>NC_080770.1:37516800-37830452 GCF_020826845.1 Diceros bicornis minor | reverse complement strand
CGTAGGAACAAGTTTGTATAGGTAATTCAAAGATGCCCGGAAATGAGCTAAGCGTTGTATGTCTCCAACTCCTAGAAATAACTTCATGCCCCACCTCCCTTACTTGCATCTAGTAAGGATCACACAATTTCTAACAAAGTTTGGACACAGATTCCCACTTCGGGCATTCAGAACATATAGCACGTTGCTGTAAGCAAGCACATTCTCATTCAAAGTTGCAAGTTACTATTTAGGAACAAGTTTCTATAGGTATTTCAAAGATGCCCAGACTTAGCTAAAGTGGGTATGTCTCCAACTCCTAGAAATAACTTCATGACCCATCTCTCTTACTTCCAGCTAGTAACGATCACATAATTCCTAACAAACTTTTGACACAGATTCCCAATTCGGGCATTCAGAACATATAGCACGTTGCTCTAAGCAAGCACATTCTCAATCAAAGTGGCAATTTACTATGTTGGAACAAGTTTGTATAGGTATTTCAAAGATGCCCAAACTGAGCTAAACGTTGTATGTCTCCAACTCCTAGAAATACTTCATGCCCCATCTCCCTTACTTCCATCTAGAATGGATCACATAATTCCTAACAAAGTTTTGACATAGATTCCCAATTCGGGCATTCAGAACATATAACACGTTGCTATAAGCAAGCACATTCTCATTCAAAGTTGCAAGTTACTATGTAGGAACAAGTTTGTATAGGTGTTTCAAAGATGCCCAGAACTGAACTAAACTTGGTATGTCTCCAACTCCTAGAAATAACTTCATGCCCCATCTCCCTTACTTCCAGCTAGTAAGGATCACATAATTCCTAACAAAGTTTTGACACAGATTCCCCATTCGGGCATTCAGAACATAAAGCACGTTGCTGTAAGCAAGCACATTCTCATTCAAAGTTGCAAGTTACTATGTAGGAACAAGTTTGTCTAGGTATTTCAAAGATGCCCAGAACTGAGCTAAACGTTGTATGTCTCCAACTCCTAGAAATAACTTCATGCCCCAATTCCCTTGCTTACAGCTAGTGAGGATCTCATAATTCCTAACAAACATTAGACACAGTTTCCCAATTCGGGCATTCAGAACATATAGCATGTTGCTGTAAGCAAGCACATTCTCATTCAAAGTTGCAAGTGACTATGTAGGAACAAGTTTGTATAGGTATTTCAAAGATGCCCAGAACTGAGCTAAACTTGGTATGTCTCCAACTCCTGGAAATAACTTCATGCCGCATCTCCCTTACATCCAGCTAGTAAGTATCACATAATTCCTAACAAAGTTTTGACACAGATTCCCAATTCGGGCATTCAGAACATGGAGCACGTTGCTGTAAGCAAGCACATTCTCATTCAAAGTTGCAAGTTACTATGTAGGAACAAGTTTGTATAGGTATTTCAAACATGCCCAGAACTGAGCTAATCGTTGTATGTCTCCAACTCCTAGAAAAAACTTCATGCCCCATCTCCCTTTCTTCCATCTAGTAAGGATCACATAATTCCTAACAAATTTTTGACACAGATTCCCAATTCGGGCATTCAGAACATATAGCACGTTGCTGTAAGCAAGCACATTCTCATTCAAAGTTTCAAGTTACTATGTAGGAACAAGTTTAAATAGGTATTTCAAAGATGCCCAGAACTGAGCTAAACGTTGTATGTCTGCAACTCCTACAAATAACTTCATGCCCCTTCTCCCTTACTTCCAGCTGGTAAGGATCACATAATTCCTAACAGAGTTTTGACACAGATTCCCAATTAGGGCATTCAGAACATATAGCACGTTGCTGTAAGCAAGCACATTCTCATTCAAAGTTGCAAGTTACTATGTAGGAAGAAGTTTGTATAGGTATTTCAAAGATGCCCAGAACTGAGCTAAACTTGGTATGTCTCCAACTCCTAGAAATACCTACATGCCCCAACTCCCTTATTCCAGCTAGTAAGGATCACATAATTCCTAACAAAGTTTTGACACAGATTCCCAATTCGGGCATTCAGAACATATAGCACGTTGCTGTAAGCAAGCACATTCTCATTCAAAGTTGCAAGTTACTATGTAGGAACAAGTTTGTATAGGACTTTCAAAGATGCCCAGAACTGAGCTAAACTTGGTATGTCTCCAACTCCTAGAAATAAATTCATGCCCCATCTCCCTTACTTCCAGCTAGTAAGGATCACATAATTCCTAACAAAGTGTTGACACAGATTCCCAATTCGGGCATTCAGAACATATAGCACGTTGCTGTAAGCAAGCACATTCTCATTCAAAGTTGCAAGTTACTATGTAGGAACAAGTTTGTATAGGTATTTCAAAGATGCCCAGTACTGAGCTAAACGTTGTATGTCTCCAACTCCTAGAAATAACTTCATGCCCCACTTCCCTTACTTCCAGCTAGTAAGGATCACATAATTCCTAACAAAGTTTTGAAACAGATTCCCAATTCGGGCATTCAGAACATGTAGCACGTTGCTTGAAGCAAGCACTTTCTCATTCCAAGTAGCAAGTTACTACGTAGGAAGAAGTTTCTATAGGTATTTCAAAGATGCCCATAACTGAGCTAAAGTGGGTGTGTCTCCAACTCCTAGAAATAACTTCATGCCCCATCTCCTTTACTTCCAGCTGGTAAGGATCACATAATTCCTAACAAAGTTTTGACACAGATTCCCAATTCGTGCATTCAGAATATATGGCACGTTCCTTAAAGCAACTACTTTTTCAATCCAAGTAGCAAGTTACTATGTAGGTACAAGTTTGTATAGGTATTTTAAAGATGCCCAGAACTGAGGTAAAGTGGGTATGTCTCCAACTCCTAGAAATAACTTCATGCCCCATCTCCCTTACTTCCAGCTAGTAAGATTCACATATTTCCTAACAAAGTTTTGACACAGATTCCCAATTCGGGCATTCAGAACATATAGCACGTTGCTGTAAGCAAGCACATTCTCATTCAAAGTTGCGAGTTACTATGTAGGAACAAGTTTGTATAGGTATTTCACAGATGCCCAGAACTGAACTAAACTTGGTATGTGTCCAACCTCTAGAAATAACTTCATGCCCCAACTCCCTTACTTCCAGCTAGTAAGGAACACATAATTCCTAACAAAGTTTTGAAACAGATTCCCAATTCGGGCATTCAGAACATATAGCACGTTGCTGTAAGCAAGCACATTCTCCTTCAAAGTTGCAAGTTACTATGTAGGAACAAGTTTGTATAGGTATTTCAAAGATGCCCAGAACTGAGCTAAACTTGGTATGTCTCCAACTCCTAGAAATAACTTCATGCCCCATCTCCCTTACTTCCAGCTAGTAAGGATCACATAATTCCTAACAAAGTTTTGACACAGATTCCCAATTCGGGCATTCAGAACATATAGCACGTTGCTGTAAGCAAGCACATTCTCATTCAAAGTTGCAAGTTACTATGTAGGAACAAGTTTGTATAGGACTTTCAAAGATGCCCAGAACTGAGCTAAACTGGGTATGTCTCCAACTCCTAGAAATAACTTCATGCCCCATCTCCCTTACTTCCAGCTAGTAAGGATCACATAATTCCTAACAAAGTTTTGACACAGATTCCCAATTCGGACATTCAGAACATGTAGCACTTTGCTTTGAGCAAGCACTTTCTGATTCCAAGTAGCAAGTTACTATGTAGGAAGAAGTTTCTATAGGTATTTCAAAGATGCCCAGAACTGAGCTAAAGAGGGTATGTCTCCAACTCCTAGCAATAACTTCATCCCGCATCTCCCTTACTTCCATCTAGTAAGGATCACATAATTCCTAAAAAAACTTTTGACACAGATTCCCAATTCGGGCATTCAGAACATACAGCACGTTGCTGTAAGCAAGCACATTCTCATTCAAAGTTGCAAGTTACTATGTAGGAACAAGTTTGTATAGGTATTTCAAAGATGCCCAGACCTGAGCTAAACGTTGTATGTTTCCAACTTCGAGAAATAACTTCATGCCCCATCTCCCTTACTTCCAGCTAGTAAGGATCACATAATTCCTAACAAAGTTTTGACACAGATTCCCAATTCGGGCATTCAGAACATGTAGCACGTTGCTTGAAGCAAGCACTTTCTCATTCCAAGAAGCAAGTTACTACGTAGGAAGAAGTTTCTATAGGTATTTCAAAGATGCCCATAACTGAGCTAAAGTGGGTGTGTCTCCAACTCCTAGAAATAACTTCATGCCCCAACTCCCTTACTTCCAGCTAGTAAGGATCACATAATTCCTAACAAAGTTTTGACACAGATTCCCAATTCGGGCATTCAGAACATATAGCACGTTGCTGTAAGCAAGCACATTCTCATTCAAAGTGGCAAGTTACTATGTAGGAACAAGTTTGTATAGGTATTTCAAAGATGCCCAGAACTGAGCTAAAGTGGGTATGTCTCCAACTCCTAGAAATAACTTCATACCCCATCTCCCATACTTCCAGCTATTAAGGATCACATAATTCCTAACAAAGTTTTGACACAGATTCCCAATTCGGGCATTCAGAACATGTAGCACGTTGCTTTCAGCAAGCACTTTCTCATTCCAAGTAGCAAGTTACTATGTAGGAACAAGTTTGTATAGGTATTTCAAAGATGCCCTGAACTGAGCTAAAGTGGGTATGTCTCCAACTCCTAGAAATAACTTCATGCCCCATCTCCCTTATTTCCAGCTAGTAAGGATCACATAATTTCTAACAAAGTTTTGACACAGATTCCCAATTCGGGCATTAGGAACATATAGCACGTTGCTGTAAGCAAGCACATTCTCATTCAAAGTTGCAAATTACTGTGTAGGAACAAGTTTGTATAGGTATTTCAAAGATGCCCAGAACTGAGCTAAACTTGGTATGTCTCCAACTCCTAGAAATAACTTCATGCCCCATCTCCCTTACTTCCAGCTAGTAAGGATCACATAATTCCTAACAAAGATTTGACACAGATTCCCAATTCGGGCATTCAGAACATATAGCACGTTGCTGTAAGCAAGCACATTCTCATTCAAAGTTGCAAGTTACTATGTAGGAACAAGATTGTATAGGTATTTCAAAGATGCCCAGAACTGAGCTAAACTTGGTATGTCTCCAACTCCTAGAAATAAATTCATGCCCCATCTCCTTTACTTCCAGCTGGTAAGGATCACATAATTCCTAACAAAGTTTTGACACAGATTCCCAATTCGGTCATTCAGAATATATGGCACGTTCCTTAAAGCAACTACTTTTTCATTCCAAGTAGCAAGTGACTATGTAGGTACAAGTTTGTATAGGTATTTTAAAGATGCCCAGAACTGAGGTAAAGTGGGTATGTCTCCAATTCCTAGAAATAACTTCATGCCCCATCTCCCTTACTTCCAGCTAGTAAGATTCACATAATTCCTAACAAAGATTTGACACAGATTCCCAATTCGGGCATTCAGAACATATAGCACGTTGCTGTAAGCAAGCACATTCTCATTCAAAGTTGCAAGTTACTATGTAGGGACAATTTTGTATAGGTATTTCACAGATGCCCAGAACTGAGCTAAACTTGGTATGTCTCCAACTCCTAGAAATAACTTCATGCCCCATCTCCCTTACTTCCAGCTAGTAAGGATCACATAATTCCTAACAAAATTTTTGAAACAGATTCCCAATTCGGGCATTCAGAACATGTAGCACGTTGCTGTAAGCAAGCACATTCTCATTCAAAGTTGCAAGTTACTATGTAGGAACATGTTTGTATAGGTATTTCAAAGATGCCCAGAACTGAGCTAAATGTTGTATGTCTCCAACTCCTAGAAATAACTTCATGCCCCATCTCCCTTACTTCCAGCTAGTAAGGATCACATAATTCCTAACAAAGTTTTGACACAGATTCCCAATTATGGCATTCAGAACATATAGCACGTTGCTGTAAGCAAGCACATTCTCATTCAAAGTTGCAAGTTACTATGTAGGAACAAGTTTGTATAGGTATTTCAAAGATGCCCAGAAGTGAGCTAAACTTGGTATGTCTCCAACTCCTAGAAATAACTTCATGCCCCGTCTCCCTTACTTCCAGCTGGTAAGGATCACATAATTCCTAACAAAGTTTTGACACATATTCCCAATTCAGGAATTCAGAATATATGGCACGTTCCTTTAAGCAACTACTTTTTCATTCCAAGTAGCAAGTTACTATGTAGGATCAAGTTTGTATAGGTATTTTAAAGATGCCCAGAACTGAGGTAAAGTGGGTATCTCCAACTCCTAGAAATAACTTCATGCCCCATTTCCCGTACTTCCAGCTAGTAAGATTCACATAATTCCTAACAAAGTTTTGACACAGATTCCCAATTCGGGCATTCAGAACATATAGCACGTTGCTGTAAGCAAGCACATTCTCATTCAAAGTTGCAAGTTACTATGTAGGAACAAGTTTGTATAGGACTTTCAAAGATGCCCAGAACTGAGCTAAACTGGGTATGTCTCCAACTCCTAGAAATAACTTCATGCCCCATCTCCCTTACTTCCAGCTAGTAAGGATCACATAATTCCTAACAAAGTTTTGACACAGATTCCCAATTCGGACATTCAGAACATGTAGCACTTTGCTTTGAGTAAGCACTTTCTGATTCCAAGTAGCAAGTTACTATGTAGGAAGAAGTTTCTATAGGTATTTCAAAGATGCCCAGAACTGAGCTAAACTTGGTAGGTGTCCAACCTCTAGAAATAACTTCATGCCCCAACTCCCTTACTTCCAGCTAGTAAGGATCACATAATTCCTAACAAAGATTTGACACAAATTCCCAATTCGGGCATTCAGAACATATAGCACGTTGCTGTAAGCAAGCACATTCTCATTCAATGTTGCAAGTTACTATGTAGGAACAAGTTTGTATAGGTATTTCAAAGATGCCCAGAACTAAGCTAAACTTGGTAAGTCTCCAACTCCTAGAAATAACTTCATGCCCCATCTCCCTTACGTCCAGCTTGTAAGATTCACATAATTCCTAACAAAGATTGACACAGATTCCCAATTCGGGCATTCAGAACATATAGCACGTTGCTGTCAGCAAGCACATTCTCATTCAATGTTGCAAGTTACTATGTAGGAACAAGTTTGTATAGGACTTTCAAAGATGCCCAGAACTGAGCTAAACTTGGTATGTCTCCAACTCCGAGAAATAACTTCATGCCCCATCTCCCTTACTTCCAGCTAGTAAGGATCACATAACTTCTAAGAACGTTTTGACACAGATTCCCAATTCGGGCATTCAGAACATACAGCACGTTGCTGTAGGCAAGCACATTCTCATTCAAAGTTGCAAGTTACTATGTAGGAACAAGTTTGTATAGGAATATCAAAGATGCCCAGAACGGAGCTGAACTTGGTATGTCTCCAACTCCTAGAAATAACTTCATGCCCCATCTCCCTTACTTCCAGCTAGTAAGGATCACATAATTCCTAACAAAATTTTTGAAACAGATTCCCAGTTCGGGCATTCAGAACATGTAGCACGTTGCTGTAAGCAAGCACATTCTCATTCAAAGTTGCAAGTTACTATGTAGGAACACGTTTGTATAGGTATTTCAAAGATGCCCAGAACTGAGCTAAACGTTGTATCTCTCCAACACCTAGAAATAACTTCATGCCCCATCTCCCTTACTTCCATCTATTAAGGATCACATAATTCCTAACAAAGTTTTGACACAGATTCCTAATATGGGCATTCAGAACATATAGCACGTTGCTGTAAGCAAGCACATTCTCATTCAAAGTTGCAAGTTACTATGTAGGAACAAGTTTGTATAGGTAATTCAAAGATGCCCAGAACTGAGCTAAACTTGGTATGTCTCCAACTCCTAGAAATAACTTCATGCCCCATCTCCCTTACTTCCAGCTAGTAAGGATCACATAATTCCTAACAAAGTTTTGACACAGATTCCCAATTCGGGCATTCAGAACATATAGCACGTTGCTGTAAGCAAGCACATTCTCATTCAAAGTTGCAAGTTACTATGCAGGAACAAGTTTGTATAGGACTTTCAAAGATGCCCAGAACTGAGCTAAACTTGGTATGTCTCCAACTCCTAGAAATAACTTCATGCCCCATCTCCCTTACTTCCAGCTAGTAAGGATCACATAATTCCTAACAAAGTTTTGACACAGATTCCCAATTCGGGCATTCAGAACATGTAGCACGTTGCTTTAAGCAAGCACTTTCTGATTCCAAGTAGCAAGTTACTACGTAGGAAGAAGTTTCTATAGGTATTTCAAAGATGCCCAGAACTGAGCTAAAGTGGGTATGTCTCCAACTCCTAGAAATAACTTCATCCCCCATCTAACTTACTTCCAGATAGTAAGGATCACATAATTACTAACAAAGTTTTGACACAGATTCCCAATTCGGGCATTCAGAACATATAGCACGTTGCTGTAAGCAAGCACATTCTCATTCAAAGTTGCAAGTTACTATGTAGGACCAAGTTTGTATAGGGATTTCAATGATGCCCAGAACGGAGCTGAACTTGGTATGTCTCCAACTCCTAGAAATAACTTCATGCCCCATCTCCATTACTTCCAGCTAGTAAGGATCACATAATTCCTAACAAAATTTTTGAAACAGATTCCCAATTCGGGCATTCAGAACATGTAGCACGTTGCTGTAAGCAAGCACATTCTCATTCAAAGTTGCAAGTTACTATGTAGGAACACGTTTGTATAGGTATTTCAAAGATGCCCAGAACTGAGCTAAACCTTGTATGTCTCCAACACCTAGAAATAACTTCATGCCCCATCTCCCTTACTTCCATCTATTAAGGATCACATAATTCCTAACAAAGTTTTGACACAGATTACTAATATGGGCATTCAGAACATATAGCACGTTGCTGTAAGCAAGCACATTCTCATTCAAAGTTGCAAGTTACTATGTAGGAACAAGTTTGTATAGGTAATTCAAAGATGCCCAGAACTGAGCTAAACTTGGTATGTCTCCAACTCCTAGAAATAACTTCATGCCCCATCTCCCTTACTTCCAGCTAGTAAGGATCACATAATTCCTAACAAAGTTTTGACACAGATTCCCAATTCGGGCATTCAGAACATATAGCACGTTGCTGTAAGCAAGCACATTCTCATTCAAAGTTGCAAGTTACTATGTAGGAACAAGTTTGTATAGGACTTTCAAAGATGCCCAGAACGGAGCTAAACTGGGTATGTCTCCAACTCCTAGAAATAACTTCATGCCCCATCGCCCTTACTTCCAGCTAGTAAGGATTACATAATTCCTAACAAAGTTTTGACACAGATTCCCAATTCGGGCATTCAGAACATGTAGCACGTTGCTTTAAGCAAGCACTTTCTGATTCCAAGTAGCAAGTTACTATGTAGGAAGAAGTTTCTATAGGTATTTCAAAGATGCCCAGAACTGAGCTAAAGTCGGTATGTCTCCAACTCCTAGAAAAAACTTCATCCCCCATCTCCCTTACTTCCAGATAGTAAGGATCACATAATTCCTAACAATGTTTTGACACAGATTCCCAATTCGGGCATTCAGAACATATAGCACGTTGCTGTAAGCAAGCACATTCTCATTCAAAGTTGCAAGTTACTATGTAGGACCAAGTTTGTATAGGTATTTCAAAGATGCCCAGAACTGAGCTAAACCTTGTATGTCTCCAACTTCGAGAAATAACTTCATGCCCCATCTCCCTTACTTCCAGCTAGTAAGAATCACATAATTCCTAACAAAGTTTTGACACAGATTTCCAATTCGGGCATTCAGAACATATAGCACGTTGCTGTAAGCAAGCACATTCTCATTCAAAGTTGCAAGTTACTATGTAGGAACAAGTTTGTATAGGTATTTCAAAGATGCCCAGAACTGAGCTAAACTTGGTATGTCTCCAACTCCTAGAAATAACTTCATGCACCATCTCCCTTACTTCCAGCTAGTAAGGATCACATAATTCCTAACAAAGTTTTGACACAGATTCCCAATTCGGGCATTCAGAACATATAGCACGTTGCTGTAAGCAAGCACATTCTCATTCAATGTTGCAAGTTACTATGTAGGAACAAGTTTGCATAGGACTTTCAAAGATGCCCAGAACTGAGCTAAACTTGGTATGTCTCCAACTCCTAGAAATAACTTCATGCCCCATCTCCCTTACTTCCAGCTAGTAAGGATCACAAAATTCCTAACAAAGTTTTGACACAGATTCCCAATTCGGGCATTCAGAACATGTAGCACGTTGCTGTAAGCAAGCACATTCTCATTCAAAGTTGCAAGTTACTATGTAGGAACACGTTTGTATAGGTATTTCAAAGATGCCCAGAACTGAGCTAAACGTTGTATGTCTCCAACACCTAGAAATAACTTCATGCCCCATCTCCCTTACTTCCATCTATTAAGGATCACATAATTCCTAACAAAGTTTTGACACAGATTCCTAATATGGGCATTCAGAACATATAGCACGTTGCTGTAAGCAAGCACATTCTCATTCAAAGTTGCAAGTTACTATGTAGGAACAAGTTTGTATAGGTAATTCAAAGATGCCCAGAACTGAGCTAAACTTGGTATGTCTCCAACTCCTAGAAATAACTTCATGCCCCATCTCCCTTACTTCCAGCTAGTAAGGATCACATAATTCCTAACAAAGTTTTGACACAGATTCCCAATTCGGTCATTCAGAATATATGGCACGTTCCTTAAAGCAACTACTTTTTCATTCCAAGTAGCAAGTGACTATGTAGGTACAAGTTTGTATAGGTATTTTAAAGATGCCCAGAACTGAGGTAAAGTGGGTATGTCTCCAATTCCTAGAAATAACTTCATGCCCCATCTCCCTTACTTCCAGCTAGTAAGATTCACATAATTCCTAACAAAGATTTGACACAGATTCCCAATTCGGGCATTCAGAACATATAGCACGTTGCTGTAAGCAAGCACATTCTCATTCAAAGTTGCAAGTTACTATGTAGGGACAATTTTGTATAGGTATTTCACAGATGCCCAGAACTGAGCTAAACTTGGTATGTCTCCAACTCCTAGAAATAACTTCATGCCCCATCTCCCTTACTTCCAGCTAGTAAGGATCACATAATTCCTAACAAAATTTTTGAAACAGATTCCCAATTCGGGCATTCAGAACATGTAGCACGTTGCTGTAAGCAAGCACATTCTCATTCAAAGTTGCAAGTTACTATGTAGGAACATGTTTGTATAGGTATTTCAAAGATGCCCAGAACTGAGCTAAATGTTGTATGTCTCCAACTCCTAGAAATAACTTCATGCCCCATCTCCCTTACTTCCAGCTAGTAAGGATCACATAATTCCTAACAAAGTTTTGACACAGATTCCCAATTAGGGCATTCAGAACATATAGCACGTTGCTGTAAGCAAGCACATTCTCATTCAAAGTTGCAAGTTACTATGTAGGAACAAGTTTGTATAGGTATTTCAAAGATGCCCAGAAGTGAGCTAAACTTGGTATGTCTCCAACTCCTAGAAATAACTTCAGGCCCCGTCTCCCTTACTTCCAGCTGGTAAGGATCAAATAATTCCTAACAAAGTTTTGACACATATTCCCAATTCAGGAATTCAGAATATATGGCACGTTCCTTTAAGCAACTACTTTTTCATTCCAAGTAGCAAGTTACTATGTAGGATCAAGTTTGTATAGGTATTTTAAAGATGCCCAGAACTGAGGTAAAGTGGGTATCTCCAACTCCTAGAAATAACTTCATGCCCCATTTCCCGTACTTCCAGCTAGTAAGATTCACATAATTCCTAACAAAGTTTTGACACAGATTCCCAATTCGGGCATTCAGAACATATAGCACGTTGCTGTAAGCAAGCACATTCTCATTCAAAGTTGCAAGTTACTATGTAGGAACAAGTTTGTATAGGTATTTCACAGATGCCCAGAACTGAGCTAAACTTGGTAGGTGTCCAACCTCTAGAAATAACTTCATGCCCCAACTCCCTTACTTCCAGCTAGTAAGGATCACATAATTCCTAACAAAGATTTGACACAAATTCCCAATTCGGGCATTCAGAATATATAGCACGTTGCTGTAAGCAAGCACATTCTCATTCAATGTTGCAAGTTACTATGTAGGAACAAGTTTGTATAGGTATTTCAAAGATGCCCAGAACTAAGCTAAACTTGGTAAGTCTCCAACTCCTAGAAATAACTTCATGCCCCATCTCCCTTACGTCCAGCTTGTAAGATTCACATAATTCCTAACAAAGATTGACACAGATTCCCAATTCGGGCATTCAGAACATATACCACGTTGCTGTCAGCAAGCACATTCTCATTCAATGTTGCAAGTTACTATGTAGGAACAAGTTTGTATAGGACTTTCAAAGATGCCCAGAACTGAGCTAAACTTGGTATGTCTCCAACTCCGAGAAATAACTTCATGCCCCATCTCCCTTACTTCCAGCTAGTAAGGATCACATAACTTCTAAGAACGTTTTGACACAGATTCCCAATTCGGGCATTCAGAACATACAGCACGTTGCTGTAGGCAAGCACATTCTCATTCAAAGTTGCAAGTTACTATGTAGGAACAAGTTTGTATAGGGATATCAAAGATGCCCAGAACGGAGCTGAACTTGGTATGTCTCCAACTCCTAGAAATAACTTCATGCCCCATCTCCCTTACTTCCAGCTAGTAAGGATCACATAATTCCTAACAAAATTTTTGAAACAGATTCCCAATTCGGGCATTCAGAACATGTAGCACGTTGCTGTAAGCAAGCACATTCTCATTCAAAGTTGCAAGTTACTATGTAGGAACACGTTTGTATAGGTATTTCAAAGATGCCCAGAACTGAGCTAAACGTTGTATCTCTCCAACACCTAGAAATAACTTCATGCCCCATCTCCCTTACTTCCATCTATTAAGGATCACATAATTCCTAACAAAGTTTTGACACAGATTCCTAATATGGGCATTCAGAACATATAGCACGTTGCTGTAAGCAAGCACATTGTCATTCAAAGTTGCAAGTTACTATGTAGGAACAAGTTTGTATAGGTAATTCAAAGATGCCCAGAACTGAGCTAAACTTGGTATGTCTCCAACTCCTAGAAATAACTTCATGCCCCATCTCCCTTACTTCCAGCTAGTAAGGATCACATAATTCCTAACAAAGTTTTGACACAGATTCCCAATTCGGGCATTCAGAACATATAGCACGTTGCTGTAAGCAAGCACATTCTCATTCAAAGTTGCAAGTTACTATGCAGGAACAAGTTTGTATAGGACTTTCAAAGATGCCCAGAACTGAGCTAAACTTGGTATGTCTCCAACTCCTAGAAATAACTTCATGCCCCATCTCCCTTACTTCCAGCTAGTAAGGATCACATAATTCCTAACAAAGTTTTGACACAGATTCCCAATTCGGGCATTCAGAACATGTAGCACGTTGCTTTAAGCAAGCACTTTCTGATTCCAAGTAGCAAGTTACTACGTAGGAAGAAGTTTCTATAGGTATTTCAAAGATGCCCAGAACTGAGCTAAAGTGGGTATGTCTCCAACTCCTAGAAATAACTTCATCCCCCATCTAACTTACTTCCAGATAGTAAGGATCACATAATTACTAACAAAGTTTTGACACAGATTCCCAATTCGGGCATTCAGAACATATAGCACGTTGCTGTAAGCAAGCACATTCTCATTCAAAGTTGCAAGTTACTATGTAGGACCAAGTTTGTATAGGGATTTCAATGATGCCCAGAACGGAGCTGAACTTGGTATGTCTCCAACTCCTAGAAATAACTTCATGCCCCATCTCCATTACTTCCAGCTAGTAAGGATCACATAATTCCTAACAAAATTTTTGAAACAGATTCCCAATTCGGGCATTCAGAACATGTAGCACGTTGCTGTAAGCAAGCACATTCTCATTCAAAGTTGCAAGTTACTATGTAGGAACACGTTTGTATAGGTATTTCAAAGATGCCCAGAACTGAGCTAAACGTTGTATGTCTCCAACACCTAGAAATAACTTCATGCCCCATCTCCCTTACTTCCATCTATTAAGGATCACATAATTCCTAACAAAGTTTTGACACAGATTCCTAATATGGGCATTCAGAACATATAGCACGTTGCTGTAAGCAAGCACATTCTCATTCAAAGTTGCAAGTTACTATGTAGGAACAAGTTTGTATAGGTAATTCAAAGATGCCCAGAACTGAGCTAAACTTGGTATGTCTCCAACTCCTAGAAATAACTTCATGCCCCATCTCCCTTACTTCCAGCTAGTAAGGATCACATAATTCCTAACAAAGTTTTGACACAGATTCCCAATTCGGGCATTCAGAACATATAGCACGTTGCTGTAAGCAAGCACATTCTCATTCAAAGTTGCAAGTTACTATGTAGGAACAAGTTTGTATAGGACTTTCAAAGATGCCCAGAACTGAGCTAAACTGGGTATGTCTCCAACTCCTAGAAATAACTTCATGCCCCATCGCCCTTACTTCCAGCTAGTAAGGATTACATAATTCCTAACAAAGTTTTGACACAGATTCCCAATTCGGGCATTCAGAACATGTAGCACGTTGCTTTAAGCAAGCACTTTCTGATTCCAAGTAGCAAGTTACTATGTAGGAAGAAGTTTCTATAGGTATTTCAAAGATGCCCAGAACTGAGCTAAAGTCGGTATGTCTGCAACTCTTAGAAAAAACTTCATCCCCCATCTCCCTTACTTCCAGATAGTAAGGATCACATAATTCCTAACAATGTTTTGACACAGATTCCCAATTCGGGCATTCAGAACATATAGCACGTTGCTGTAAGCAAGCACATTCTCATTCAAAGTTGCAAGTTACTATGTAGGACCAAGTTTGTATAGGTATTTCAAAGATGCCCAGAACTGAGCTAAACCTTGTATGTCTCCAACTTCGAGAAATAACTTCATGCCCCATCTCCCTTACTTCCAGCTAGTAAGAATCACATAATTCCTAACAAAGTTTTGACACAGATTTCCAATTCGGGCATTCAGAACATATAGCACGTTGCTGTAAGCAAGCACATTCTCATTCAAAGTTGCAAGTTACTATGTAGGAACAAGTTTGTATAGGTATTTCAAAGATGCCCAGAACTGAGCTAAACTTGGTATGTCTCCAACTCCTAGAAATAACTTCATGCACCATCTCCCTTACTTCCAGCTAGTAAGGATCACATAATTCCTAACAAAGTTTTGACACAGATTCCCAATTCGGGCATTCAGAACATATAGCACGTTGCTGTAAGCAAGCACATTCTCATTCAATGTTGCAAGTTACTATGTAGGAACAAGTTTGCATAGGACTTTCAAAGATGCCCAGAACTGAGCTAAACTTGGTATGTCTCCAACTCCTAGAAATAACTTCATGCCCCATCTCCCTTACTTCCAGCTAGTAAGGATCACATAATTCCTAACAAAGTTTTGACACAGATTCCCAATTCGGGCATTCAGAACATGTAGCACGTTGCTGTAAGCAAGCACATTCTCATTCAAAGTTGCAAGTTACTATGTAGGAACACGTTTGTATAGGTATTTCAAAGATGCCCAGAACTGAGCTAAACGTTGTATGTCTCCAACACCTAGAAATAACTTCATGCCCCATCTCCCTTACTTCCATCTATTAAGGATCACATAATTCCTAACAAAGTTTTGACACAGATTCCTAATATGGGCATTCAGAACATATAGCACGTTGCTGTAAGCAAGCACATTCTCATTCAAAGTTGCAAGTTACTATGCAGGAACAAGTTTGTATAGGACTTTCAAAGATGCCCAGAACTAAGCTAAACTTGGTATGTCTCCAACTCCTAGAAATAACTTCATGCCCCATCTCCCTTACTTCCAGCTAGTAAGGATCACATAATTCCTAACAAAGTTTTGACACAGATTCCCAATTCGGGCATTCAGAACATGTAGCACGTTGCTTTAAGCAAGCACTTTCTGATTCCAAGTAGCAAGTTACTACGTAGGAAGAAGTTTCTATAGGTATTTCAAAGATGCCCAGAACTGAGCTAAAGTGGGTATGTCTCCAACTCCTAGAAATAACTTCATCCCCCATCTAACTTACTTCCAGATAGTAAGGATCACATAATTACTAACAAAGTTTTGACACAGATTCCCAATTCGGGAATTCAGAACATATAGCACGTTGCTGTAAGCAAGCACATTCTCATTCAAAGTTGCAAGTTACTATGTAGGACCAAGTTTGTATAGGGATTTCAATGATGCCCAGAACGGAGCTGAACTTGGTATGTCTCCAACTCCTAGAAATAACTTCATGCCCCATCTCCATTACTTCCAGCTAGTAAGGATCACATAATTCCTAACAAAATTTTTGAAACAGATTCCCAATTCGGGCATTCAGAACATGTAGCACGTTGCTGTAAGCAAGCACATTCTCATTCAAAGTTGCAAGTTACTATGTAGGAACACGTTTGTATAGGTATTTCAAAGATGCCCAGAACTGAGCTAAACGTTGTATGTCTCCAACACCTAGAAATAACTTCATGCCCCATCTCCCTTACTTCCATCTATTAAGGATCACATAATTCCTAACAAAGTTTTGACACAGATTACTAATATGGGCATTCAGAACATATAGCACGTTGCTGTAAGCAAGCACATTCTCATTCAAAGTTGCAAGTTACTATGTAGGAACAAGTTTGTATAGGTAATTCAAAGATGCCCAGAACTGAGCTAAACTTGGTATGTCTCCAACTCCTAGAGATAACTTCATGCCCCATCTCCCTTACTTCCAGCTAGTAAGGATCACATAATTCCTAACAAAATTTTTGAAACAGATTCCCAATTCGGGCATTCAGAACATGTAGCACGTTGCTGTAAGCAAGCACATTCTCATTCAAAGTTGCAAGTTACTATGTAGGAACACGTTTGTATAGGTATTTCAAAGATGCCCTGAACTGAGCTAAACTTTGTATGTCTCCAACACCTAGAAATAACTTCATGCCCCATCTCCCTTACTTCCATCTATTAAGGATCACATAATTCCTAACAAAGTTTTGACACAGATTCCTAATATGGGCATTCAGAACATATAGCACGTTGCTGTAAGCAAGCACATTGTCATTCAAAGTTGCAAGTTACTATGTAGGAACAAGTTTGTATAGGTAATTCAAAGATGCCCAGAACTGAGCTAAACTTGGTATGTCTCCAACTCCTAGAAATAACTTCATGCCCCATCTCCCTTACTTCCAGCTAGTAAGGATCACATAATTCCTAACAAAGTTTTGACACAGATTCCCAATTCGGGCATTCAGAACATATAGCACGTTGCTGTAAGCAAGCACATTCTCATTCAAAGTTGCAAGTTACTATGCAGGAACAAGTTTGTATAGGACTTTCAAAGATGCCCAGAACTGAGCTAAACTGGGTATGTCTCCAACTCCTAGAAATAACTTCATGCCCCATCTCCCTTACTTCCAGCTAGTAAGGATCACATAATTCCTAACAAAGTTTTGACACAGATTCCCAATTCGGGCACTCAGAACATGTAGCACGTTGCTTTAAGCAAGCACTTTCTGATTCCAAGTAGCAAGTTACTACGTAGGAAGAAGTTTCTATAGGTATTTCAAAGATGCCCAGAACTGAGCTAAAGTGGGTATGTCTCCAACTCCTAGAAATAACTTCATCCCCCATCTAACTTACTTCCAGATAGTAAGGATCACATAATTCCTAACAAAGTTTTGACACAGATTCCCAATTCGGGCCTTCAGAACATATAGCACGTTTCTGTAAGCAAGCACATTCTCATTCAAAGTTGCAAGTTACTATGTAGGACCAAGTTTGTATAGGTATTTCAAAGATGCCAAGAACTGAGCTAAACTTGGTATGTCTCCAACTCCTAGAAATAACTTCATCCCCCATCTCCCTTACTTCCAGATAGTAAGGATCACATAATTCCTAACAAAGTTTTGACACAGATTCCCAATTCGGGCATTCAGAACATATAGCACGTTGCTGTAAGCAAGCACATTCTCATTCCAAGTTGCAAGTTACTATGTAGGAACAAGTTTGTATAGGACTTTCAAAGATGCCCAGAACTGAGCTAAACTGGGTATGTCTCCAACTCCTAGAAATAACTACATGCCCCATCTCCCTTACTTCCAGCTAGTAAGGATCACATAATTCCTAACACAGTTTTGACAAAGATTCCCAATTCGGGCATTCAGAACATGTAGCACGTTGCTTAAAGCAAGCACAATCTCATTCATAGTTTCAAGTTACTATGTAGGAACAAGTTTGTATAGGACATTCAAAGATGCCAGAACTGAGCTATACTTGGTATGTCTCCAACTCCTAGAAATAACTACACGCCCCAACTCCCTTACTTCCAGCTAGTAAGGATCACATAATTCCTAACAAAGTTTTGACACAGATTCCCAATTCGGGCATTCAGAACATATAGCACGTTGCTGTAAGCAAGCACAGTCTCATTCATAGATGCAAGTTACTTTGTAGGAACAAGTTTGTATAGGTATTTCAAAGATGCCCAGAACTGAGCTAAAAGTTGTATGTCTCCAACTCCTAGAAATAACTTCATGCCCCATCTCCCTTACTTCCAGCTTGTAAGGATCACATAATTCCAAACAAAGTTTTGACACAGATTCCCAATTCGGGCATTCAGAACATATAGCACGTTGCTGTAAGCAAGCACATTCTCATTCAAAGTTGCAAGTTACTATGTAGGAACAAGTTTGTACAGGTATTTCAAAGATTTCCAGAACTGAGCTAAAGTGGGTATGTCTCCCACTCCTAGAAATAACTTCATGCCCCATCTCCCTTATTTCCAGCTAGTAAGGATAACATAACTTCTAAGAACGTTTTGACACAGATTCCCAATTCTGGCATTCAGAACATACAGCACGTTGCTGTAGGCAAGCACATTCTCATTCAAAGTTGCAAGTTACTATGTAGGAACAAGTTTGTATAGGGATTTCAATGATGCCCAGAACGGAGCTGAACTTGGTATGTCTCCAACTCCTAGAAATAACTTCATGCCCCATCTCCCTTATTTCCATCTATTAAGGATCACATAATTCCTAACAAAGTTTTGACACAGATTCCTAATATGGGCATTCAGAACATATAGCACGTTGCTGTAAGCAAGCACATTCTCATTCAAAGTTGCAAGTTACTATGTAGGAACAAGTTTGTATAGGTAATTCAATGATGCCCAGAACTGAGCTAAACTTGGTATGTCTCCAACTCCTAGAAATAACTTCATGCCCCATCTCCCTTACTTCCAGCTAGTAAGGATCACATAATTCCTAACAAAGTTTTGACACAGATTCCCAATTCGGGCATTCAGAACATATAGCACGTTGCTGTAAGCAAGCATATTCTCATTCAAATTTGCAAGTTACTATGTAGGAACAAGTTTGTATAGGACTTTCAAAGATGCCCAGAACTGAGCTAAACTGGGTATGTCTCCAACTCCTAGAAATAACTTCATGCCCCATCGCCCTTACTTCCAGCTAGTAAGGATCACATAATTCCTAACAAAGTTTTGACACAGATTCCCAATTCGGGCATTCAGAACATATAGCACGTTGCTGTAAGCAAGCACATTCTCATTCAAAGTTGCAAGTTACTATGTAGGACCAAGTTTGTATAGGTATTTCAAAGATGCCCAGAACTGAGCTAAACGTTGTATGTCTCCAACTTCGAGAAATAACTTCATGCCCCATCTCCCTTACTTCCAGCTAGTAAGGATCACATAATTCCTAACACAGTTTAGACACAGATTCCCAATTCGGGCATTCAGAACATGTAGCACGTTGCTTAAAGCAAGCACATTCTCATTCAAAATTTCAAGTTACTATGTAGGAACAAGTTTGTATAGGACATTCAATGATGCCAGAACTGAGCTATACTTGGTATGTCTCCAACTCCTAGAAATAACTTCACGCCCCAACTCCCTTACTTCCAGCTAGTAAGGATCACATAATTCCAAACAAAGTTTGACACAGATTCCCAATTTGGGCATTCAGAACATATAGCACGTTGCTGTAAGCAAGCACAGTCTCATTCATAGATGCAAGTTACTTTGTAGGAACAAGTTTGTATAGGTATTTCAAAGATGCCCAGAAGTGAGCTAAATGTTGTATGTCTCCAACTCCTAGAAATAACTTCATGCCCCATCTCCCTTACTTCCAGCTAGTAAGGATCACATAATTCCTAACAAAATTTTCACACAGATTCCCAATTCGGGCATTCAGAACATGTAGCACGTTGCTTTAAGCAAGCACTTTCGGATTCCAAGTATCAAGTTACTATGTAGGAAGAAGTTTCTATAGGTATTTCAAAGATGCCCAGAACTGAGCTAAAGTGGGTATGTCTCCAACTCCTAGAAATAACTTCATCCCCCATCTCCCTTACTTCCATCTAGTAAGGATCACATAATTCCTAACAAAGTTTTGACACAGATTCCCAATTCGGGCATTCAGAACATATAGCACGTTGCTGTAAGCAAGCACATTCTCATTCAAAGTTGCAAGTTACTATGTAGGAACAAGTTTGTATAGGTATTTCAAAGATGCCCAGAACTGAGCTAAACGTTGTATGTCTCCAACTTCGAGAAATAACTTCATGCCCCATCTCCATTACTTCCAGCTAGTAAGGATCACATAATTCCTAACAAAGTTTTGACACAGATTCCCAATTCGGGCATTCAGAACATATAGCACGTTGCTGTAAGCAAGCACATTCTCATTCAAAGTTGCAAGTTACTATGTAGGAACAAGTTTGTATAGGGATTTCAATGATGCCCAGAACGGAGCTGAACTTGGTATGTCTCCAACTCCTAGAAATAACTTCATGCCCCATCTCCATTACTTCCAGCTAGTAAGGATCACATAATTCCTAACAAAATTTTTGAAACAGATTCCCAATTCGGGCATTCAGAACATGTAGCACGTTGCTGTAAGCAAGCACATTCTCATTCAAAGTTGCAAGTTACTATGTAGGAACACGTTTGTATAGGTATTTCAAAGATGCCCAGAACTGAGCTAAACGTTGTATGTCTCCAACACCTAGAAATAACTTCATGCCCCATCTCCCTTACTTCCATCTATTAAGGATCACATAATTCCTAACAAAGTTTTGACACAGATTCCTAATATGGGCATTCAGAACATATAGCACGTTGCTGTAAGCAAGCACATTCTCATTCAAAGTTGCAAGTTACTATGTAGGAACAAGTTTGTATAGGTAATTCAAAGATGCCCAGAACTGAGCTAAACTTGGTATGTCTCCAACTCCTAGAAATAACTTCATGCCCCATCTCCCTTACTTCCAGCTAGTAAGGATCACATAATTCCTAACAAAGTTTTGACACAGATTCCCAATTCGGGCATTCAGAACATATAGCACGTTGCTGTAAGCAAGCACATTCTCATTCAAAGTTGCAAGTTACTATGTAGGAACAAATTTGTATAGGACTTTCAAAGATGCCCAGAACTGAGCTAAACTGGGTATGGCTCCAACTCCTAGAAATAACTTCATGCCCCATCGCCCTTACTTCCAGCTAGTAAGGATCACATAATTCCTAACAAAGTTTTGACACAGATTCCCAATTCGGGCATTCAGAACATGTAGCACGTTGCTTTAAGCAAGCACTTTCTGATTCCAAGTAGCAAGTTACTATGTAGGAAGAAGTTTCTATAGGTATTTCAAAGATGCCCAGAACTGAGCTAAAGTCGGTATGTCTCCAACTCCTAGAAATAACTTCATCCCCCATCTCCCTTACTTCCAGATAGTAAGGATCACATAATTCCTAACAAAGTTTTGACACAGATTCCCAATTCGGGCATTCAGAACATATAGCACGTTGCTGTAAGCAAGCACATTCTCATTCAAAGTTGCAAGTTACTATGTAGGACCAAGTGTGTATAGGTATTTCAAAGATGCCCAGAACTGAGCTAAACGTTGTATGTCTCCAACTTCGAGAAATAACTTCATGCCCCATCTCCCTTACTTCCAGCTAGTAAGGATCACATAATTCCTAACACAGTTTATACACAGATTCCCAATTCGGGCATTCAGAACATGTAGCACGTTGCTGTAAGCAAGCACATTCTCATTCAAAGTTTCAAGTTACTATGTAGGAACAAGTTTGTATAGGACATTCAATGATGCCAGAACTGAGCTATACTTGGTATGTCTCCAACTCCTAGAAATAACTTCACGCCCCAACTCCCTTACTTCCAGCTAGTAAGGATCACATAATTCCTAACAAAGTTTTGACACAGATTCCTAATTCGGGCATTCAGAACATATAGCACGTTGCTGTAAGCAAGCACAGTCTCATTCATAGATGCAAGTTACTTTGTAGTAACAAGTTTGTATAGGTATTTCAAAGATGCCCAGAACTGAGCTAAATGTTGTATGTCTCCAACTCCTAGAAATAACTTCATGCCCCATCTCCCTTAGTTCCAGCTAGTAAGGATCACATAATTCCTAACAAAATTTTCACACAGATTCCCAATTCGGGCATTCAGAACATATAGCACGTTGCTGTAAGCAAGCACAATCTCATTCAAAGTTGCAAGTTACTATTAGGAACAAGTTTGTATAGGTATTTCAATGATGCCCAGAACTGAGCTAAACTTGGTATGTCTCCAACTCCTAGAAATAACTTCATGCCCCATCTCCCTTACTTCCAGCTAGTAAGGATCACATAATTCCTAACAAAGTTTTGACACAGATTCCCAATTCGGGCATTCAGAACATATAGCACGTTGCTGTAAGCAAGCACATTCTCATTCAAAGTTGCAAGTTACTATGTAGGAACAAGTTTGTATAGGACTTTCAAAGATGCCCAGAACTGAGCTAAACTGGGTATGTCTCCAACTGCGAGAAATAACTTCATGCCCCATCTCCCTTACTTCCAGCTAGTAAGGATCACATAACATCTAAGAACGTTTTGACACAGATTCCCAATTCGGGCATTCAGAACATACAGCACGTTGCTGTAGGCAAGCACATTCTCATTCAAAGTTGCAAGTTACTATGTAGGAACAAGTTTGTATAGGGATTTCAAAGATGCCCAGAACGGAGCTGAACTTGGTATGTCTCCAACTCCTAGAAATAACTTCATGCCCCATCTCCCTTACTTCCAGCTAGTAAGGATCACATAATTCCTAACAAAATTTTTGAAACAGATTCCCAATTCGGGCATTCAGAACATGTAGCACGTTGCTGTAAGCAAGCACATTCTCATTCAAAGTTGCAAGTTACTATGTAGGAACACGTTTGTATAGGTATTTCAAAGATGCCCTGAACTGAGCTAAACTTTGTATGTCTCCAACACCTAGAAATAACTTCATGCCCCATCTCCCTTACTTCCATCTATTAAGGATCACATAATTCCTAACAAAGTTTTGACACAGATTCCTAATATGGGCATTCAGAACGTATAGCACGTTGCTGTAAGCAAGCACATTCTCATTCAAAGATGCAAGTTACTATGTAGGAACAAGTTTGTATAGGAAATTCAAAGATGCCCAGAACTGAGCTAAACTTGGTATGTCTCCAACTCCTAGAAATAACTTCATGCCCCATCTCCCTTACTTCCAGCTAGTAAGGATCACATAATTCCTAACAAAGTTTTGACACAGATTCCCAATTCGGGCATTCAGAACATATAGCACGTTGCTGTAAGCAAGCACATTCTCATTCAAAGGTGCAAGTTACTATGCAGGAACAAGTTTGTATAGGACTTTCAAAGATGCCCAGAACTGAGCTAAACTGGGTATGTCTCCAACTCCGAGAAATAACTTCATGCCCCATCTCCCTTACTTCCAGCTAGTAAGGATCACATAATTCCTAACAAAGTTTTGACACAGATTCCCAATTCGGGCATTCAGAACATGTAGCACGTTGCTTTAAGCAAGCACTTTCTGATTCCAAGTAGCAAGTTACTACGTAGGAAGAAGTTTCTATAGGTATTTCAAAGATGCCCAGAACTGAGCTAAAGTGGGTATGTCTCCAACTCCTAGAAATAACTTCATCCCCCATCTAACTTACTTCCAGATAGTAAGGATCACATAATTCCTAACAAAGTTTTGACACAGATTCCCAATTCGGGCATTCAGAACATATAGCACGTTGCTGTAAGCAAGCACATTCTCATTCAAAGTTGCAAGTTACTATGTAGGACCAAGTTTGTATAGGTATTTCAAAGATGCCCAGAACTGAGCTAAACGTTGTATGTCTCCAACTCCTAGAAATAACTTCATGCCCCATCTCCCTTACTTCCAGCTAGTAAGGATCACATAATTCCTAACAAAGTTTTGACACAGATTTCCAATTCGGGCATTCAGAACATATAGCACGTTGCTGTAAGCAAGCACATTCTCATTCAAAGTTGCAAGTTACTATGTAGGAACAAGTTTGTATAGGTATTTCAAAGATGCCAAGAACTGAGCTAAACTTGGTATGTCTCCAACTCCTAGAAATAACTTCATGCCCCATCTCCCTTACTTCCAGCTAGTAAGGATCACATAATTCCTAACAAAGTTTTGACACAGTTTCCCAATTCGGGCATTCAGAACATATAGCACGTTGCTGTAAGCAAGCACATTCTCATTCAAAGTTGCAAGTTACTATGTAGTAACAAGTTTCTATAGGACTTTCAAAGATGCCCAGAACTGAGCTAAACTGGGTATGTCTCCAACTCCTAGAAATAACTTCATGCCCCATCTCCCTTACTTCCAGCTAGTAAGAATCACATAATTCCTAACACAGTTTTGACACAGATTCCCAATTCGGGCATTCAGAACATGTAGCACGTTGCTTAAAGCAATCACATTCTCATTCAAAGTTTCAAGTTACTATGTAGGAACAAGTTTGTATAGGACATTCAAAGATGCCAGAACTGAGCTATACTTGGTATGTCTCCAACTCGTAGAAATAACTTCACGCCCCAACTCCCTTACTTCCAGCTAGTAAGGATCACATAATTCCTAACAAAGTTTTGACACAGATTCCCAATTCGGGCATTCAGAACATATAGCACGTTGCTGTAAGCAAGCACAGTCTCATTCATAGATGCAAGTTACTTTGTAGGAACAAGTTTGTATAGGTATTTCAAAGATGCCCAGAACTGAGCTAAATGTTGTATGTCTCCAACTCCTAGAAATAACTTCATGCCCCATCTCCCTTACTTCCAGCTTGTAAGGATCACATAATTCCAAACAAAGTTTTGACACAGATTCCCAATTCGGGCATTCAGAACATATAGCACGTTGCTGTAAGCAAGCACATTCTCATTCAAAGTTGCAAGTTACTATGTAGGAACAAGTTTGTACAGGTATTTCAAAGATTTCCAGAACTGAGCTAAAGTGGGTATGTCTCCCACTCCTAGAAATAACTTCATGCCCCATCTCCCTTATTTCCAGCTAGTAAGGATAACATAACTTCCAAGAACGTTTTGACACAGATTCCCAATTCGGGCATTCAGAACATATAGCACGTTGCTGTAAGCAAGCACATTCTCGTTCAAAGTTGTAAGTTACTATGTAGGAACAAGTTTGTATAGGTATTTCAAAGATGCCCAGAACTGAGCTAAACGTAGTATGTCTCCAACTCGTAGAAATAACTACATGCCACATCTCCCTTACTTCCAGCTAGTAAGGATCACATAATTCATAACAAAGTTTTGACACAGATTCCCAATTCGGGCATTCAGAACATATAGCACGTTGCTGTAAGCAAGCACATTCTCATTCAAAGCTGCAAGTTACTCTGTAGGAACAAGTTTGTATAGGACTTTCAAAGATGCCCAGAACTGAGCTAAACTTGGTATGTCTCCAACTCCTAGAAATAACTCCATGCCCCATCTCCCTTACTTCCAGCTAGTATGGATCACATAATTTCAATGAAAGTTTTGACACAGATTCCCAATTCGGGCATTCAGAACATATAGCACGTTGCTGTAAGCAAGCACATTCTCATTCAATGTTGCAAGTTACTATGTAGGAACAAGTTTGTATAGATATTTCAAAGATGCCCAGAACTGAGCTAATCTTGGTATGTCTCCTACTCCTAGAAATAACTTCATGCCCCATCTCCCTTACTTCCAGCTGGTAAGGATCACAAAATTCCTAACAAAGTTTTGACACAGATTCCCAATTCGGGAATTCAGAATATATGGCACGTTCCTTTAAGCAACTACTTTTTCATTCCAAGAAGCAAGTTACTATGTAGGGACAAGTTTGTATAGGTATTTTAAAGATGCCCAAAACTGAGGTAAAGTTGGTATGTCTCCAACTCCTAGAAATAACTTCATGCCCCATCTCCCTTACTTCCAGCTAGTAAAGATCACATAATTCCTAACAAAGTTTTGATACAGATTCCGAATTCAGGCATTCAGAACATATAGCACGTTGCTGTAAGCAAGCACATTCTCATTCAAAGTTTCAAGTTACTATGTAGAAACAAGTTTCTATAGGTATTTCAATGATGCCCAGAACTGAGCTAAACTTGGTATGTCTCCAACTCATAGAAATAACTTCATGCCCCATCTCCCTTACTTCCAGCTAGTAAGGATCACATAATTCCTAACAAAATTTTTGAAACAGATTCCCAATTCGGGCATTCAGAACATGTAGCACGTTGCTGTAAGCAAGCACATTCTCATTCAAAGTTGCAAGTTACTATGTAGGAACAAGTTTGTATAGGTATTTCAAAGATGCCCAGAACTGAGCTAAACTTGGTATGTCTCCAACTCCTTGAAATAACTTCATGCCCCATCTCCCTTACTTCCATCTAGTAAGGATCACATAATTTCTAACAAAATTTTGACACAGATTCCCAATTCGGGCATTCAGAACATATAGCACGTTGCTGTAAGAAAGCACATTCTCATTCAAAGTTGCAAGTTACTATGTAGGAACAAGTTTGTATAGGTATTTCAAAGATGCCCAGACCTGAGCTAAACGTTGTATGTCTCCAAATCGTAGAAATAACATCATGCCACATCTCCCTTACTTCCAGCTAGTAAGGATCACATAATTCCTAACAAAGTATTGACACAGATTCCCAATTCGGGCCTTCAGAATATATAGCACGTTGCTGTAAGCAAGCACATTCTCATTCAAAGTTGCAAGTTACTATGTAGGAAGAAGTTTCTATAGGTATTTCAAAGATGCTCAGAACTGAGCTAAACGTGGTATGTCTCCAACTCCTAGAAATAACTTCATGCCCCATCTCCCTTACTTCCAGCTAGTAAGGATCACATAATTCCTAACAAAGTTTTGACACAGATTCCCAATTCGGGCATTCAGAACATATAGCACATTGCTGTAATCAAGCACATTCTTATTCAAAGTTGCAAGTTACTATGTAGGAACAAGTTTGTATAGGTATTTCAAAGATGCCCAGAACTGAGCTAAACTTGGTCTGTCTCCAACTCCTAGAAATAACTTCATGCCCCATCTCCCTTACTTCCAGCTAGTAAGGATCACATAATTCCTAACAAAGTTTTGACACAGATTCCCAATTCGGGCATTCAGAACATACAGCACGTTGCTGTAAGCAAGCACATTCTCATTCAAAGTTGCAAGTTACTATGTAGGAACAAGTTTGTATAGGTATTTCAAAGATGCCCAGAACTGAGCTAAACGTTGTATGTCTCCAACTCCTAGAAATAACTTCATGCCCCATCGCCCTTATTTCCAGCTAGTAAGGATCACATAATTTCTAACAAAGTTTTGACACATATTCCCAATTCTGGCATTAGGAACATATAGCACGTTGCTGTAAGCAAGCACATTCTCATTCATAGTTGCAAGTTACTATGTAGGAACAAGTTTGTAAGGTATTTCAAAGATGCCCAGAACTGAGCTAAACTTGGTATGTCTCCAACTCCTAGAAATAACTTCTTGCCCCATCTCCCTTACTTCCAGCTAGTAAGGATCACATAATTCCTAACAAAGTTTTGACACAGATTCCCAATTCAAGCATTCAGAATATATGGCACGTTCCTTTAAGCAACTACTTTTTCATTCCAAGTAGCAAGTTACTATGTAGGAACAAGTTTGTATAGGTATTTTAAAGATGCCCAGAACTGAGCTAAACTTGGTATGTCTCCAACTCCTAGAAATAACTTCATGCCCCATCTCCCTTACTTCCAGCTAGTAAGGATTACATAATTCCTAACAAAGTTTTGACACAGATTCCCAATTCGGGCATTCAGAACATATAGCACGTTGCTGTAAGCAAGCACATTCTCGTTCAAAGTTGTAAGTTACTATGTAGGAACAAGTTTGTATAGGTATTTCAAAGATGCCCAGAACTGAGCTAAACGTTGTATGTCTCCAACTCCTAGAAATAACTTCATGCCCCATCTCCCTTACTTCCAGCTAGTAAGGATCACATAATTCCTAACAAAGTTTTGACACAGAATCCCAATTCGGGCATTCAGAACATATAGCACGTTGCTGTAAGCAAACACATTCTCATTCAAAGTTGCAAGTTACTATGTAGGAACAAGTTTGTATAGGTATTTCAAAGATGCCCAGAACTGAGCTAAAATTGGTATGTCTCCAACTCCTAGAAATAACTTCAGGCCCCATCTCCCTTACTTCCCGCTAGTAAGGATCACATAATTCCTAACAAAGTTTTGACACAGATTCCCAATTTTGGCACTCAGAACATATAGCACGTTGCTGTAAGCAAGCACATTCTCATTCAAAGTTGCAAGTTACTATGTAGGAACAAGTTTGTAAGGGATTTCAAAGATGCCCAGAACTGAGCTAAAGTGAGTATGTCTCCAACTCCTAGAAATATCTTCATACCGCATCTCCCTTACTTCCAGCTAGTAAGGATCACATAATTCCTAACAAAGTTTTGACACAGATTCCCAATTCGGGCATTCAGAACATATAGCACGTTGCTGTAAGCAAGCACATTCTCATTCAAAGTTTCAAGTTACTATGTAGGAACAAATTTGTATAGGTATTTCAAAGATGCCCAGAACTGAGCTAAACGTTATATGTCTCCAACTCCTAGAAATAGGTTCATGCCCCATCCCCTTACTTCCAGCTAGTAAGGATCACTTAATTCCTAACAAAGTTTTGACACAGATTCCCAATTCGGGCATTCAGAACATATAGCACGTTGCTGTTAGCAAGAACATTCTCATTCAATGTTGCAAGTTACTATGTAGGAACAAGTTTGTATAGGTATTTCAAAGATGCCCAGAACTGAGCTAAACTTGGTATGTCTCCAACTCCTAGAAATAACCTCATGCCCCATCTCCCTTACTTCCAGCTAGTAAGGATCACATAATTCCTAACAAAGTTTTGACACAGATTCCCTATTCGGGCATTCAGAACATGTAGCACGTTGCTTTAAGCAAGCACTTTGTCACTCCAAGCAGCAAGTTACTATGTAGGAAGAAGTTTCTATAGGTATTTCAACGATGCTCAGAACTGAGCTAAAGTGGGTATGTCTCCAACTCCTAGAAATAACTTCATGCCACATCTCCCTTACTTCCAGTTAGTAAGGATCACATAATTCCTAACAATGTTTTGACACAGATTCCCAATTCGTGCATTCAGAACATAAGGCACGTTGCTGTAAGCAAGCACATTCTCATTTAAAGTTGCAAGTTACTATGTAGGAACAAGTTGTAAGGGATTTCAAAGATGCCCAGAACTGAGCTGAAATGGGTATGTCTCCAACTCCTAGAAATAACTTCATGCCCAATCTCCCTTACTTCCAGCTAGTAAGGATCACATAATTCCTAACAAAGTTTTGACACAGATTCCCAATTCGGGCATTCAGAACATATAGCACGTTGCTGTAAGCAAGCACATTCTCATTCAAAGTGGCAAGTTACTATGTAGGAACAAGTTTGTATAGGTATTTCAAGGATGCCCAGAACTGAGCTAAACGTTGTATGTCTCCAACTCCTAGAAAGAACTTCATGCCCCATCTCCCTTACTTCCAGCTAGTAAGGATTACATAATTCCTAACAAAGTTTTGACACAGATTTCCAATTCGGGCATTCAGAACGTATAGCACGTTGCTGTAAGCAAGCACATTCTCATGCAAAGTTGCAAGTTACTATGAAGGAACAAGTTTGTATAGGTATTTCAAAGATGCCCAGAACTGAGCTAAAGTGCGTATGTCTCCAACTCCTAGAAATAAGTTCATGCCCCATCTCCCTTACTTCCAGCTAGTAAGGATCACATAATTCCTAACAAAGTTTTGACACAGATTCCCTATTCGGGCATTCAGAACATACAGCACGTTGCTGTAAGCAAGCACATTCTCATTCAAAGTTGCAAGTTACTATGTAGGAACAAGTTTGTATAGGTATTTCAAAGATGCCCAGAACTGAGCTAAACGTTGTATGTCTCCAACTCCTAGAAATAACTTCATGCCCCATCGCCCTTATTTCCAGCTAGTAAGGATCACATAATTTCTAACAAAGTTTTGACACATATTCCCAATTCTGGCATTAGGAACATATAGCACGTTGCTGTAAGCAAGCACATTCTCATTCATAGTTGCAAGTTACTATGTAGGAACAAGTTTGTAAGGTATTTCAAAGATGCCCAGAACTGAGCTAAACTTGGTATGTCTCCAACTCCTAGAAATATCTTCATGCCCCATGTCCCTTACTTCCAGCGAGTAAGAATCACATAATTCCTAACAAAGTTTTGACACAGATTCCCAATTCGGGCATTCAGAACATATGGCACGTTGCTGTAAGCAAGCACATTCTCATTCAAAGTTGCAAGTTACTATGTAGGAACAAGTTTGTATAGGACTTTCAAAGATGCCCAGAACTGAGCTAAACTTGGTATGTCTCCAACTCCTAGAAATATTTTCATGTCCCATCTCCCTTACTTCCAGCTAGTAAGGATCACATAATTTCAAAGAAAGTTTTGACACAGATTCCCAATTAGGGCATTCAGAACATATAGCACGTTGCTGTAAGCAAGCACATTCTCATTCAAAGTTGCAAGTTACTATGTAGGAACAAGTTTGTATAGGGATTTCAAAGATGCCCAGAACTGAGCTAAACTTGGTATGTCTCCAACTCCTAGAAATAACTTCTTGCCCCATCTCCCTTACTTCCAGCTAGTAAGAATCACATAATTCCTAACAAAGTTTTGACACAGATTCCCAATTCAAGCATTCAGAATATGGCACGTTCCTTTAAGCAACTACTTTTTCATTCTAAGTAGCAAGTTACTATGTAGGAACAAGTTTGTATAGGTATTTTAAAGATGCCCAGAACTGAGCTAAACTTGGTATGTCTCCAACTCCTAGAAATAACTTCATGCCCCATCTCCCTTACTTCCAGCTAGTAAGGATTACATAATTCCTAACAAAGTTTTGACACAGATTCCCAATTCGGGCATTCAGAACATATAGCACGTTGCTGTAAGCAAGCACATTCTCGTTCAAAGTTGTAAGTTACTATGTAGGAACAAGTTTGTATAGGTATTTCAAAGATGCCCAGAACTGAGCTAAACGTTGTATGTCTCCAACTCCTAGAAATAACTTCATGCCCCATCTCCCTTACTTCCAGCTAGTAAGGATCACATAATTCCTAACAAAGTTTTGACACAGAATCCCAATTCGGGCATTCAGAACATATAGCACGTTGCTGTAAGCAAACACATTCTCATTCAAAGTTGCAAGTTACTATGTAGGAACAAGTTTGTATAGGTATTTCAAAGATGCCCAGAACTGAGCTAAACTTGGTATGTCTCCAACTCCTAGAAATAACTTCATGCCCCATCTCCCTTACTTCCCGCTAGTAAGGATCACATAATTCCTAACAAAGTTTTGACACAGATTCCCAAATTTGGCACTCAGAACATATAGCACGTTGCTGTAAGCAAGCACATTCTCATTCAAAGTTGCAAGTTACTATGTAGGAACAAGTTTGTAAGGGATTTCAAAGATGCCCAGAACTGAGCTAAAGTCAGTATGTCTCCAACTCCTAGAAATATCTTCATACCGCATCTCCCTTACTTCCAGCTAGTAAGGATCACATAATTCCTAACAAAGTTTTGACACAGATTCCCAATTCGGGCATTCAGAACATATAGCACGTTGCTGTAAGCAAGCACATTCTCATTCAAAGTTTCAAGTTACTATGTAGGAACAAATTTGTATAGGTATTTCAAAGATGCCCAGAACTGAGCTAAACGTTGTATGTCTCCAACTCCTAGAAATAAGTTCATGCCCCATCCCCTTACTTCCAGCTAGTAAGGATCACTTAATTCCTAACAAAGTTTTGACACAGATTCCCAATTCGGGCATTCAGAACATATAGCACGTTGCTGTTAGCAAGCACATTCTCATTCAATGTTGCAAGTTACTATGTAGGAACAAGTTTGTATAGGTATTTCAAAAATGCCCAGAACTGAGCTAAACTTGGTATGTCTCCAACTCCTAGAAATAACCTCATGCCCCATCTCCCTTACTTCCAGCTAGTAAGGATCACATAATTCCTAACAAAGTTTTGACACAGATTCCCAATTCGGGCATTCAGAACATGTAGCACGTTGCTTTAAGCAAGCACTTTCTCATTCCAAGTAGCAAGTTACTGTGTAGGAAGAAGTTTCTATAGGTATTTCAACGATGCCCAAAACTGAGCTAAAGTGGGTATGTCTCCAACTCATAGAATTAACTTCATGCCCCATCTCCCTTACTTCCATCTAGTAAGGATCACATAATTCCTAACAAAGTTTTGACACAGATTCCCTATTCGGGCATTCAGAACATATAGCACGTTGCTGTAACAAAGCACATTCTCATACAAAGTTGCCAGTTACTATGTAGGAACAAGTTTGTTTAGGTATTTCAAAGATGCCCAGAACTGAGCTAAACGTTGTATGTCTCCAACTCCTAGAAATAACTTCATGCCCCATCTCCCTTACTTCCAGCTAGTAAAGATCACATAATTCCTAACAAAGTTTTGACACAGATTCCCAATTCGGGCATTCAGAACATGTAGCACGTTGCTTTAAGCAAGCACATTCTCATTCCAAGTAGCAAGTTAATATGTAGGAAGAAATTTCTATAGGTATTTCAAAGATGCCCAGAACTGAGCTAAACTTTGTATGTCTCCAACTCCTAGAAATAACTTCATGCCCCATCTCCCTTACTTCCAGCTAGTAAGGATCACATAATTCCTAACAAAATTTTTGACACAGATTCCCAATTCGGGCATTCAGACCATGTAGCACGTTGCTGTAAGCAAGCACATTCTCATTCAATGTTGCAAGTTACTATGTAGGAACAAGTTTGTATAGGTATTTCAAAGAAGCCCAGAACTGAGCTAAACATTGTATGTCTCCAACTCCTACAAATAACTTCATGCCCCATCTCCCTTACTTCCAGCTAGTAAGGATCACATAATTCCTAACAAAGTTTTGACACAGATTCCCAATTCGGGCATTGAGAACATATAGCACGATGCTGTAAGCAAGCACATTCTCATTCAAAGTTGCAAGTTACTATGTAGGAACAAGTTTGTACAGGTATTTCAAAGATGCCCAGAACTGAGCAAAACTTGGTATGTCTCCAACTCCTAGAATTAACATCATGCCCCATCTCCCTTACTTCCAGCTAGTAAGGATCACATAATTCCTAACAAAGTTTTGACACAGATTCCGAATTCGGGCATTCAGAACATATAGCACGTTGCTGTAAGCAAGCACAATCTCATTCAAAGTTGCAAGTTACTATGTAGGAACAAGTTTGTATAGGTATTTCAAATATGGCTAGAACGGAGCTAAACTTGGTATGTCTCCAATTCCTAGAAATAACTTCATGCCCCCTCTCCCTTACTTCCAGCTAGTAAGGATCACATAATTCCTAAAAAAGTTTTGACACAGATTCCCAATTCGGGCATTCAGAACATATAGCACGTTGCTGTAAGCAAGCACATTCTCATTCAAAGCTGCCAGTTACTATGTAGGAACAAGTTTGTATAGGTATTTCAAAGATGCCCAGAACTGAGCTAAACTTGGTATGTCTCCAACTCCTAGAAATAACTTCATGCACCATCTCCCTTACTTCCAGCTAGTAAGGATCACATATTTCCTAAAAATGTTTTGACACAGATTCCCAATTCGGACATTCAGATCATGTAGCACGTTGCTTTAAGCAAGCACTTTCTCATTCCAAGTAGCAAGTTACAGTGTAGGAAGAAGTTTCTATAGGTATTTCAACGATGCCCAGAACTGAGCTAAAGTGGGTATGTCTCTAAGTCCTAGAAATAACTTCATGCCCCATCTCCCTTACTTCCATCTAGTAAGGATCACATAATTCCTAACAAAGTTTTGACACAGATTCCCAACTCGATCATTCAGATCATATAGCACGTTGCTGGAAGCAAGCACATTCTCATTCAAAGTGGCAAGTTACTATGTAGGAACAAGATTGTATAGGTATATCAAAGATGCCCAGAACTGAGCTAAACTTGGTATGTCTCCAACTCATAGAAATAACTTCATGCCCCATCTCCCTTACTTCCAGCTACTAAGGATCACATAATTCCTAACAAAGTTTTGACACAGATTCCCAATTCGGGCATTCAGAATATATAGCACGTTGCTGTAACAAAGCACATTCTCATACAAAGTTGCCAGTTACTATGTAGGAACAAGTTTGTTTAGGTATTTCAAAGATGCCCTGAACTGAGCTAAACGTTGTATGTCTCCAACGCCTAGAAATAACTTCATGCCCCATCTCCCTTACTTCCATCTAGTAAGGATCACATAATTTCTAACAAAGTTTTGACACAGATTCCCAATTCGGGCATTCAGAGCATATAGCACGTTGCTGCAAGCAAGCAATTTCTCATTCAAAGTTGCAAGTTACTATGTAGGAACAAGTTTGTATAGTTATTTCAAAGATGCCGAGAACAGAGCTAAACTTGGTATGTCTCCAACTCCTAGAAATAACTTCATGCCCCATCTCCCTTACTTCCAGCTAGTAAGGATCACATAATTCCTAACAAAGTTTTGACACAGATTCCCAATTCGGGCATTCAGAACATGTAGCACGTTGCTGTAAGCAAGCACTTTCTTATTCCAAGTAGCAAGTTACTATGTAGGAAGAAGTTTCTATAGGTATTTCAAAGATGCCCAGAACTGAGCTAAAGTGCGTATGTCTCCAACTCCTAGAAATAACTTCATGTCCCATCTCCCTTACTTCCACCTAGTAAGGATCACATAATTCCAAACAAAGTTTTGACACAGATTCCCAATTCGGGCATTCAGAACATATAGCACGTTGCTGTAAGCAAGCACATTCTCATTCAAAGTGGCAAGTTACTATGCAGGTACAAGTTTGTATAGGTATTTCAAATATGCCCAGAACTGAGCTTAAGTGAGTATGTCTCCAACTCCTAGAAATATCATCATACCCCATCTCCCATACTTCCAGCTAGTAAGGATCACATAATTCCTAACAAAGTTTTGACACAGATTCCCAATTCGGGCATTCAGAACATGTAGCACGTTGCTTTAAGCAAGCACATTCTCATTCAAAGTTGCAAGTTACTATGTAGGAACAAGTTTGTATAGGTATATCAAAGATGCGCAGAACTGAGCTAAACTTGATATGTCTCCAACTCCTAGAAATAACTTCATGCCCCATCTCCCTTACTTCTAGCTAGTAAGGATCACATAATTCCAAACAAAATTTTTGACACAGATTCCCAATTCGGGCATGTAGAAGATGTATCACGTTGCTGTAAGCAAGCACATTCTCATTCAAAGTTGCAAGTTACTATGTAGGAACAAGTTTTTATAGGTATTTCAAAGATGCCCAGAACTGAACTAAACGTTGTATGTCTCCAACGCCTACAAATGACTTCATGCCCCATCTCCCTTACTTCCATCTAGTAAGGATAACATAATTTCTAACAAAGTTTTGACACAGATTCCCAATTCGGGCATTCAGAACATATAGCACGTTGCTGTAAGCAAGCACATTCTCATTCAAAGTGGCAAGATACTATCTAGGAACAAGTTTGTATAGGTATTTCAAAGATGCCCAGAACTGAGCTAATCGTTGTATGACTCCAACTCCTAGAAATAACTTCATGCCCCATCTCCCTTACTTCCAGCTAGTAAGGATTACATAATTCCTAACAAAGTTTTGACGCAGATTCCCAATTCTGGCATTCAGAACATATAGCACGTTGCTGTAAGCAAGCACATTCTAGTTCAAAGTTGCAAGTTACTATGTAAGAACAAGTTTGTATAGGTATTTCAAAGATGCCCAGAACTGAACTAAACTTGGTATGTCTCCAACCTCTAGAAATAACTTCATGCCCCAACTCCCTTATTTCCAGCTTGTAAGGATCACATAATTCCTAACAAAGTTTTGACACAGATTCCCAATTCGGGCATTCAGAACATATAGCACGTTGCTGTAAGTAAGCACATTCTCATCAAAGTTGCAAGTTACTATGTAGGACCAAGTTTGTATAGGTATTTCAAAGATGCCCAGAACTGTGCTAAACTTGGTATGTCTCCAACTCCTAGAAATAACTTCATGCCCCATCTCCCTTACTTCCAGCTAGTAAGGATCACATAATTCCTAACAAAGATTTGACACAGATTCCCAATTCGTGCATTCAGAACATATAGCACGTTGCTGTAAGCAAGCACAATCTCATTCAAAGTTGTAAGTTACTATGTAGGAACAAGTTTGTATAGGTATTTCAAATATGGCTAGAACGGAGCTAAACTTGGTATGTCTCCAACTCCTAAAAATAACTTCATGCCGCATCTCCCTTACTTCCAGCTGGTAAGGATCACGTAATTCCTATCAAAGTTTTGACACAGATTCCGAATTCGGGCATTCAGAACATATAGCACGTTGCTGTAAGCAAGCACATTCTCATTCAAAGTTGCCAGTTACTATGTAGGAACAAGTTTGTATAGGTATTTCAAAGATGCCCAGAACTGAGCTAAACTTGGTATGTCTCTAACTTCTAGAAATAACTTCATGCCCCATCTCCCTTACTTCCAGCTAGTAAGGATCACATAATTCCTAACAAAGTTTTGACACAGATTCCCAATTCGGGCATTCAGAACTTGTAGCACGTTGCTTTAAGCAATCACTTTCTCATTCCAAGTAGCAAGTTACTATGTAGGAAGAAGTTTCTATAGGTATTTCAAAGATGCCCAGAACTGAGCTAAACGTTGTATGTCTTCAACTCCTAGAAATAACTTCATGCCCCATCTCCCTTACTTCCATCTAGTAAGGACCACATAATTTCTAACAAAGTTTTGACACAGATTCCCAATTCGGGCATTCAGAACATGTAGCACGTTGCTTTAAGCAAGCACATTCTCATTCAAAGTTGCAAGTTACTATGTAGGAACAAGTTTGTATAGGTATTTCAAAGATGCCCAGAACTGAGCTAAACTTGGTATGTCTCCAACTCCTAGAAATAACTTCATGCCCCATTTCTCTTACTTCCAGCTAGTAAGGATCACATAATTCCTAACAAAATTTTTGACACAGATTCCCAATTCGGGCATGTAGTAGATGTATCACGTTGCTGTAAGCAAGCACATTCTCATTCAAAGTTGCAAGTTACTATGTAGGAACAAGTTTGTATAGGTATTTCAAAGATGCCCAGAACTGTACTAAACGTTGTATGTCTCCAACGCCTACAAATAACTTCATGCCCCATCTCCCTTACTTCCATCTAGTAAGGATAACATAATTTCTAACAAAGTTTTGACACAGATTCACTATTCGGGCATTCAGAACATATAGCACGTTGCTGTAAGCAAGCACATTCTCATTCAAAGTTGCAAGTTACTAAGTAGGAACACGTTTGTATAGGTATTTCAAAGATGCCCAGAACTGAGCTAAACATTGTATTTCTCCAACTCCGAGAAATAACTTCATGCCCCATCTCCCTTACTTCCAGCTAGTAAGGATCACATAATTTCTAACAAAGTTTTGACACAGATTCCCAATTCGGGCATTCAGAACATATAGCACGTTGATGTAAGCAAGAACATTCTCATTCAAAGTGGCAAGTTACTATGTAGGAACAAGTTTGTATAGGTATTTCAAAGATGCCCAGAACTGAGCTAAACTTGGTATGTCTCCAACTCCTAGAAATAACTTCATGCCCCATCTCTCTTACTTCCAGCTAGTAAGGATCACATAATTCCTAACAAAATTTTTGACACAGATCCCCAATTCGGGCATGTAGAAGATGTATCACGTTGCTGTAAGCAAGCACATTCCCATTCAAAGTTGCCAGTTACTATGTAGGAACAAGTTTGTATAGGTATTTCAAAGATGCCCAGAACTGAGCTAAACTTGGTATGTCTCCAACTACTAGAAATAACTTCATGCCCCATCTCCCTTACTTCCAGCTAGTAAGGATCACATAATTCCTAACAAAGTTTTGACACAGATTCCCAATTCGTGCATTCAGAACATATAGCACGTTGCTGTAAGCAAGCACAATCTCATTCAAAGTTGTAAGTTACTATGTAGGAACAAGTTTGTATAGGTATTTCAAATATGGTTAGAACGGAGCTAAACTTGGTATGTCTCCAACTCCTAAAAATAACTTCATGCCGCATCTCCCTTACTTCCAGCTGGTAAGGATCACATAATTCCTATCAAAGTTTTGACACAGATTCCGAATTCGGGCATTCAGAACATATAGCACGTTGCTGTAAGGAAGCACATTCTCATTCAAAGTTGCCAGTTACTATGTAGGAACAAGTTTGTATAGGTATTTCAAAGATGCCCAGAACTGAGCTAAACGTTGTATGTCTTCAACTCCTAGAAATAACTTCATGCCCCATCTCCCTTACTTCCATCTTGTAAGGATCACATAATTTCTAACAAAGTTTTGACACAGATTCCCAATTCGGGCCTTCAGAACATGCAGCACGTTGCTTTAAGCAAGCACATTCTCATTCAAAGTTGCAAGTTACTATGTAGGAACAAGTTTGTATAGGTATTTCAAAGATGCCCAGAACTGAGCTAAACTTGGTATGTCTCCAACTCCTAGAAATAACTTCATGCCCCATCTCTCTTACTTCCAGCTAGTAAGGATCACATAATTCCTAACAAAATTTTTGACACAGATTCCCAATTCGGGCATGTAGAAGATGTATCACGTTGCTGTAAGCAAGCACATTCTCATTCAAAGTTGCAAGTTACTATGTAGGAACAAGTTTGTATAGGTATTTCAAAGATGCCCAGAACTGAACTAAACGTTGTATGTCTCCAACGCCTACAAATAACTTCATGCCCCATCTCCCTTACTTCCATCTAGTAAGGATAACATAATTTCTAACAAAGTTTTGACACAGATTCCCAATTCGGGCATTCAGAACATATAGCACGTTGCTGTAAGCAAGCACATTTTCATTCAAAGTGGCAAGATACTATCTAGGAACAAGTTTGTACAGGTATTTCAAAGATGCCCAGAACTGAGCTAATCGTTGTATGACTCCAACTCCTAGAAATATCTTCATGCCCCATCTCCCTTACTTCCAGCTACTAAGGATCACATAATTCCTAACAAAGTTTTGAGGCAGATTCCCAATTCTGGCATTCAGAACATATAGCACGTTGCTGTAAGCAAGCACATTCTCGTTCAAAGTTGCAAGTTACTATGTAAGAACAAGTTTGTATAGGTATTTCAAAGATGCCCAGAACTGAGCTAAACTTGGTGTGTCTCCAACCTCTAGAAATAACTTCATGCCCCAACTCCCTTATTTCCAGCTTGTAAGGATCACATAATTCCTAAAAAAATTTTGACACAGATTCCCAATTCGGTCTTTCAGAACATATAGCACGTTGCTGTAAGCAAGCACATTCCCATTCAAAGTTGCAAGTTACTATGTAGGAACAAGTTTGTATAGGTATTTCAAAGATGCCCAGAACTGAGCTAAACTTGGTATGTCTCCAACTCCTAGAAATAACTTCATGCCCCATCTCCCTTACTTCCAGCTAGTAAGGATCACATAATTCCTAACAAAGTTTTGACACAGATTCCCAATTCGTGCATTCAGAACATATAGCACGTTGCTGTAAGCAAGCACAATCTCATTCAAAGTTGTAAGTTACTATGTAGGAACAAGTTTGTATAGGTATTTCAAATATGGCTAGAACGGAGCTAAACTTGGTATGTCTCCAACTCCTAAAAATAACTTCATGCCTCATCTCCCTTACTTCCAGCTGGTAAGGATCACATAATTCCTATCAAAGTTTTGACACAGATTCCGAATTCGGGCATAAAGAACATGTAGCACGTTGCTGTAAGCAAGCACATTCTCATTCAAAGTTGCCAGTTACTATGTAGGAACAAGTTTGTATAGGTATTTCAAAGATGCCCAGAACTGAGCTAAACTTGGTATGTCTCTAACTCCTAGAAATAACTTCATGCCCCATCTCCCTTACTTCCAGCTAGTAAGGATCACATAATTCCTAACAAAGTTTTGACACAGATTCCCAATTCGGGCATTCAGAACATGTAGCACGTTGCTTTAAGCAATCACTTTCTCATTCCAAGTAGCAAGTTACTATGTAGGAAGAAGTTTCTATAGGTATTTCAAAGATGCCCAGAACTGAGCTAAACGTTGTATGTCTTCAACTCCTAGAAATAACTTCATGCCCCATCTCCCTTACTTCCAGCTAGTAAGGATAACATAATTCCTAACAAAGTTTTGACACAGATTCCCAATTCAGGCATTCAGAACATATAGCACGTTGCTTTAAGCAAGCACTTTCTCATTCCAAGTAGCAAGTTACTATGTAGGAAGAAGTTTCTTCAGGTATTTCAAAGATGCCCAGAACTGAGCTAAAGTGGGTAAGTCTCAAACTCCTAGAAATAACTTCATGCCCCAACTCCCTTACTTCCAGCTAGTAAGGATCACATAATTCCTAACAATGTTTTGACACAGATTCCCAATTCGGGCATTCAGAACATATAGCACGTTGCTGTAAGCAAGCACATTGTCATTCAAAGTTGCAAGTTACTATGTAGGAACAAGTTTGTATAGGTATATCAAATGTGGCTAGAACGGAGCTAAACTTGGTATATCTCCAACTTCTAGAAATAACTTCATGCCCCCTGTCCCTTACTTCCAGCTAGTAAGGATCACATAATTCCTAACAAACTTTTGACACAGATTCCCAATTCGGGCATTCAGAACATATAGCACGTTGCTGTAAGCAAGCACATTCTCATTCAATGTTGCCAGTTACTATGTAGGAACAAGTTTCTATAGGTATTTCAAAGATGCCCAGAACTGAGCTAAACGTTGTATGTCTTCAACTCCTAGAAATAACTTCATGCCCCATCTCCCTTACTTCCAGCTAGTAAGGATCACATAATTCCTAACAAAGTTTTGACACAGATTCCCAATTCGGGCATTCAGATCATGTACCACGTTGCTATAAGCAAGCACTTTCTCATTCCAAGTAGCAAGTTACTATGTAGGAAGAAGTTTCTTCAGGTATTTCAAAGATGCCCAGAACTAAGCTAAAGTGGGTATGTCTCAAACTCCTAGAAATAACTTCATGCCCCAACTCCCTTACTTCCAGCTAGTAAGGATCACATAATTCCTAACAAAGTTTTGACACAGATTCCCAATTCGGGCATTCAGAACATATAGCACGTTGCTGTAAGCAAGCACATTCTCATTCAAAGTGGCAAGTTACTATGTAGGAACAAGTTTGTATAGGTATTTCAAAGATGCCCAGAACTGAGCTAAAGTGGGTATGTCTCCAACTCCTAGAAATATCTTCATACCCCATCTCCCATACTTCCAGCTAGTAAGGATCACATAATTCCTAACAAAGTTTTGACACAGATACCCAATTCGGGTATTCAGAACATGTAGCACGTTGCTTTAAGCAAGCACTTTCACATTCCATGTAGCAAGTTACTATGTAGGAAGAAGTTTCTATAGGTATTTCAAAGATGCCCAGAACTGAGCTAAACTTGGTATGTCTCCAACTCCTAGAAATAACTTCATGCCCCATCTCCCTTACTTCCATCTAGTAAGGATCACATAATGCCTAACAAAGTTTTGACACAGATTCCCTATTCGGGCATTCAGAACATATAGCACGTTGCTGTAAGCAAGCACATTCTCATTCAAAGTTGCAAGTTACTAAGTAGGAACAAGTTTGTATAGGTATTTCAAAGATGCCCAGAACTGAGCTAAACATTGTATGTCTCCAACTCCGAGAAATAACTTCATGCCCCATCTCCCTTACTTCCAGCTAGTAAGGATCACATAATTCCTAACAAAGATTTGACACAGATTCCCAATTCGGGCATTCAGAACATATAGCACGTTGATGTAAGCAAGAACATTCTCATTCAATGTGGCAAGTTACTGTGTAGGAACAAGTTTGTATAGGTATTTCAAAGATGCCCAGAACTGAGCTAAACTTGGTATGTCTCCAACTCCTAGAAATATCTTCATGCCCCATCTCCCTTACTTCCATCTAGTAAGGATCACATAATTTCTAACAAATTTTTGACACAGATTCCCAATTCGGGCATTAAGAACATATATAACGTTGCTGTAAGCAAGCGCATTCTCATTCAAAGTTGCAAGTTACTATGTAGGAACAAGTTTGTACAGGTATTTCAAAGATGCCCAGAACTGAGCAAAACTTGGTATGTCTCCAACTCCTAGAAATAACTTCATGCCCCATCTCCCTTACTTGCAGCTAGTAAGGATCACATAATTCCTAACAAAGTTTTGACACAGATTCCCAATTCGGGCATTCAGAACATATAGCACGTTGCTGTAAGCAAGCACATTCTCATTCAAAGTTGTAAGTTACTATGTAGGAACAAGTTTGTATAGGTATTTCAAAGATGCTCAGAACTGAGCTAAACGTTGTATGTCTCCAACTCCTAGAAATAACTTCATGCCCCCTCTCCCTTACTTCGTGCTAGTAAGGATCACATAATTCCTAACAAAGTTTTGACACAGATTCCCAATTCGGGCATTCAGAACATATAGCACGTTGCTGTAAGCAAGCACATTCTCATTCAAAGTTGCCAGTTACTATGTAGGAACAAGTTTGTATAGGTATTTCAAAGATGCCCAGAACTGAGCTAAACGTTGTATGTCTTCAACTCCTAGAAATAACTTCATGCCCCATCTCCCTTACTTCCAGCTAGTAAGGATCACATAATTCCTAACAAAGTTTTGACACAGATTCCCAATTCGGGCATTCAGATCATGTAGCACGTTGCTTTAAACAAGCACTTTCTCATTCCAAGTAGCAAGTTACTATGTAGGAAGAAGTTTCTTCAGGTATTTCAAAGATGCCCAGAACTGAGCTAAAGAGGGTATGTCTCCAACTCCTAGAAATAACTTCATGCCCCAACTCCCTTACTTCCAGCTAGTAAGGATCACATAATTCCTAACAAAGTTTTGACACAGATTCCCAATTCGGGCATTCAGAACATATAGCACGTTGCTGTAAGCAAGCACATTCTCATTCAAAGTGGCAAGTTACTATGTAGGAACAAGTTTGTATAGGTATTTCAAAGATGCCCAGAACTGAGCTAAAGTGGGTATGTCTCCAACTCCTAGAAATATCTTCATACCCCATCTCCCATACTTCCAGCTAGTAAGGATCACATAATTCCTAACAAAGTTTTGACACAGATTCCCAATTCGGGCATTCAGAACATATAGCACGTTGCTGTAAGCAAGCACATTCTCATTCAAAGTGGCAAGTTACTATGTAGGAACAAGTTTGTATAGGTATTTCAAAGATGCCCAGAACTGAGCTAAACTTGGTATGTCTCGAAATCCTAGAAATATCTTCATACCCCATCTCCCTTACTTCCAGCTAGTAAGGATCACAAAATTCCTAACAAAGTTTTGACACAGATTCCCAATTCGGGCATTGAGAACATATAGCACGTTGCTGTAAGCAAGCACATTCTCATTCAAAGTTGCAAGTTACTATGTAGGAACAAGTTTGTATAGGTATTTCAAACATGCCCAGAACTGAGCTAAACTTGGTATATCTCCATCTCCTAGAAATAACTTCATGCCCCAACTCCCTTACCTCAAGCTTGTAAGGATCACATAAGTGCTAACAAAGTTTTGACACAGATTCCCAATTCGGGCATTGAGAACATATAGCACGTTGCTGTAAGCAAGCACATTTTCATTCAAAGTGGCAAGTTACTATGTAGGAACAAGTTTGTATAGGTATTTCAAAGATGTCCAGAACTGAGCTAAAGTGGGTATGTCTCCAACTCCTAGAAATATCTTCTTACCCCTTCTCCCATACTTCAAGCTAGTAAGGATCACATAATTCCTAACAAAGTTTTGACACATATTCCCAATTCTGGTATTGAGAACATGTAGCACGTTGCTTTAAGCAAGCACTTTCTCATTCCAAGTAGCAAGTTACTATGTAGGAAGAAGTTTCTATAGGTATTTCAAAGATGCCCAGAACTGAGCTAAAGTGGGTATGTCTCAAACTCCTAGAAATAACTTCATGCCCCATCTCCCTTACTTCCATCTAGTAAGGATCACATAATGCCTAACAAAGTTTTGACACAGATTCCCAATTCGAGCATTCACAACATATAGCACGTTGCTGTAAGCAAGCACATTCCCATACAAAGTTGCAAGTTACTATGTAGGAACAAGTTTGTATAGGTATTTCAAAGATGCCCAGAACTGAGCTAAACATTGTATGTCTCCAACTCCGAGAAATATCTTCACACCACATCTCCCTTACTTCCAGCTATTAAGGATCACAAAATTCCTAACAAAGTTTTGACACAGATTCCCTATTCGGGCATTCAGAACATATAGCACGTTGCTGTAAGCAAGCACATTCTCATTCACCGTTGCATGTTACTATGTAGGAACAAGTTTGTATAGGTATTTCAAAGATGCCCAGAACTGAGCTAAACTTGGTATGTCTCCAACTCCTAGAAATAACTTCATGCCCCAACTCCCTTACCTCCAGCTTGTAAGGATCACATAAGTGCTAACAAAGTTTTGACACAGATTCCCAATTCGGGCATTCAGAACATATAGCACGTTGCTGTAAGCAAGCACATTCTCATTCAAAGTGGCAAGTTACTATGTAGGAAGAAGTTTCTATAGGTATTTCAAAGATGCCCAGATCTGAGCTAAAGAGGGTATGTCTCCAACTCCTAGAAATAACTCCTTCCCCATCTCACTTACTTCCATCTAGTAAGGATCACATAATTCCTAACAAAGTTTTGACACAGATTCCCAATTCGGGCATTCAGAACATATAGCACGTTGCTGTAAGCAAGCACATTCTCATTCAAAGTGGCAAGTTACTATGTAGGAACAAGTTTGTATAGGTATTTCAAAGATGCCCAGAACTGAGCTAAACTTGGTATGTCTCCAACTCCTAGAAATATCTTCATACCCCATCTCCCTTACTTCCAGCTAGTAAGGATCACATAAATCCTAACAAAGTTTTGACACAGATTCCCAATTCTGGCATTCAGATCATATAGCACGTTGCTGTAAGCAAGCACATTTTCATTCAAATTGGCAAGTTACTATGTAGGAACAAGTTTGTATAGGTATTTCAAAGATGCCCAGAACTGAGCAAAACGTTGTATGACTCCAACTCCTAGAAATAACTTCATGCTCCATCTCCCTTACTTCCAGCTAGTAAGGATCACATAATTCCTAACAAAGTTTTGACACAGATTCCCAATTCTGGCATTCAGAACATATAGCACGTTGCTGTAAGCAAGCACATTCTCGTTCAAAGTTGCAAGTTACTATGTAGGAACAAGTTTGTATATGTATTTCAAAGATGCCCAGAACTGAGCTAAACTTGGTATGTCTCCAACCTCTAGAAATATCTTCATGCCCCAACTCCCTTATTTCCAGCTTGTAAGGATCACATAATTCCTAAAAAAATTTTGACACAGATTCACAATTCGGTCTTTCAGAACATATAGCACGTTGCTGTAAGCAAGCACATTCTCATTCAAAGTTGCAAGTTACTATGTAGGAACAAGTTTGTATAGGTATTTCAAAGATGCCCAGAACTGAGCTAAACTTGGTATGTCTCCAACTCCTAGAAATAACTTCATGCCCCAACTCCCTTACGTCCAGCTAGTAAGGATCACATAATTCCTAACAAAATTTTTGACACAGATTCCCAATACGGGCATTCAGAACATGTAGCACGTTGCTGTAAGCAAGCACATTCTCATTCAAAGTTGCAAGTTACTATGTAGGAACAAGTTTGTATAGGTGTTTCAAAGAAGCCCAGAACTGAGCTAAACGTTGTATCTCTCCAACTCCTACAAATAACTTCATGCCCCATCTCCCTTACTTCCATCTACTAAGGATCACATAATTTCTAACAAATTTTTGACACAGATTACCAATTCGGGCATTCAGAACATATAGCACGTTGCTGTAAGCAAGCACATTCTCAATCAAAGTTACATGTTACTATGTAGGAACAAGTTTGTATAGGTATTTCAAAGATGCCCAGAACTGAGCTAAACTTGGTATGTGTCCAACTCCTAGAAATAACTTCATGCCCCATCTCCCTTACTTCCAGCTAGTAAGGATCACATAATTCCTAACAAAGATTTGACACAGATTCCCAATTCGGGCATTCAGAACATATAGCACGTTGCTGTAAGCAAGCACATTTTCATTCAAAGTGGCAAGATACTATCTAGGAACAAGTTTGTATAGGTATTTCAAAGATGCCCAGAACTGAGCTAATCGTTGTATGACTCCAACTCCTAGAAATAACTTCATGCCCCATCTCCCTTACTTCCAGCTAGTAAGGATCACATAATTCCTAACAAAGTTTTGACGCAGATTCCCAATTCTGGCATTCAGAACATATAGCACGTTGCTGTAAGCAAGCACATTCTCGTTCAAAGTTGCAAGTTACTATGTAAGAACAAGTTTGTATAGGTATTTCAAAGATGCCCAGAACTGAGTTAAACTTGGTATGTCTCCAACCTCTAGAAATAACTTCATGCCCCAACTCCCTTATTTCCAGCTTGTAAGGATCACATAATTCCTAAAAAAATTTTGACACAGATTCCCAATTCGGTCTTTCAGAACATATAGCACGTTGCTGTAAGCAAGCACATTCCCATTCAAAGTTGCAAGTTACTATGTAGGAACAAGTTTGTATAGGTATTTCAAAGATGCCCAGAACTGAGCTTAAGAGGGTATGTCTCCAACTCCTAGAAATAACTTCATGCCCCAACTCCCTTACTTCCAGCTAGTAAGGATCACATAATTCCTAACAAAGTTTTGACACAGATTCCCAATTCGGGCATTCAGAACATATAGCACGTTGCTGTAAGCAAGCACATTCTCATTCAAAGTGGCAAGTTACTATGTAGGAACAAGTTTGTATAGGTATTTCAAAGATGCCCAGAACTGAGCTAAAGTGGGTATGTCTCCAACTCCTAGAAATATCTTCATACCCCATCTCCCATACTTCCAGCTAGTAAGGATCACATAATTCCTAACAAAGTTTTGACACAGATTCCCAATTCGGGCATTCAGAACATATAGCACGTTGCTGTAAGCAAGCACATTCTCATTCAAAGTGGCAAGTTACTATGTAGGAACAAGTTTGTATAGGTATTTCAAAGATGCCCAGAACTGAGCTAAACTTGGTATGTCTCGAACTCCTAGAAATATCTTCATACCCCATCTCCCTTACTTCCAGCTAGTAAGGATCACAAAATTCCTAACAAAGTTTTGACACAGATTCCCAATTCGGGCATTGAGAACATATAGCACGTTGCTGTAAGCAAGCACATTCTCATTCAAAGTTGCAAGTTACTATGTAGGAACAAGTTTGTATAGGTATTTCAAACATGCCCAGAACTGAGCTAAACTTGGTATATCTCCATCTCCTAGAAATAACTTCATGCCCCAACTCCCTTACCTCAAGCTTGTAAGGATCACATAAGTGCTAACAAAGTTTTGACACAGATTCCCAATTCGGGCATTGAGAACATATAGCACGTTGCTGTAAGCAAGCACATTTTCATTCAAAGTGGCAAGTTACTATGTAGGAACAAGTTTGTATAGGTATTTCAAAGATGTCCAGAACTGAGCTAAAGTGGGTATGTCTCCAACTCCTAGAAATATCTTCTTACCCCTTCTCCCATACTTCAAGCTAGTAAGGATCACATAATTCCTAACAAAGTTTTGACACATATTCCCAATTCTGGTATTGAGAACATGTAGCACGTTGCTTTAAGCAAGCACTTTCTCATTCCAAGTAGCAAGTTACTATGTAGGAAGAAGTTTCTATAGGTATTTCAAAGATGCCCAGAACTGAGCTAAAGTGGGTATGTCTCAAACTCCTAGAAATAACTTCATGCCCCATCTCCCTTACTTCCATCTAGTAAGGATCACATAATGCCTAACAAAGTTTTGACACAGATTCCCAATTCGAGCATTCACAACATATAGCACGTTGCTGTAAGCAAGCACATTCCCATACAAAGTTGCAAGTTACTATGTAGGAACAAGTTTGTATAGGTATTTCAAAGATGCCCAGAACTGAGCTAAACATTGTATGTCTCCAACTCCGAGAAATATCTTCACACCACATCTCACTTACTTCCAGCTATTAAGGATCACAAAATTCCTAACAAAGTTTTGACACAGATTCCCTATTCGGGCATTCAGAACATATAGCACGTTGCTGTAAGCAAGCACATTCTCATTCACCGTTGCATGTTACTATGTAGGAACAAGTTTGTATAGGTATTTCAAAGATGCCCAGAACTGAGCTAAACTTGGTATGTCTCCAACTCCTAGAAATAACTTCATGCCCCAACTCCCTTACCTCCAGCTTGTAAGGATCACATAAGTGCTAACAAAGTTTTGACACAGATTCCCAATTCGGGCATTCAGAACATATAGCACGTTGCTGTAAGCAAGCACATTCTCATTCAAAGTGGCAAGTTACTATGTAGGAAGAAGTTTCTATAGGTATTTCAAAGATGCCCAGATCTGAGCTAAAGAGGGTATGTCTCCAACTCCTAGAAATAACTCCTTCCCCATCTCACTTACTTCCATCTAGTAAGGATCACATAATTCCTAACAAAGTTTTGACACAGATTCCCAATTCGGGCATTCAGAACATATAGCACGTTGCTGTAAGCAAGCACATTCTCATTCAAAGTGGCAAGTTACTATGTAGGAACAAGTTTGTATAGGTATTTCAAATATGCCTAGAACGGAGCTAAACTTGGTATGTCTCCAACTCCTAGAAATAACTTCATGCCCCATCTCCCTTACTTCCAGCTAGTAAGGATCACATAATTCCTAAAAAAGTTTTGACACAGATTCCCAATTCGGGCATTCAGAACATGTAGCACGTTGCTTTAAGCATGCACTTTCTCATTCCAAGTAGCAAGTTACTATGTAGAAAGAAGTTACTATAGGTATTTCAAAGATGCCCAGAACTGAGCTAAAGTGGGTATGTCTCCAACTCCTAGAAATAACTTCATGCCCCAACTCCCTTACTTCCAGCTAGTAAGGATCACATAATTCCTAACAAACTTTTGACACAGATTCCCAATTCGGGCATTCAGAACATATAGCACGTTGCTGTAAGCAAGCACATTCTCATTCAAAGTGGCAAGTTACTATGTAGGAACAAGTTTGTATAGGTATTTCAAAGATGCCCAGAACTGAGCTTAAGTGGGTATGTCTCCAACTCCTAGAAATAACTTCATGCCCCATCTCCCTTACTTCCATCTAGTAGGGATCACATAATTCCTAACAAATTTTTGACACAGATTCCCAATTCGGGCATTCAGATCATATACCACGTTGCTGTCACAAAGCACATTCTCATACAAAGTTGCCAGTTACTATGTAGGAACAAGTTTGTTTAGGTGTTTCAAAGATGCCCAGAACCTGAGCTAAACGTTGTATGTCTGCAACTCCTAGAAATAACTTTATGCCCCATCTCCCTTACTTCCATCTAATAAGGATCACATAATTTCTAACACAGTTTTGACACAGATTCCCAATTCGTGCATTCAGAACATATAGCACGTTGCTGTAAGCAAGCACATTCTCATTCAAAGTTGCAAGTTACTATGTAGGAACAAGTTTGTATAGGTATTTCAAAGATGCCCATAACTGAGCTAAACTTGGTATGTCTCCAACTCCTAGAAATATCTTCATGCCCCATCTCCCTTACTTCTAGCTAGTAAGGATCACATAATTCCTAACAAGGTTTTGACACAGATTCCCAATTCGGGCATTCAGAACATGTAGCACGTTGCTGTAAGCAAGCACTTTCTCATTCCAAGTAGCAAGTTACTATGTAGGAAGAAGTTTCTATAGGTATTTCAAAGATGCCCAGAACTGAGCTAAAGTCCCTATGTCTCCAACTCCTAGATATAACTTCAATCCCCATCTCCCTTACTTCCATCTAGTAAGGATAACATAATTTCTAACAAATTTTTGACACAGATTCCCAATTCGGGCATTCAAAACATATAGCACGTTGCTGTAAGCAAGCACATTCTCATTCAAAGTGGCAAGATACTATCTAGGAACAAGTTTGTATAGGTATTTCAAAGATGCCCAGAACTGAGCTAATCGTTGTATGACTCCAACTCCTAGAAATAACTTCATGCCCCATCTCCCTTACTTCCAGCTAGTAAGGATCACATAATTCCTAACAAAGTTTTGACGCAGATTCCCAATTCTGGCATTCAGAACATATGGCACGTTGCTGTAAGCAAGCACATTCTCGTTCAAAGTTGCAAGTTACTATGTAAGAACAAGTTTGTATAGGTATTTCAAAGATGCCCAGAACTGAATTAAACTTGGTATGTCTCCAACCTCTAGAAATATCTTCATGCCCCAACTCCCTTATTTCCAGCTTGTAAGGATCACATAATTCCTAAAAAAATTTTGACACAGATTCCCAATTCGGTCTTTCAGAACATATAGCACGTTGCTGTAAGCAAGCACATTCCCATTCAAAGTTGCAAGTTACTATGTAGGAACAAGTTTGTATAGGTATTTCAAAGATGCCCAGAACTGAGCTAAACTTGGTATGTCTCCAACTCCTAGAAATAACTTCATGCCCCATCTCCCTTACATCCAGCTAGTAAGGATCACATAATTCCTAACAAAGTTTTGACACAGATTCCCAATTCGTGCATTCAGAACATATAGCACGTTGCTGTAAGCAAGCACAATCTCATTCAAAGTTGTAAGTTACTATGTAGGAACAAGTTTGTATAGGTATTTCAAATATGGCTAGAACGGAGCTAAACTTGGTATGTCTCCAACTCCTAAAAATAACTTCATGCCGCATCTCCCTTACTTCCAGCTGGTAAGGATCACATAATTCCTATCAAAGTTTTGACACAGATTCCGAATTCGGGCATTCAGAACATATAGCACGTTGCTGTAAGCAAGCACATTCTCATTCAAAGTTGCCAGTTACTATGTAGGAACAAGTTTGTATAGGTATTTCAAAGATGCCCAGAACTGAGCTAAACTTGGTATGTCTCTAACTTCTAGAAATAACTTCATGCCCCATCTCCCTTACTTCCAGCTAGTAAGGATCACATAATTCCTAACAAAGTTTTGACACAGATTCCCAATTCGGGCATTCAGAACTTGTAGCACGTTGCTTTAAGCAATCACTTTCTCATTCCAAGTAGCAAGTTACTATGTAGGAAGAAGTTTCTATAGGTATTTCAAAGATGCCCAGAACTGAGCTAAACGTTGTATGTCTTCAACTCCTAGAAATAACTTCATGCCCCATCTCCCTTACTTCCATCTAGTAAGGATCACATAATTTCTAACAAAGTTTTGACACAGATTACCAATTCGGGCATTCAGAACATGTAGCACGTTGCTATAAGCAAGCACATTCTCATTCAAAGTTGCAAGTTACTATGTAGGAACAAGTTTGTATAGGTATTTCAAAGATGCCCAGAACTGAGCTAAACTTGGTATGTGTCCAACTCCTAGATATAACTTCATGCCCCATCTCTCTTACTTCCAGCTAGTAAGGATCACATAATTCCTAACAAAATTTTTGACACAGATTCCCAATTCGGGCATGTAGAAGATGTATCACGTTGCTGTAAGCAAGCACATTCTCATTCAAAGTTGCAAGTTACTATGTAGGAACAAGTTTGTATAGGTATTTCAAAGATGCCCAGAACTGAACTAAACCTTGTATGTCTCCAACGCCTACAAATAACTTCATGCCCCATCTCCGTTACTTCCATCTAGTAAGGATAACATAATTTCTAACAAAGTTTTGACACAGATTCCCAATTCGGGCATTCAGAACATATAGCACGTTGCTGTAAGCAAGCACATTTTCATTCAAAGTGGCAAGATACTATCTAGGAACAAGTTTGTATAGGTATTTCAAAGATGCCCAGAACTGAGCTAATCGTTGTATGACTCCAACTCCTAGAAATAACTTCATGCCCCATCTCCCTTACTTCCAGCTAGTAAGGATCACATAATTCCTAACAAAGTTTTGACGCAGATTCCCAATTCTGGCATTCAGAACATATAGCACGTTGCTGTAAGCAAGCACATTCTCGTTCAAAGTTGCAAGTTACTATGTAAGAACAAGTTTGTATAGGTATTTCAAAGATGCCCAGAACTGAGTTAAACTTGGTATGTCTCCAACCTCTAGAAATAACTTCATGCCCCAACTCCCTTATTTCCAGCTTGTAAGGATCACATAATTCCTAAAAAAATTTTGACACAGATTCCCAATTCGGTCTTTCAGAACATATAGCACGTTGCTGTAAGCAAGCACATTCCCATTCAAAGTTGCAAGTTACTATGTAGGAACAAGTTTGTATAGGTATTTCAAAGATGCCCAGAACTGAGCTGAACTTGGTATGTCTCCAACTCCTAGAAATAACTTCATGCCCCATCTCCCTTACTTCCAGCTAGTAAGGATCACATAATTCCTAACAAAGTTTTGACACAGATTCCCAATTCGTGCATTCAGAACATATAGCACGTTGCTGTAAGCAAGCACAATCTCATTCAAAGTTGTAAGTTACTATGTAGGAACAAGTTTGTATAGGTATTTCAAATATGGCTAGAACGGAGCTAAACTTGGTATGTCTCCAACTCCTAAAAATAACTTCATGCCGCATCTCCCTTACTTCCAGCTGGTAAGGATCACACAATTCCTATCAAAGTTTTGACACAGATTCCGAATTCGGGCATTCAGAACATATAGCACGTTGCTGTAAGCAAGCACATTCTCATTCAAAGTTGCAAGTTACTATGTAGGAACAAGTTTGTATAGGTATTTCAAAGATGCCCAGAACTGAGCTAAACTTGGTATGTCTCTAACTCCTAGAAATAACTTCATGCCCCATCTCCCTTACTTCCAGCTAGTAAGGATCACATAATTCCTAACAAAGTTTTGACACAGATTCCCAATTCGGGCATTCAGAACATGTAGCACGTTGCTTTAAGCAATCACTTTCTCATTCCAAGTAGCAAGTTACTATGTAGGAAGAAGTTTCTATAGGTATTTCAAAGATGCCCAGAACTGAGCTAAACGTTGGATGTCTTCAACTCCTAGAAATAACTTCATGCCCCATCTCCCTTACTTCCAGCTAGTAAGGATAACATAATTCCTAACAAAGTTTTGACACAGATTCCCAATTCAGGAATTCAGAACATATAGCACGTTGCTTTAAGCAAGCACTTTCTCATTCCAAGTAGCAAGTTACTATGTAGGAAGAAGTTTCTTCAGGTATTTCAAAGATGCCCAGAACTGAGCTAAAGTGGGTAAGTCTCAAACTCCTGGAAATAACTTCATGCCCAAACTCCCTTACTTCCAGCTAGTAAGGATCACATAATTCCTAAGAATGTTTTCACACAGATTCCCAATTCGGGCATTCAGAACATATAGCACGTTGCTGTAAGCAAGCACATTGTCATTCAAAGTGGCAAGTTACTATGTAGGAACAAGTTTGTATAGGTATTTCAAATGTGGCTAGAACGGAGCTAAACTTGGTATGTCTCCAACTTCTAGAAATAACTTCATGCCCCCTGTCCCTTACTTCCAGCTAGTAAGGATCACATAATTCCTAACAAACTTTTGACACAGATTCCCAATTCGGGCATTCAGAACATATAGCACGTTGCTGTAAGCAAGCACATTCTCATTCAAAGTTGCCAGTTACTATGTAGGAACAAGTTTGTATAGGTGTTTCAAAGATGCCCAGAACTGAGCTAAAGTGGGTATGTCTCCAACTCCTAGAAATATCTTCATACCCCATCTCCCATACTTCCAGCTAGTAAGGATCACATAATTCCTAACAAAGTTTTGACAGAGATACCCAATTCGGGTATTCAGAACATGTAGCACGTTGCTTTAAGCAAGCACTTTCACATTCCAAGTAGCAAGTTACTATGTAGGAAGAAGTTTCTATAGGTATTTCAAAGATGCCCAGAACTGAGCTAAACTTGGTATGTCTCCAACTCCTAGAAATAACTTCATGCCCCATCTCCCTTACTTCCATCTAGTAAGGATCACATAATGCCTAACAAAGTTTTGACACAGATTCCCTATTCGGGCATTCAGAACATATAGCACGTTGATGTAAGCAAGAACATTCTCATTCAAAGTGGCAAGTTACTGTGTAGGAACAAGTTTGTATAGGTATTTCAAAGATGCCCAGAACTGAGCTAAACTTGGTATGTCTCCAACTCCTAGAAATATCTTCATGCCCCATCTCCCTTACTTCCATCTAGTAAGGATCACATAATTTCTAACAAATTTTTGACACAGATTCCCAATTCGGGCATTAAGAACATATATAACGTTGCTGTAAGCAAGCGCATTCTCATTCAAAGTTGCAAGTTACTATGTAGGAACAAGTTTGTACAGGTATTTCAAAGATGCCCAGAACTGAGCAAAACTTGGTATGTCTCCAACTCCTAGAAATAACTTCATGCCCCATCTCCCTTACTTGCAGCTAGTAAGGATCACATAATTCCTAACAAAGTTTTGACACAGATTCCCAATTCGGGCATTCAGAACATATAGCACGTTGCTGTAAGCAAGCACATTCTCATTCAAAGTTGCAAGTTACTATGTAGGAACAAGTTTGTATAGGTATTTCAAAGATGCTCAGAACTGAGCTAAACGTTGTATGTCTCCAACTCCTAGAAATAACTTCATGCCCCCTCTCCCTTACTTCGTGCTAGTAAGGATCACATAATTCCTAACAAAGTTTTGACACAGATTCCCAATTCGGGCATTCAGAACATATAGCACGTTGCTGTAAGCAAGCACATTCTCATTCAAAGTTGCCAGTTACTATGTAGGAACAAGTTTGTATAGGTATTTCAAAGATGCCCAGAACTGAGCTAAACGTTGTATGTCTTCAACTCCTAGAAAAAACTTCATGCCCCATCTCCCTTACTTCCAGCTAGTAAGGATCACATAATTCCAAACAAAGTTTTGACACAGATTCCCAATTCGGGCATTCAGATCATGTAGCACGTTGCTTTAAACAAGCTCTTTCTCATTCCAAGTAGCAAGTTACTATGTAGGAAGAAGTTTCTTCAGGTATTTCAAAGATGCCCAGAACTGAGCTAAAGAGGGTATGTCTCCAACTCCTAGAAATAACTTCATGCCCCAACTCCCTTACTTCCAGCTAGTAAGGATCACATAATTCCTAACAAAGTTTTGACACAGATTCCCAATTCGGGCATTCAGAACATATAGCACGTTGCTGTAAGCAAGCACATTCTCATTCAAAGTGGCAAGTTACTATGTAGGAACAAGTTTGTATAGGTATTTCAAAGATGCCCAGAACTGAGCTAAAGTGGGTATGTCTCCAACTCCTAGAAATATCTTCATACCCCATCTCCCATACTTCCAGCTAGTAAGGATCACATAATTCCTAACAATGTTTTGACACAGATTCCCAATTCGGGTATTCAGAACATATAGCACGTTGCTGTAAGCAAGCACATTCTCATTCAAAGTGGCAAGTTACTATGTAGGAACAAGTTTGTATAGGTATTTCAAAGATGCCCAGAACTGAGCTAAACTTGGTATGTCTCCACCTCCTAGAAATATCTTCATACCCCATCTCCCTTACTTCCAGCTAGTAAGGATCACAAAATTCCTAACAAAGTTTTGACACAGATTCCCAATTCGGGCATTGAGAACATATAGCACGTTGCTGTAAGCAAGCACATTCTCATTCAAAGTTGCAAGTTACTATGTAGGAACAAGTTTGTATAGGTATTTCAAACATGCCCAGAACTGAGCTAAACTTGGTATATCTCCATCTCCTAGAAATAACTTCATGCCCCAACTCCCTTACCTCCAGCTTGTAAGGATCACATAAGTGCTAACAAAGTTTTGACACAGATTCCCAATTCGGGCATTGAGAACATATAGCACGTTGCTGTAAGCAAGCACATTCTCATTCAAAGTGGCAAGTTACTATGTAGGAACAAGTTTGTATAGGTATTTCAAAGATGTCCAGAACTGAGCTAAAGTGGGTATGTCTCCAACTCCTAGAAATATCTTCTTACCCCTTCTCCCATACTTCAAGCTAGTAAGGATCACATAATTCCTAACAAAGTTTTGACACAGATTCCCAATTCTGGTATTGAGAACATGTAGCACGTTGCTTTAAGCAAGCACTTTCTCATTCCAAGTAGCAAGTTACTATGTAGGAAGAAGTTTCTATAGGTATTTCAAAGATGCCCAGAACTGAGCTAAAGTGGGTATGTCTCCAACTCCTAGAAATAACTTCATGCCCCATCTCCCTTACTTCCATCTAGTAAGGATCACATAATGCCTAACAAAGTTTTGACACAGATTCCCAATTCGAGCATTCACAACATATAGCACGTTGCTGTAAGCAAGCACATTCCCATACAAAGTTGCAAGTTACTATGTAGGAACAAGTTTGTATAGGTATTTCAAAGATGCCCAGAACTGAGCTAAACATTGTATGTCTCCAACTCCGAGAAATATCTTCACACCCCATCTCCCTTACTTCCAGCTATTAAGGATCACAAAATTCCTAACAAAATTTTGACACAGATTCCCTATTCGGGCATTCAGAACATATAGCACGTTGCTGTAAGCAAGCACATTCTCATTCACCATTGCATGTTACTATGTAGGAACAAGTTTGTATAGGTATTTCAAAGATGCCCAGAACTGAGCTAAACTTGGTATGTCTCCAACTCCTAGAAATAACTTCATGCCCCAACTCCCTTACCTCCAGCTTGTAAGGATCACATAAGTGCTAACAAAGTTTTGACACAGATTCCCAATTCGGGCATTCAGAACATATAGCACGTTGCTGTAAGCAAGCACATTCTCATTCAAAGTGGCAAGTTACTATGTAGGAACAAGTTTGTATAGGTATTTCAAAGATGCCCAGAACTGAGCTAAACGTTGTATGTCTCCAACTCCTAGAAATAACTTCATGCCGAATCTCCCTTACTTCCAGCTAGTAAGGATCACATAATTCCTAACAAACTTTTGACACAGATTCCCAATTCGGGCATTCAGAACATATAGCACGTTGCTGTAAGCAAGCACATTCTCGTTCAAAGTTGCAAGTTACTATGTAGGAACAAGTTTGTATAGGTATTTCAAAGATGCCCAGAACTGAGCTAAACGTTGTATGTCTCCAACTCCTAGAAATAACTTCATGCCCCATCTCCCTTACTTCCAGCTAGTAAGGATCACATAAATCCTAACAAAGTTTTGACACAGATTCCCAATTCGTGCATTCAGAACATATAGCACGTTGCTGTAAGCAAGCACATTCTCATTCAATGTTGCAAGTTACTATGTAGGAACAAGTTTGTATAGGTATTTCAAAGATGCCCAGAACTGAGCTAAACTTGGTATGTCTCCAACTCCTAGAAATAACTTCATGCCCCATCTCCCTTACTTCCAGCTAGTAAGGATCACATAATTACTAAAAATTTTTGACACAGATTCCCAATTCGGGCATTCAGAACATGTAGCACGTTGCTGTAAGCAAGCACTTTCTCATTCCAAGTAGCAAGTTACTATGTAGGAAGAAGTTTCTATAGGTATTTCAAAGATGCCCAGAACTGAGCTAAGTCCGTATGTCTCCAACTCCTAGAAATAACTTCATTCCCCATCTCCCTTACTTCCAGCTAGTAAGGATCACATAATTCCTAACAAAGATTTGACACAGATTCCCAATTAGGGCATTCAGAACATATAGCACGTTGCTTTAAGAAAACATTTACTCATTCCAAGGAGCAAGTTACTATGTATGAACAAGTTTGTTTAGGTATTTCAAAGATGCCCAGAACTGAGCTACACTTGGTGTCTCTCCAACTCCTAGAAATAACTTCATGCCCCATCTCCCTTACTTCCAGCTAGTAAGGATCACATAATTCCTAACAAAGTTTTGACACAGATTCTCAATTCGGGCATTCAGAACATATCGCACGTTGCTTTAAGCAAGCACATTCTGATTCAAAATTGCAAGTTACTATGTAGGAGCAAGTTTCTATAGGACTTTCAAAGATCCCCAGAACTGAGCTAAACTTGGTATGTCTCCAACTCCTAGAAATAACTTCATGCCCCATCTCCCTTACTTCCAGCTAGTAAGGATCACATAATTCCTAACAAAATTTTGACACAGATTCCCAATTCGGGCATTCAGAACATATAGCACGTTGCTTTAAGAAAACATTTTCTCATTCCAAGTAGCAAGTTACTATGTAGGAACAAGTTTGTATAGCTATTTCAAAGATGGCCAGAACTGAGCTAAACTTGGTATGTCTCCAACTCATAGAAATAACTTCATGCCCCATCTCCCTTACTTCCAGCTAGTAAGGATCACATAACTCCTAAAAAAGTTTTGACACAGATTCCAAATTCGGGCATTCAGAACATATAGCACGTTGCTTTAAGCAAGCACTTTCTCAAACCAAGTAGCAAGTTACTATGTAGGAACAAGTTTGTATAGGTATTTCAAAGATGCCCAGAACTGAGCTAAACTTGGTATGTCTCAACTCCTAGAAATAACTTCATGCCCCATCTCCCTTACTTCCAGCTAGTAAGGATCACATAATTCCTAACAAAGTTTTGACACACATTCCCAATTCGGGCATTCAGAACATATAGCACGTTGCTTTAAGAAAACATTTTCTCATTCCAAGTAACAAGTTTCTATGTAGGAACAAGTTTGTATAGGTATTTCAAAGATGCCCAGCACTGAGCAAAACTTGGTATGTCTCCAACTCCTAGAAATATCTTCATGCCACATCTCCCTTACTTCCAGCTAGTAAGGATCACATAATTCCTAACAATGTTTTGACACACATTCCCAATTCGGGCATTCAGAACATATAGCACGTTGCTTTAAGAAAACATTTACTCATTCCAAGGAGCAAGTTACTATGTAGGAACAAGTTTGTATAGCTATTTCAAAGATGCCCAGAACTGAGCTAAACTTGGTGTGTCTCCAACCCCTAGAAATAACTTAATGCCCCATCTCCCTTACTTCCAACTAGTAAGGATCACATAATTCCTTACAAAGATTTGACACAGATTCCCAATTCGGGAATTCAGAACATATAGCACGTTGCTTTAAGCAAGCACTTTCTCATTCCAAGTAGCAAGTTACTATGTAGGAACAAGTTTGTATAGGTATTTCAAAGATGCCCAGAACTGAGCTAAAGTGGGTATGTCTCCAACTCCTAGAAATAACATCATGCCCCATCTCGCATAGTTCCAGCTAGTAAGGATCACATAATTCCTAACAAAGTTTTGACACAGATTCCCAATTCGGGCATTCAGAACATATAGCACGTTGCTTTAAGCAAGCACTTTCTCATTCCAAGTAGCAAGTTACTATGTAGGAACAAGTTTGTATAGGTATTTCAAAGATGCCCAGAACTGAGCTAAACTTGGTATGTCTCAACTCCTAGAAATAACTTCATGCCACATCTCCCTTACTTCCAGCTAGTAAGGATCACATAATTCCTAACAAAGTTTTGACACAGATTCCCAATTCGGGCATTCAGAACATATAGCACGTTGCATTAAGAAAACATTTTCTCATTCCAAGGAGCAAGTTTCTATGTAGGAACAAGTTTGTATAGGTATTTCAAAGATGCCCAGTACTGAGCTAAACTTGGTATGTCTCCAACTCCTAGAAATATCTTCATGCCCCATCTGCCTAACTTCCAACTAGTAAGGATCACACAACTCCTAACAATGTTTTGACACAGATTCCAAATTCGGGCATTCAGAACATATAGCACGTTGCTTTAAGCAAGCACCTTCTCATTCCAAGTAGGAAGATCCTATGTAGGAACAAGTTTGTATAGGACTTTCAAAAATCCCCAGTACTGAGCTAAACGTGGTATGTCTCCAACTCCTAGAAATAACTTCATGCCCCATCTCCCTTACTTCCAGCTAGTAAGGATCACATAATTCCTAACAAAGTTTTGACACAGATTCCCAATTCGGGCATTCAGAACATATAGCACGTTGCTTTAAGCAAAGACTTTCTCATTCAAAATATCAAGTTACTATGTAGGAACAAGTTTGTATAGGTGTTTCAAAGAAGCCTAGAACTGAGCTAAAATAGGTATGTCTCCAACTCTTAGAAATAACATCCTGCCCCATCTCCCTTACTTCCATCTAGTAAGCATCACATAATTCCTAACAAAGTTTTGACACAGATTCCCAATTCGGGCATTCAGAACATATAGCACGTTGCTTTAAGCAAGCACTGTCTCATTCCAAGTACCAAGTTACTATGTAGGAACAAGTTTGTATAGGTATTTCAAAGATGCCCAGAACTGAGCTAATCTTGGTATGTCTCCAACTTCTAGAAATAACTTCATGCCCCATCTCCCTTACTTCCAGCTAGTAAGGATTACATAATTTCTAACAAAGTTTTGACACAGATTCCCAATTCGGGCATTCAGAACATATAGCACGTTGCTTTGACCAAGCACATTCTCATTCCAAGCAGCAAGTTACTATGTAGGAAAAAGTTTGTATAGGTATTTCAAAGATGTCCAGAACTGAGCTAAAGTGGGTATGTCTCCGACTCCTAGAAATAACTTGGTGCCCCATCTCCGCCACTTCCTGCTAGTAAGGATCACATAACTCCTAATAAAGTTTTGACACAGATTCCCAATTCGGGCATTCAGAAAATATAGCACGTTTCTTTAGGCAAGCACATTCTCATTCAAAGTTGCAAGTTACTATGTAGGAACAAGTTTGTATAGGACTTTCAAAGAGCCCCGGAACTGAGCTACACTTGTTATGCCTCCAACTCATAGAAATAACTTCATGACGCATCTCCCTTACTTCCAGCTAGTAAGGATCACATAATTCCTAACAAAGTTTTGTCAGAGATTCCCAATTCGGGCATTCAGAACATATAGCACGTTGCTTTAAGCAAACATTTTCTCCTTCCATGTAGCAACTTACTAAGTAGGAATAAGTTTGTATAGCTATTTCAAAGATGCCCAGAACTGAGGTAAACTTGGTGTGTTTCCAACTCCTAGAAATACTTCATGCCCTATCTCCCTTACCTCCAGCTAGTAAGGATCACATAATTCCTAACAAAGTTTTGACACAGATTCCCAATTCGGGCATTCAGAACATGTAGCACGTTGCTTTAAGCAAGCACTTTCTCATTCCATTGAGCACGTTACTATGTAGGAAAATGTTGATATAGGTATTTCAAAGAAGCCCATAACTGAGCTAAACTTGGTATGTCTCCAACTCTTAGAAATAACTTCATGCCCCATCTCCCTTACTTTCAGCTAGTAAGGATCACATAATTCCTAACAAAGTTACGACACAGCTTCCCAATTAGGGCATTCAGAACATATAGCACGTTGCTTTAAGCAAGCACTATCTCATCCAAATAGCAAGTCACTATGTAGGAACAAGTTTGTATAGTTATTTTAAAGATACCCAGAACTGAAGTAAACTTGGTATGTCTCCAACTCCTAGAAATAACTTCATGCCCCATCTCCCTTACTTCCAGCTAGTAAGGATCACATAATTCCAAACATAGTTTTGACAGAGATTCCCAATTCGGGCTTTCAGAACATGTAGCACGTTGCTTTAAGCAAGCATTTTCTCATTGGAAGTAGCAAGTTACTATGTAGGAACAAGTTTGTCTAGGTGTTTCAAAGATGCCAAGAACTGAGCTAAAGTGGGTATGTCTCCAACTCCTAGAAATAACTTCATGCTCCATCACCCTTACTTCCAGCTAGTAAGGATCACATAATTCCTAAGAAAGTTTTGACACTGATTCCTAATTCGGGCATTCAGAACATATAGCACGTTGCAGTAAGCAAGCACATTCTCATTCAAAGTTGCAAGTAACTATGTAGGAACAAGTTTGTATAGGTATTTCAAAGATGCCCAGAACTGAGCTAAACTTGGTATGTCTCCAACTCCTAGAAGTAACTTCATGCCCCATCTCCCTTACTTCCAGCTAGTAAGGATCACAAAATTCCTAACAAAGTTTTGACACACATTCCCAATTCGGGATTCAGAACATATAGCTCGTTGCTTTAAGAAAACATTTACTCATTCCAAGGAGCAAGTTACTATGTAGGAACAAGGTTGTATAGCTCTTTCAAAGATGCTCAGAACTGAGCTAAACTTGGTGTGTCTCCAACTCCTAGAAATAACTTCATGCCCCATCTCCCTTACTTCCAGCTAGTAAAGATCACATAACTCCGAACAAAGTTTTGACACAGATTCCAAATTCGGGCATTCAGAACATATAGCACGTTGCTTTAAGTAAGCACTTTCTCATTCCAAGTAGCAAGTTACTATGTAGGAACAAGTTAGTATAGGTATTTCAAGGAAGCCCAGAACTGAGCTAAACGTGGTATGTCTCCAACTCCTAGAAATAGCATCATGCCCCATCTCGCTTACTTCCATCTAGTAAGGATCACATAATTACTAACAAAGTTTTGACACAGATTCCCAATTCGGGCATTCAGAACATATACCACGTTGCTTTAATCAAGCACTTTCTCTTGCCAAGTAGCAAGTTACTATGTAGGAACAAGTTTGTATAGGTATTTCAAAGATGCCCAGAACTGAGGTAAACTTGGTATGTCTCAACTCCTAGAAATAACTTCATGCCCCATCTCCCTTACTTCCAGCTAGTAAGGATCACATAATTCCTAACAAAGTTTTGACACAGATTCCCAATTCGGGCATTCAGAACATAGAGCACGTTGCTTTATTCTTGCACTTTCTCATTCCAAGGAGCACGTTACTATGTAGGAAAATGTTGGTATAGGTATTTCAAAGAAGCCCAGAACTGAGCTAAACTTGGTATGTCTCCAACTCTTAGAATTAAATTCATGCCCCCTCTCCCTTACTTTCAACTAGTAAGGATCACATAATTCCTAACAAAGTTACGAAACAGATTCCCAATTCGGTCATTCAGAACATATAGCACGTTGCTTTAAGCCAGCACTATCTCATTCCAAGTAGCAAGTCACTATGTAGGAACAAGTTTGTATAGTTATTTCAAAGATGCCCAGAACTGAAGTAAACTTGGTATGTCTCCAACTCCTAGAATAACTTCATGCCCCATCTCCTTTACTTCCAGCTAGTAAGGATGACATAATTCCAAACAAAGTTTTGACACAGATTCCCAATTCGGGCATTCAGAACATGTAGCACGTTGCTTTAAGCAAGCATTTTCTCATTGGAAGTAGCAAGTTACTATGTAGGAACAAGTTTGTATATGTGTTTCAAAGATGCCAAGAACTGAGCTAAAGTGGGTATGTCTCCAACTCCTAGAAATAACTTCATGCCCCATCTCCCTTACTTCCAGCTAGTAAGGATCACATAATTCCTAACAAAGTTTTGACACACATTCCCAATTCGGGCATTCAGAACATATAGCACGTTGCTTTAAGAAAATATTTACTCATTCCAAGGAGCAAGTTACTATGGAGGAACAAGTTTGTATAGCTATTTCAAAGATGCCCAGAACTGAGCTAAACTTGGTGTCTCTCCAATTCCTAGAAATAACTTCAGGCAACATTTCCCTCACTTCCAGCTAGTAAGGATCACATAATTCCTAACAAAGTTTTGACACAGATTCTCAATTCGGGCATTCAGAACATATAGCACGTTGCTTTAAGCAAATATTTTCTCATTCCAAGTAGCAAGTTTCTATGTACGAACAATTTTGTATAGGTATTTCAAAGATGCCCAGAACTGAGCTAAACTTGGTATGTCTCCAACTCCTAGAAATAACTTCATGCCCCATCTCCCTTACTTCCAACTAGTAAGGATCACATAACTTCTAACAATGTTTTGACACAGATTCCCAATTCGGGCATTCAGAACATATAGTACGTTGCTTTAAGCAAGCTCTTTTTCATTCCAAGTAGCAAGTTTCTATGTAGGAACCAGTTTGTATAGGTATTTCAAAGATGCCCAGAACTGAGCTAAACTTGGTATGTCTCCAACTGCTAGAAATAACTTCATGCCCCATCTCCCTTACATTCAGCTAGTAAAGATCACATAATTCCTAACAAAGTTTCGACACAGATTCCCAATTCGGGCATTCAGAACATATAGCACGTTGCTGTAAGCAAGCACATTCTCATTCAGTGTTGCAAGTTACTATGTAGGAACAAGTTTGTATAGGTTTTTCAAAGATCCACAGAACTGAGCTAAACTTGGTATTTCTCCAACTCCAAGAAATAACTTCACGCCCCATCTCCCTCACTTCCAGCTAGTAAGGATCACATAATTCCTAGAAAGTTTTGACACAGATTCCCTATTCGCGCATTCAGAACATATAGCACGTTGCTTTAAGCAAGCACCTTCTCATTCCAAGTAGGAAGATCCTATATAGGAAGAAGTTTGTATAGGACTTTCAAAGATCCCCAGTACTGAGCTAAACTTGGTATGTCTCCAACTCCTAGAAATAACTTCATGCCCCATCTCCCTTACTTCCAGCTAGTAAGGATCACATAATTCCTAACAAAGTTTTGACGCAGATTCCCAATTCGGGCATTCAGAACATATAGCACGTTGCTTTGACCAAGCACATTCTCATTCCAAGCAGCAAGTTACTATGTAGGAAAAAGTTTGTATAGGTATTTCAAAGATGTCCAGAACTGAGCTAAAGTGGGTATGTCTCCGACTCCTAGAAATAACTTGGTGCCCCATCTCCGCCACTTCCTGCTAGTAAGGATCACATAACTCCTAATAAAGTTTTGACACAGATTCCCAATTCGGGCATTCAGAAAATATAGCACGTTTCTTTAGGCAAGCACATTCTCATTCAAAGTTGCAAGTTACTATGTAGGAACAAGTTTGTATAGGACTTTCAAAGAGCCCCGGAACTGAGCTACACTTGTTATGCCTCCAACTCATAGAAATAACTTCATGACGCATCTCCCTTACTTCCAGCTAGTAAGGATCACATAATTCCTAACAAAGTTTTGTCAGAGATTCCCAATTCTGCCATTCAGAACATATAGCACGTTGCTTTAAGCAAACATTTTCTCCTTCCATGTAGCAACTTACTAAGTAGGAATAAGTTTGTATAGCTATTTCAAAGATGCCCAGAACTGAGGTAAACTTGGTGTGTCTCCAACTCCTAGAAATACTTCATGCCCTATCTCCCTTACCTCCAGCTAGTAAGGATCACATAATTCCTAACAAAGTTTTGACACAGATTCCCAATTCGGGCATTCAGAACATGTAGCACGTTGCTTTAAGCAAGCACTTTCTCATTCCATTGAGCACGTTACTATGTAGGAAAATGTTGATATAGGTATTTCAAAGAAGCCCATAACTGAGCTAAACTTGGTATGTCTCCAACTCTTAGAAATAACTTCATGCCCCATCTCCCTTACTTTCAGCTAGTAAGGATCACATAATTCCTAACAAAGTTACGACACAGCTTCCCAATTAGGGCATTCAGAACATATAGCACGTTGCTTTAAGCAAGCACTATCTCATCCAAATAGCAAGTCACTATGTAGGAACAAGTTTGTATAGTTATTTTAAAGATACCCAGAACTGAAGTAAACTTGGTATGTCTCCAACTCCTAGAAGTAACTTCATGCCCCATCTCCCTTACTTCCAGCTAGTAAGGATCACATAATTCCAAACATAGTTTTGACAGAGATTCCCAATTCGGGCTTTCAGAACATGTAGCACGTTGCTTTAAGCAAGCATTTTCTCATTGGAAGTAGCAAGTTACTATGTAGGAACAAGTTTGTCTAGGTGTTTCAAAGATGCCAAGAACTGAGCTAAAGTGGGTATGTCTCCAACTCCTAGAAATAACTTCATGCTCCATCACCCTTACTTCCAGCTAGTAAGGATCACATAATTCCTAAGAAAGTTTTGACACTGATTCCTAATTCGGGCATTCAGAACATATAGCACGTTGCAGTAAGCAAGCACATTCTCATTCAAAGTTGCAAGTAACTATGTAGGAACAAGTTTGTATAGGTATTTCAAAGATCCACAGAACTGAGCTAAACTTGGTATGTCTCCAACTCCTAGAAGTAACTTCATGCCCCATCTCCCTTACTTCCAGCTAGTAAGGATCACATAATTCCTAACAAAGTTTTGACACACATTCCCAATTCGGGATTCAGAACATATAGCTCGTTGCTTTAAGAAAACATTTACTCATTCCAAGGAGCAAGTTACTATGTAGGAACAAGGTTGTATAGCTCTTTCAAAGATGCTCAGAACTGAGCTAAACTTGGTGTGTCTCCAACTCCTAGAAATAACTTCATGCCCCATCTCCCTTACTTCCAGCTAGTAAAGATCACATAACTCCGAACAAAGTTTTGACACAGATTCCAAATTCGGGCATTCAGAACATATAGCACGTTGCTTTAAGTAAGCACTTTCTCATTCCAAGTAGCAAGTTACTATGTAGGAACAAGTTAGTATAGGTATTTCAAGGAAGTCCAGAACTGAGCTAAACGTGGTATGTCTCCAACTTCTAGAAATAGCATCATGCCCCATCTCGCTTACTTCCATCTAGTAAGGATCACATAATTCCTAACAAAGTTTTGACACAGATTCCCAATTCGGGCATTCAGAACATATACCACGTTGCTTTAATCAAGCACTTTCTCTTGCCAAGTAGCAAGTTACTATGTAGGAACAAGTTTGTATAGGTATTTCAAAGATGCCCAGAACTGAGGTAAACTTGGTATGTCTCAACTCCTAGAAATAACTTCATGCCCCATCTCCCTTACTTCCAGCTAGTAAGGATCACATAATTCCTAACAAAGTTTTGACACAGATTCCCAATTCGGGCATTCAGAACATAGAGCACGTTGCTTTAATCTTGCACTATCTCATTCCAAGGAGCACGTTACTATGTAGGAAAATGTTGGTATAGGTATTTCAAAGAAGCCCATAACTGAGCTAAACTTGGTATGTCTCCAACTCTTAGAATTAAATTCATGCCCCCTCTCCCTTACTTTCAACTAGTAAGGATCATATAATTCCTAACAAAGTTACGAAACAGATTCCCAATTCGGTCATTCAGAACATATAGCACGTTGCTTTAAGCCAGCACTATCTCATTCCAAGTAGCAAGTCACTATGTAGGAACAAGTTTGTATAGTTATTTCAAAGATGCCCAGAACTGAAGTAAACTTGGTATGTCTCCAACTCCTAGAAATAACTTCATGCCCCATCTCCTTTACTTCCAGCTAGTAAGGATCACATAATTCCAAACAAAGTTTTGACACAGATTCCCAATTCGGGCATTCAGAACATGTAGCACGTTGCTTTAAGCAAGCATTTTCTCATTGGAAGTAGCAAGTTACTATGTAGGAACAAGTTTGTATATGTGTTTCAAAGATGCCAAGAACTGAGCTAAAGTGGGTATGTCTCCAACTCCTAGAAATAACTTCATGCCCCATCTCCCTTACTTCCAGCTAGTAAGGATCACATAATTCCTAACAAAGTTTTGACACACATTCCCAATTCGGGCATTCAGAACATATAGCACGTTGCTTTAAGAAAATATTTACTCATTCCAAGGAGCAAGTTACTATGGAGGAACAAGTTTGTATAGCTATTTCAAAGATGCCCAGAACTGAGCTAAACTTGGTGTCTCTCCAATTCCTAGAAATAACTTCAGGCAACATTTCCCTCACTTCCAGCTAGTAAGGATCACATAATTCCTAACAAAGTTTTGACACAGATTCTCAATTCGGGCATTCAGAACATATAGCATGTTGCTGTAAGCAAGCACATTCTCATTCAGTGTTGCAAGTTACTATGTAGGAACAAGTTTGTATAGGTTTTTCAAAGATCCACAGAACTGAGCTAAACTTGGTATTTCTCCAACTCCAAGAAATAACTTCACGCCCCATCTCCCTCACTTCCAGCTAGTAAGGATCACATAATTCCTAGAAAGTTTTGACACAGATTCCCTATTCGCGCATTCAGAACATATAGCACGTTGCTTTAAGCAAGCACCTTCTCATTCCAAGTAGGAAGATCCTATATAGGAAGAAGTTTGTATAGGACTTTCAAAGATCCCCAGTACTGAGCTAAACTTGGTATGTCTCCAACTCCTAGAAATAACTTCATGCCCCATCTCCCTTACTTCCATCTAGTAAGGATCACATAATTCCTAACAAAGTTTTGACGCAGATTCCCAATTCGGGCATTCAGAACATATAGCACGTTGCTTTAAGCAAGGACTTTCTCATTCAAACTATCAAGTTACTATGTAGGAACAAGTTTGTATAGGTGTTTCAACGAAGCCTAGAACTGAGCTAAACTTGGTATGTCTCCAACTCTTAGAAATAACATCCTGCCCAATCTCCCTTACTTCCATCTAGTAAGGATAACATAATTCCTAACAAAGTTTTGACACAGATTCCCAATTCGGGCATTCAGAACATTTAGCACGTTGTTTAAGCAAGCAGTTTCTCATTCCAAGTAACAAGTTACTATGTAGGAACAAGTTTGTATAGGTATTTCAAAGATGTCCAGAACTGAGCTAAAGTGGGTATGTCTCCGACTCCTAGAAATAACTTGGTGCCCCATCTCCGCCACTTCCAGCTAGTGAGGATCACATAATTCCTAACAAAGTTTTGACTCAGATTCCCAATTCGGGCATTCAGAAAATATAGCACGTTTCTTTAAGGAAGCACATTCTCATTCAAAGTTGCAAGTTACTATGTAGGAACAAGTTTGTATAGGACTTTCAAAGAGCCCCGGAACTGAGCTACACTTGTTATGCCTCCAACTCCTAGAAATAACTTCATGACCCATCTCCCTTACTTCCAGCTAGTAAGGATCACATAATTCCTAACAAAGATTTGACACAGATTCCCAATTCGGGCATTCAGAACTTAGAGCACGTTGCTTTAAGCAAGCATTTTCTCATTCCAAGTAGCAAGTTACAATGTAGGAACAAGTTTGTATAGCTATTTCAAAGATGCCCAGAACTGAGGTAAACTTGGTGTGTCTGCAACTCCTAGAAATACTTCATGTCCTATCACCCTTACTTCCAGCTAGTAAGGATCACATAATTCCTAACAAAGTTTTGACACAGATTCCCAATTCGGGCATTCAGAACATGTAGCACGTTGCTTTAAGCAAGCACTTTCTCATTCCAATGAGCACGTTACTATGTAGGAAAATGTTGGTATAGGTATTTCAAAGAAGCCCATAACTGAGCTAAACTAGGTATTTCTCTAACACTTAGAAATAACTTCATGCCCCATCTACCTTACTTTCAGCTAGTAAGGATCACATAATTCTTAACAAAGTTACGACACAGATTCCCAATTAGGGCATTCAGAACATATAGCACGTTGCTTTAAGCAAGCACTATCTCATTCCAAGTAGCAAGTCACTATGTAGGAACAAGTTTGTATAGTTATTTTAAAGATGCCCAGAACTGAATTAAACTTGGTATGTCTCCAACTCCTAGAAATAACTTCATGCCCCATCTCCCTTACTTCCAGCTAGTAAGGATCACATAATTCCAAACAAAGTTTTGACACAGATTCCCAATTCGGGCATTCAGAACATATAGCACGTTGCTTTAAGCAAGCACTTTTTCATTCCAAGTAGCAAGTTACAATCTAGGAACATGTTTGTATAGGACTTTCAAAGATCCCCAAACTGAGCTAAAGTGGGTATGTCTCCAACTCCTAGAATTAACTTCATGCCCCATCTCCCTTACTTCCAGCTAGTAAGGATCACATAATTCCTAACAAAGTTTTGACACAGATTCCCAATTCGGGCATTCAGAACATGTAGCACGTTGCTTTAAGCAAGCACTTTCTCATTCCAATGAGCACGTTACTATGTAGGAAAATGTTGGTATAGGTATTTCAAAGAAGCCCATAACTGAGCTAAACTTGGTATTTCTCCAACTCTTAGAAATAACTTCATGCCCCATCTCCCTTACTTTCAGCTAGTAAGGATCACATAATTCTTAACAAAGTTACGACACAGATTCCCAATTCGGGCATTCAGAACATATACCACGTTGCTTTAAGCAAGCACTGTCTCATTCCAAGTAGCAAGTTAGTATGTAGGAACAAGTTTGTATAGGTATTTCAAAGATGCTGAGAACTGAGCTAAACTTGGTATGTCTCGAACTCCTAGAAATAACTTCATGCCCCATCTCCCTTACTTCCAGCTAGTAAGGATCACATAATTCCTAACAAAGTTTTGACACAGATTCCCAATTCGGGCATTCAGAACATATAGTACATTGCTTTAAGCAAGCACTTTCTCATTCCAAGTAGCAAGTTACTATGTAGGAACAAGTTTGTATAGGTATTTCAAAGATTCCCAAAACTGAGCTAAACTTGGTATGTATCCAACTCCTAGAAATAACTTCATGCCCCATCTCCCTTACTTCCTGCTAGTAAGGATCACATAATTCGTAACTAAGTTTACACACAGATTCCCATTTCGGGCATTCAGAACGTATAGCACGTTGCTTTAAGCAAGCACTTTCTCAGTCAAAGTTGCAAGTTACTATGTAGGAACAAGTTTGTATAGGTATTTCAAAGATGTCCAGAACTGAGCTAAACTTGGTAAGTCTCCAACTCCTAGAAATAACTTCATGCCCCATCTCCCTTACTCTCAGCTAGTAAGGATCACATAATTCCTAACAAATTTCTGACACAGATTCCCAATTCGGGCATTGAGAACATATAGCACGTTGCCTTAAGCAACCAATTTCTCATTCCAACTAGCAAGTTACTATGTAGGAACAAGTTTGTATAGGTATTTCAAAGATTCTCAAAACTGAGCTAAACTTGGTATGTATCCAACTCCTAGAAATAACTTCATGCCCCATCTTCCTTACTTCCAGCTAGTCAGGATCACATAATTCCTAGCAAAGTTTTGACACAGATTCCTATTTCGGGCATTCAGAACATATAGCACAGTGCTGTAAGCAAGCACTTTCTCATTAAAAGTTGCAAGTTACTATCTAGGATCAAGTTTGTATAGGACTTTCAAAGATCGTCAGAACAGAGCTAAAGTGGGTATGTCTCCAACTCCTAGAAATAACTTCATGCCCCATCTCCCTGACTACCAGCTATTCAGGATCACATAATTCCTAACAACGATTTGACACAGATTCCCAATTCGGGCATTCAGAACATATAGCACGTTGCTTTAAGCAAGCACTTTCTCATTCTACGTAGCAAGTTACTATCAAGGAACAAGTTTGTCTAGGACTTTCAAAGATCCCCAGAAGTGAGCTAAAGTGTGTATGTCTCCAACTCCTAGAAATAACTTCATGCCCCATCTCCCTTACTTCCAGCTAGTAAGGATCACATAATTCCTAACAATGTTTTCACACAGATTCCCAATTCGGGCATTCAGAACATATAGCACGTTGCATTAAGCAAGCAATTTCTCATTCCAACTAGCAAGTTATTATGTAGGAACAAGTTTGTATAGGTATTTCAAAGATGCCCAGAACTGAGATAAATTTAGTATGTCTCCAACTCCTAGAAATAACTTCATGCCCCATCTCACTTACTTCCATCTAGTAAGGATCACATAATTCCTAACAAAGATTTGACACAGATTTCCAATTCGGGCATTCCGAACATGTAGCACGTTGCTTTAAGCAAGCACTTTCTCATTCCAAGTAGCAAGTTACTATGTAGGAACAAGTTTGTATAGCTATTTCAAAGATGCCCAGAAGTGAGCTAAACTTGGTATGTCTCCAACTCCTAGAAGTAACTTCATGCCCCATCACCCTTACTTCCAGCTAGTAAGGATCACATAATTCCTAACAAAGTTTTGACACAGATTCCCAATTCGGGCATTCAGAACATATAGCACGTTGCATTAAGAAAGCTCTTTCTCATTCCAAGTAGCAAGTTACTATGTAGGAACAAGTTTGTATAGCTATTTCAAAGATGCCCACAACTGAGCTTAACTTGGTATGTCTCCAACTCCTAGAAGTAACTTCATGCCCCCTCTCCCTTACTTCCAGCTAGTAAGGATCACATAATTCCTAACAAAGTTTTGACACAGATTCCCAATTCGGGCATTCAGAACATATAGCACGTTGCTTTAAGCAAGCACTTTCTCATTCCAAGTAGCAAGTTACTATGTAGGAACAAGTTTGTATAGCTATTTCAAAGATGCCCAGAATTGAGCTTAACTTGGTATGTCTCCAACTCCTAGAAGTAACTTCATGCCCCCTCTCCCTTACTTCCAGCTAGTAAGGATCACATAATTCCTAACAAAGATTTGACACAGATTCCCAATTCGGGCATTCAGAACATATAGCACGTTGCTTTAAGCAAGCACTTTCTCATTCCAAGTAGCAAGTTACTATGTAGGAACAAGTTTGTATAGCTATTTCAAAGATGCCCAGAACTGAGCTAAACTTGGTATGTCTCCAACTCCCAGATAACTTCATGCCCCATCTCACTTACTTCCAGCTAGTAAGGATCACATAATTCCTAACAAAGTTTTGACACAGATTCCCAATTCGGGCATTCAGAACATATAGCACGTTGCTTTGAGCAAGCACTTTCTCATTCCAAGGAGCAAGTTACTATGAAGGAACAAGTTTGTATAGGTATTTCAAAGAAGCCCAGAACTGAGCTAAACTTGGTATGTCTCCAACTCCTAGAAATAACTTCATGCCCCATCCCCCTTACTTCCATCTAGTAAGGATCACATAAATCCTTACAAAGTTTTGACACAGATTCCCAATTCGGGCATTCAGAACATATAGCACGTTGCTTTAAGCAAGCACTTTCTCATTCCAAGCAGCAAGTTACTATGTAGGAACAAGTTTGTATAGGTCTTTCAAAGATGCCCAGAACTGAGCTAAACTTGGTATGTCTCCAACTCCTAGAAATAACTTCATGCCCCATCTCACTTACTTCCAGCTAATAAGGATCACATAATTCCTAACAAAGTTTTGACACAGATTCCCAATTCGGGCATTGAGAACATATAGCACGTTGCTTTAAGCAAGCACTTTCTCATTCCAAGGAGCAAGTTACTATGAAGGAACAAGTTTGTATAGGTATTTCAAAGAAGCCCAGAACTGAGCTAAACTTGGTATGTCTCCTACTCCTAGAAATAACTTCATGCCCCATCTCCCTAACTTCCAGCTAGTAAGGATCACATAATTCCTAACAAAGTGTTGACACAGATTCCCAATTCGGGCATTCAGAACATATAGCACGTTGCTTTAAGCAAGCACTTTCTCATTCCAAGGAGCAAGTTACTATCTAGGAACAAGTTTGTATAGGTATTTCAAAGAAGCCCAGAACTGAGCTAAACTTGGTATGTCTCCAACTCCTAGAAGTAACTTCATGCCCCATCTCCCTTACTCCCATCTAGTAAGGATCACGTAATTCCTAACAAAGTTTTGACACAGATTCCCAATTCGGGCATTCAGAACATATAGCACGTTGCTTTAAGCAAGCACTTTCTCATTCTACGTAGCAAGTTACTATCAAGGAACAAGTTTGTCTAGGACTTTCAAAGATCCCCAGAAGTGAGCTAAAGTGTGTATGTCTCCAACTCCTAGAAATAACTTCATGCCCCATCTCCCTTACTTCCAGCTAGTAAGGATCACATAATTCCTAACAAAGTTTTGACACAGATTCCCAATTCGGGCATTCAGAACATATAGCACGTTGCTGTAAGCAAGCACATTCTCATTCAAACTTGCAAGTTACTATGTAGGAACAAGTTTGTATAGGTATTTCAAACATGCCCAGAACTGAGCTAAACTTGGTATTTGTCCAACTCCTAGAAATAACTTCATGCCCCAACTCCCTTACTTCCAGCTAGTAAGGATCACATAATTCTTAACAAAGTTTTGACTCAGATTCCCAATTCGTGCATTCAGAACATATAGCACGTTGCTGTAAGCAAGCACATTCTCATTCAAAGTTGCAAGTTACTATGTAGGAACAAGTTTGTATAGGTATTTCAAAGAAGCCCAGAACTGAGCTAAACTTGGTATGTCTCCTACTCCTAGAAATAACTTCATGCCCCATCTCCCTAACTTCCAGCTAGTAAGGATCACATAATTCCTAACAAAGTGTTGACACAGATTCCCAATTCGGGCATTCAGAACATATAGCACGTTGCTTTAAGCAAGCACTTTCTCATTCCAAGGAGCAAGTTACTATCTAGGAACAAGTTTGTATAGGTATTTCAAAGAAGCCCAGAACTGAGCTAAACTTGGTATGTCTCCAACTCCTAGAAGTAACTTCATGCCCCATCTCCCTTACTCCCATCTAGTAAGGATCACGTAATTCCTAACAAAGTTTTGACACAGATTCCCAATTCGGGCATTCAGAACATATAGCACGTTGCTTTAAGCAAGCACTTTCTCATTCTACGTAGCAAGTTACTATCAAGGAACAAGTTTGTCTAGGACTTTCAAAGATCCCCAGAAGTGAGCTAAAGTGTGTATGTCTCCAACTCCTAGAAATAACTTCATGCCCCATCTCCCTTACTTCCAGCTAGTAAGGATCACATAATTCCTAACAATGTTTTGACACAGATTCCCAATTCGGGCATTCAGAACATATAGCACGTTGCATTAAGCAAGCAATTTCTCATTCCAACTAGCAAGTTATTATGTAGGAACAAGTTTGTATAGGTATTTCAAAGATGCCCAGAACTGAGATAAATTTAGTATGTCTCCAACTCCTAGAAATAACTTCATGCCCCATCTCACTTACTTCCATCTAGTAAGGATCACATAATTCCTAACAAAGATTTGACACAGATTTCCAATTCGGGCATTCCGAACATGTAGCACGTTGCTTTAAGCAAGCACTTTCTCATTCCAAGTAGCAAGTTACTATGTAGGAACAAGTTTGTATAGCTATTTCAAAGATGCCCAGAAGTGAGCTAAACTTGGTATGTCTCCAACTCCTAGAAGTAACTTCATGCCCCATCACCCTTACTTCCAGCTAGTAAGGATCACATAATTCCTAACAAAGTTTTGACACAGATTCCCAATTCGGGCATTCAGAACATATAGCACGTTGCATTAAGAAAGCTCTTTCTCATTCCAAGTAGCAAGTTACTATGTAGGAACAAGTTTGTATAGCTATTTCAAAGATGCCCACAACTGAGCTTAACTTGGTATGTCTCCAACTCCTAGAAGTAACTTCATGCCCCCTCTCCCTTACTTCCAGCTAGTAAGGATCACATAATTCCTAACAAAGTTTTGACACAGATTCCCAATTCGGGCATTCAGAACATATAGCACGTTGCTTTAAGCAAGCACTTTCTCATTCCAAGTAGCAAGTTACTATGTAGGAACAAGTTTGTATAGCTATTTCAAAGATGCCCAGAATTGAGCTTAACTTGGTATGTCTCCAACTCCTAGAAGTAACTTCATGCCCCCTCTCCCTTACTTCCAGCTAGTAAGGATCACATAATTCCTAACAAAGTTTTGACACAGATTCCCAATTCGGGCATTCAGAACATATAGCACGTTGCTTTAAGCAAGCACTTTCTCATTCCAAGTAGCAAGTTACTATGTAGGAACAAGTTTGTATAGCTATTTCAAAGATGCCCAGAACTGAGCTAAACTTGGTATGTCTCCAACTCCCAGAAATAACTTCATGCCCCATCTCACTTACTTCCAGCTAGTAAGGATCACATAATTCCTAACAAAGTTTTGACACAGATTCCCAATTCGGGCATTCAGAACATATAGCACGTTGCTTTGAGCAAGCACTTTCTCATTCCAAGGAGCAAGTTACTATCTAGGAACAAGTTTGTATAGGTATTTCAAAGAAGCCCAGAACTGAGCTAAACTTGGTATGTCTCCAACTCCTAGAAGTAACTTCATGCCCCATCTCCCTTACTCCCATCTAGTAAGGATCACGTAATTCCTAACAAAGTTTTGACACAGATTCCCAATTCGGGCATTCAGAACATATAGCACGTTGCTTTAAGCAAGCACTTTCTCATTCTACGTAGCAAGTTACTATCAAGGAACAAGTTTGTCTAGGACTTTCAAAGATCCCCAGAAGTCAGCTAAAGTGTGTATGTCTCCAACTCCTAGAAATAACTTCATGCCCCATCTCCCTTACTTCCAGCTAGTAAGGATCACATAATTCCTAACAAAGTTTTGACACAGATTCCCAATTCGGGCATTCAGAACATATAGCACGTTGCTGTAAGCAAGCACATTCTCATTCAAACTTGCAAGTTACTATGTAGGAACAAGTTTGTATAGGTATTTCAAACATGCCCAGAACTGAGCTAAACTTGGTATTTGTCCAACTCCTAGAAATAACTTCATGCCCCAACTCCCTTACTTCCAGCTAGTAAGGATCACATAATTCTTAACAAAGTTTTGACTCAGATTCCCAATTCGTGCATTCAGAACATATAGCACGTTGCTGTAAGCAAGCACATTCTCATTCAAAGTTGCAAGTTACTATGTAGGAACAAGTTTGTATAGGTATTTCAAAGAAGCCCAGAACTGAGCTAAACTTGGTATGTCTCCTACTCCTAGAAATAACTTCATGCCCCATCTCCCTAACTTCCAGCTAGTAAGGATCACATAATTCCTAACAAAGTGTTGACACAGATTCCCAATTCGGGCATTCAGAACATATAGCACGTTGCTTTAAGCAAGCACTTTCTCATTCCAAGGAGCAAGTTACTATCTAGGAACAAGTTTGTATAGGTATTTCAAAGAAGCCCAGAACTGAGCTAAACTTGGTATGTCTCCAACTCCTAGAAGTAACTTCATGCCCCATCTCCCTTACTCCCATCTAGTAAGGATCACGTAATTCCTAACAAAGTTTTGACACAGATTCCCAATTCGGGCATTCAGAACATATAGCACGTTGCTTTAAGCAAGCACTTTCTCATTCTACGTAGCAAGTTACTATCAAGGAACAAGTTTGTCTAGGACTTTCAAAGATCCCCAGAAGTGAGCTAAAGTGTGTATGTCTCCAACTCCTAGAAATAACTTCATGCCCCATCTCCCTTACTTCCAGCTAGTAAGGATCACATAATTCCTAACAATGTTTTGACACAGATTCCCAATTCGGGCATTCAGAACATATAGCACGTTGCTTTGAGCAAGCACTTTCTCATTCCAAGGAGCAAGTTACTATCTAGGAACAAGTTTGTATAGGTATTTCAAAGAAGCCCAGAACTGAGCTAAACTTGGTATGTCTCCAACTCCTAGAAGTAACTTCATGCCCCATCTCCCTTACTCCCATCTAGTAAGGATCACGTAATTCCTAACAAAGTTTTGACACAGATTCCCAATTCGGGCATTCAGAACATATAGCACGTTGCTTTAAGCAAGCACTTTCTCATTCTACGTAGCAAGTTACTATCAAGGAACAAGTTTGTCTAGGACATTCAAAGATCCCCAGAAGTGAGCTAAAGTGTGTATGTCTCCAACTCCTAGAAATAACTTCATGCCCCATCTCCCTTACTTCCAGCTAGTAAGGATCACATAATTCCTAACAAAGTTTTGACACAGATTCCCAATTCGGGCATTCAGAACATATAGCACGTTGCTGTAAGCAAGCACATTCTCATTCAAACTTGCAAGTTACTATGTAGGAACAAGTTTGTATAGGTATTTCAAACATGCCCAGAACTGAGCTAAACTTGGTATTTGTCCAACTCCTAGAAATAACTTCATGCCCCAACTCCCTTACTTCCAGCTAGTAAGGATCACATAATTCTTAACAAAGTTTTGACTCAGATTCCCAATTCGTGCATTCAGAACATATAGCACGTTGCTGTAAGCAAGCACATTCTCATTCAAAGTTGCAAGTTACTATGTAGGAACAAGTTTGTATAGGTATTTCAAAGAAGCCCAGAACTGAGCTAAACGTTGTATGTCTCCTACTCCTAGAAATAACTTCATGCCCCATCTCCCTAACTTCCAGCTAGTAAGGATCACATAATTCCTAACAAAGTGTTGACACAGATTCCCAATTCGGGCATTCAGAACATATAGCACGTTGCTTTAAGCAAGCACTTTCTCATTCCAAGGAGCAAGTTACTATCTAGGAACAAGTTTGTATAGGTATTTCAAAGAAGCCCAGAACTGAGCTAAACTTGGTATGTCTCCAACTCCTAGAAGTAACTTCATGCCCCATCTCCCTTACTCCCATCTAGTAAGGATCACGTAATTCCTAACAAAGTTTTGACACAGATTCCCAATTCGGGCATTCAGAACATATAGCACGTTGCTTTAAGCAAGCACTTTCTCATTCTACGTAGCAAGTTACTATCAAGGAACAAGTTTGTCTAGGACTTTCAAAGATCCCCAGAAGTGAGCTAAAGTGTGTATGTCTCCAACTCCTAGAAATAACTTCATGCCCCATCTCCCTTACTTCCAGCTAGTAAGGATCACATAATTCCTAACAATGTTTTGACACAGATTCCCAATTCGGCCATTCAGAACATATAGCACGTTGCATTAAGCAAGCAATTTCTCATTCCAACTAGCAAGTTATTATGTAGGAACAAGTTTGTATAGGTATTTCAAAGATGCCCAGAACTGAGATAAATTTAGTATGTCTCCAACTCCTAGAAATAACTTCATGCCCCATCTCACTTACTTCCATCTAGTAAGGATCACATAATTCCTAACAAAGATTTGACACAGATTTCCAATTCGGGCATTCCGAACATGTAGCACGTTGCTTTAAGCAAGCACTTTCTCATTCCAAGTAGCAAGTTACTATGTAGGAACAAGTTTGTATAGCTATTTCAAAGATGCCCAGAAGTGAGCTAAACTTGGTATGTCTCCAACTCCTAGAAGTAACTTCATGCCCCATCACCATTACTTCCAGCTAGTAAGGATCACATAATTCCTAACAAAGTTTTGACACAGATTCCCAATTCGGGCATTCAGAACATATAGCACGTTGCATTAAGAAAGCTCTTTCTCATTCCAAGTAGCAAGTTACTATGTAGGAACAAGTTTGTATAGCTATTTCAAAGATGCCCACAACTGAGCTTAACTTGGTATGTCTCCAACTCCTAGAAGTAACTTCATGCCCCCTCTCCCTTACTTCCAGCTAGTAAGGATCACATAATTCCTAACAAAGTTTTGACACAGATTCCCAATTCGGGCATTCAGAACATATAGCACGTTGCTTTAAGCAAGCACTTTCTCATTCCAAGTAGCAAGTTACTATGTAGGAACAAGTTTGTATAGCTATTTCAAAGATGCCCAGAATTGAGCTTAACTTGGTATGTCTCCAACTCCTAGAAGTAACTTCATGCCCCCTCTCCCTTACTTCCAGCTAGTAAGGATCACATAATTCCTAACAAAATTTTGACACAGATTCCCAATTCGGGCATTCAGAACATATAGCACGTTGCTTTAAGCAAGCACTTTCTCATTCCAAGTAGCAAGTTACTATGTAGGAACAAGTTTGTATAGCTATTTCAAAGATGCCCAGAACTGAGCTAAACTTGGTATGTCTCCAACTCCCAGAAATAACTTCATGCCCCATCTCACTTACTTCCATCTAGTAAGGATCACATAATTCCTAACAAAGTTTTGACACAGATTCCCAATTCGGGCATTCAGAACATATAGCACGTTGCTTTGAGCAAGCACTTTCTCATTCCAAGGAGCAAGTTACTATGAAGGAACAAGTTTGTATAGGTATTTCAAAGAAGCCCAGAACTGAGCTAAACTTGGTATGTCTCCAACTCCTAGAAATAACTTCATGCCCCATCCCCCTTACTTCCATCTAGTAAGGATCACATAAATCCTTACAAAGTTTTGACACAGATTCCCAATTCGGGCATTCAGAACATATAGCACGTTGCTTTAAGCAAGCACTTTCTCATTCCAAGCAGCAAGTTACTATGTAGGAACAAGTTTGTATAGGTCTTTCAAAGATGCCCAGAACTGAGCTAAACTTGGTATGTCTCCAACTCCTAGAAATAACTTCATGCCCCATCTCCCTTACTTCCAGCTAGTAAGGATCACATAATTCCTAACAAAGTTTTGACACAGATTCCCAATTCGGGCATTGAGAACATATAGCACGTTGCTTTAAGCAAGCACTTTCTCATTCCAAGGAGCAAGTTACTATGAAGGAACAAGTTTGTATAGGTATTTCAAAGAAGCCCAGAACTGAGCTAAACTTGGTATGTCTCCTACTCCTAGAAATAACTTCATGCCCCATCTCCCTAACTTCCAGCTAGTAAGGATCACATAATTCCTAACAAAGTGTTGACACAGATTCCCAATTCGGGCATTCAGAACATATAGCACGTTTCTTTAAGCAAGCACTTTCTCATTCCAAGGAGCAAGTTACTATCTAGGAACAAGTTTGTATAGGTATTTCAAAGAAGCCCAGAACTGAGCTAAACTTGGTATGTCTCCAACTCCTAGAAGTAACTTCATGCCCCATCTCCCTTACTCCCATCTAGTAAGGATCACGTAATTCCTAACAAAGTTTTGACACAGATTCCCAATTCGGGCATTCAGAACATATAGCACGTTGCTTTAAGCAAGCACTTTCTCATTCCAAGTAGCAAGTTACTATGTAGGAACAAGTTTGTATAGGTATTTCAAAGATGCCCAGAACTGAGCTAAACTTGGTATGTCTCCAACTCCTAGAAATACCTTCATGCCCCATCTCACTTACTTCCAGCTAGTAAGGATCACATAATTCCTAACAAAGTTTTGACACAAATTCCCAATTCGGGCAATGAGAACATATAGCACGTTGCTTTAAGCAAGCACTTTCTCATTCCAAGGAGCAGGTTACTATGAAAGAACAAGTTTGTATAGGTATTTCAAAGAAGCCCAGAAGTGAGCTAAACTTGGTATGTCTCCAACTCCTAGAAATAACTTCATGCCCCATCTCCCTAACTTCCATCTAGTAAGGATCACATAATTCTAACAAAGTGTTGACACAGATTCCCAATTCGGGCATTCAGAACATATAGCACGTTGCTTTAAGCAAGCACTTTCTCATTCCAAGTAGCAAGTCACTATGTAATAACAAGTTTGTATAGGTATTTCAAAGAAGCCCAGAACTGAGCTAAACTTGGTATGTCTCCAACTCCTAGAAATAACTTCATGCCCCATCTCCCTTACTTCCAGCTAGTAAGGATCACATAATTCCTAACAAAGTTTTGACACAGATTCCCAATTCGGGCATTCAGAACATATAGCACCTTGCTGTAAGCAAGCACTTTCTCATTCCAAGTAGCAAGTTACTATGTAGGAACAAGTTTGTATAGCCATTTCAAATATTCCCAAAACTGAGCTAAAGTGGGTATGTCTCCAACTCCTAGAAATAACTTCATGCCCCATCTCCCTTACTACCAGCTACTAAGGATCACATAATCCCTAACAAAGTTTGACACAGATTCCCAATTTGGGAATTCAGACCATATAGCAAGTTGCTTGAAGCAAGCACTTTCTCATTCCAACTAGCAAGTTACTATCTAGGAACAAGATTGTATAGGACTTTCAAAGATCCCCACAACTCAGCCAAAGTGGGCATGTCTCCAACTCCTAGAAATAACATCATGCCCCATCTCCCTTACTTCCAGCTAGTAAGGATCACATAATTCGTAACAAAGTTTTGACACAGATTCTCAATTCGGGCATTCAGAACATATAGCACGTTTCTGTAAGCAAGCACTTTCTCATTCAAAGCAGCTAGTTACTATGTAGGAACAAGTTTGTATAGGACTTTCAAAGATCCCCAGAACAGAGCTAAAGTGGGTATGTCTCCAACTCCTGGAAATAACTTCACGCCCCATCTCCCTTACTTCCAGCTGGTAATTCCTAACAAAGTTTTGACACAGATACCCAATTCGGGCATTCAGACCATATAGCACCTTGCTTTAAGCAAGCACTTTCTCATTCCAAGTTGCAAGTTACTATGTATGAACAAGTTTGTATAGGACTTTCAAAGATTCCCTGAACTGAGCTAAAGTGTGTATATCTTCAACTCCTAGAAATAACTTAATGCGCCAGCTCCCTTAGTTCCAGCTAGTAAGGATCACATAATTCCTAACAAAATTGTGACAGAGATTCCCAATTCGGGCATTCAGAACATATAGCACGTTGCTTTAAGCAAGCACTTTCTCATTCCAAGTTGCAAGTTACTATCGAGGAACAAGTTTGTATAGGACTTTCATAGATTCCCAGAACTGAGCTAAAGTGGGCATGTCTCCAACTCCTAGAAATAACTTCATGCCCCATCTCACTTACTTCCAGCTAGTAAGGATCACATAATTCCTAACAAAGTTTTGACACAAATTCCCAATTCGGGCAATGAGAACATATAGCACGTTGCTTTAAGCAAGCACTTTCTCATTCCAAGGAGCAGGTTACTATGAAAGAACAAGTTTGTATAGGTATTTCAAAGAAGCCCAGAAGTGAGCTAAACTTGGTATGTCTCCAACTCCTAGAAATAACTTCATGCCCCATCTCCCTAACTTCCATCTAGTAAGGATCACATAATTCTAACAAAGTGTTGACACAGATTCCCAATTCGGGCATTCAGAACATATAGCACGTTGCTTTAAGCAAGCACTTTCTCATTCCAAGTAGCAAGTCACTATGTAATAACAAGTTTGTATAGGTATTTCAAAGAAGCCCAGAACTGAGCTAAACTTGGTATGTCTCCAACTCCTAGAAATAACTTCATGCCCCATCTCCCTTACTTCCAGCTAGTAAGGATCACATAATTCCTAACAAAGTTTTGACACAGATTCCCAATTCGGGCATTCAGAACATATAGCACCTTGCTGTAAGCAAGCACTTTCTCATTCCAAGTAGCAAGTTACTATGTAGGAACAAGTTTGTATAGCCATTTCAAATATTCCCAAAACTGAGCTAAAGTGGGTATGTCTCCAACTCCTAGAAATAACTTCATGCCCCATCTCCCTTACTACCAGCTACTAAGGATCACATAATCCCTAACAAAGTTTGACACAGATTCCCAATTTGGGAATTCAGACCATATAGCAAGTTGCTTGAAGCAAGCACTTTCTCATTCCAACTAGCAAGTTACTATCTAGGAACAAGATTGTATAGGACTTTCAAAGATCCCCACAACTCAGCCAAAGTGGGCATGTCTCCAACTCCTAGAAATAACATCATGCCCCATCTCCCTTACTTCCAGCTAGTAAGGATCACATAATTCGTAACAAAGTTTTGACACAGATTCTCAATTCGGGCATTCAGAACATATAGCACGTTTCTGTAAGCAAGCACTTTCTCATTCAAAGCAGCTAGTTACTATGTAGGAACAAGTTTGTATAGGACTTTCAAAGATCCCCAGAACAGAGCTAAAGTGGGTATGTCTCCAACTCCTGGAAATAACTTCACGCCCCATCTCCCTTACTTCCAGCTGGTAATTCCTAACAAAGTTTTGACACAGATACCCAATTCGGGCATTCAGACCATATAGCACCTTGCTTTAAGCAAGCACTTTCTCATTCCAAGTTGCAAGTTACTATGTATGAACAAGTTTGTATAGGACTTTCAAAGATTCCCTGAACTGAGCTAAAGTGTGTATATCTTCAACTCCTAGAAATAACTTAATGCGCCAGCTCCCTTAGTTCCAGCTAGTAAGGATCACATAATTCCTAACAAAATTGTGACAGAGATTCCCAATTCGGGCATTCAGAACATATAGCACGTTGCTTTAAGCAAGCACTTTCTCATTCCAAGTTGCAAGTTACTATCGAGGAACAAGTTTGTATAGGACTTTCATAGATTCCCAGAACTGAGCTAAAGTGGGCATGTCTCCAACTCCTAGAAATAACTTCATGCCCCATCTCACTTACTTCCAGCTAGTAAGGATCACATAATTCCTAACAAAGTTTTGACACAAATTCCCAATTCGGGCAATGAGAACATATAGCACGTTGCTTTAAGCAAGCACTTTCTCATTCCAAGGAGCAGGTTACTATGAAAGAACAAGTTTGTATAGGTATTTCAAAGAAGCCCAGAAGTGAGCTAAACTTGGTATGTCTCCAACTCCTAGAAATAACTTCATGCCCCATCTCCCTAACTTCCATCTAGTAAGGATCACATAATTCTAACAAAGTGTTGACACAGATTCCCAATTCGGGCATTCAGAACATATAGCACGTTGCTTTAAGCAAGCACTTTCTCATTCCAAGTAGCAAGTCACTATGTAATAACAAGTTTGTATAGGTATTTCAAAGAAGCCCAGAACTGAGCTAAACTTGGTATGTCTCCAACTCCTAGAAATAACTTCATGCCCCATCTCCCTTACTTCCAGCTAGTAAGGATCACATAATTCCTAACAAAGTTTTGACACAGATTCCCAATTCGGGCATTCAGAACATATAGCACCTTGCTGTAAGCAAGCACTTTCTCATTCCAAGTAGCAAGTTACTATGTAGGAACAAGTTTGTATAGCTATTTCAAATATTCCCAGAACTGAGCTAAAGTGGGTATGTCTCCAACTCCTAGAAATAACTTCATGCCCCATCTCCCTTACTACCAGCTACTAAGGATCACATAATCCCTAACAAAGTTTGACACAGATTCCCAATTTGGGTATTCAGACCATATAGCAAGTTGCTTGAAGCAAGCACTTTCTCATTCCAACTAGCAAGTTACTATCTAGGAACAAGATTGTATAGGACTTTCAAAGATCCCCACAACTCAGCCAAAGTGGGCATGTCTCCAACTCCTAGAAATAACATCATGCCCCATCTCCCTTACTTCCAGCTAGTAAGGATCACATAATTCGTAACAAAGTTTTGACACAGATTCTCAATTCGGGCATTCAGAACATATAGCACGTTTCTGTAAGCAAGCACTTTCTCATTCAAAGCAGCTAGTTACTATGTAGGAACAAGTTTGTATAGGACTTTCAAAGATCCCCAGAACAGAGCTAAAGTGGGTATGTCTCCAACTCCTGGAAATAACTTCACGCCCCATCTCCCTTACTTCCAGCTGGTAATTCCTAACAAAGTTTTGACACAGATACCCAATTCGGGCATTCAGACCATATAGCACCTTGCTTTAAGCAAGCACTTTCTCATTCCAAGTTGCAAGTTACTATGTATGCACAAGTTTGTATAGGACTTTCAAAGATTCCCTGAACTGAGCTAAAGTGTGTATATCTTCAACTCCTAGAAATAACTTAATGCGCCAGCTCCCTTAGTTCCAGCTAGTAAGGATCACATAATTCCTAACAAAATTGTGACAGAGATTCCCAATTCGGGCATTCAGAACATATAGCACGTTGCTTTAAGCAAGCACTTTCTCATTCCAAGTTGCAAGTTACTATCGAGGAACAAGTTTGTATAGGACTTTCATAGATTCCCAGAACTGAGCTAAAGTGGGCATGTCTCCAACTCCTAGAAATAACTTCATGCCCCATCTCCCTTACTTCCAGCTAGTAAGGATCACATAATTTCTAACAAAGTTTTGCCACAGATTCCCAATTCGGGCATTCAGAACATATAGCACGTAGCTTTAAGCAAACACATGCTCATTCCAAGTTGAAGTTACTATGTAAAAATAAGTTTGTATAGGACTTTCAAAGATTCCCAGAACTGAGCTAAAGTGGTTGGTCTCAAACTCCTAGAAATAACTTCATGCCCCATCTCCCTTACTTCCAGCTAGTAAGGATCACATAATTCCTAACAAAGTTTTGACACAGATTCCAAATTTGGGAATTCAGAACATAGAGCACGTTGCTTTAAGCAAGCACATGCTCATTCCAACTTGCAAGTTACTATGTAGGAACAAGTTTGTATAGGAGTTTCAAAGATTCCCTGAACTGAGCTAAAGTGTGCATGTCTTCAACTCCTAGAAATAACTTAATACGCCAGCTCCCTTACTTCCAGCTAGTAAGGATCACATAATTCCTAACAAAATTGTGACAGAGATTCCCAATTCGGGCATTCAGAACATATAGCACGTTGCTTTAAGCAAGCACTTTCTCATTCCAAGTTGCAAGTTACTATCTAGGAACAAGTTTGTATAGGACTTTCAAAGATTCCCAGAACTGAGCTAAAGTGGTCATTTCTCCAACTCCTAGAAATATCTTCATGCCCCATCTCCATTACTTCCAGCTAGTAAGGATCACATAATTTCTAACAAAGTTTTGACACAGATTCCCAAATCGGGCATTCAGAACATATAGCACGTTGTTTTAAGCAAAAACATGCTCATTCCAAGTGGAAGTTACTACGTAGAAATAAGTTTGTATAGGACTTTCAAAGATTCCCAGAACTGAGATAAAGTGGTATGTCTCCAACTCCTAGAAATAACTTCATGACCCATCTCCCTTACTTCCAGCTAGTAAGGATCACATAATTCCTAACAATGTTTTGACACAGATTCCCAATTCGGGCATTCAGAACATGTAGCACGTTGCTTTAAGCAAGCAATGTCTCATTCGAAGTTGCAAGTTACTCTCTAGGAACAAGTTTGTATAGGACTTTCAAAGATTCCCAGAACTGAGCTAATGTGGGTATGTCTCCATCTCATAGAAATAACTTCATGCCCCATCTCCCTTAGTTCCATCTCATAAGGATCACATAATTCCTAACAAAGTTCTGACACAGATTCCTAATTCGGCCATTCAGAACATATAGCACGTTGCTTTAAGCAAGCTCTTTCTCATTCCAAGTCGCAAGTTACTATCGAGGAACAAGTTTGTATAGGACTTTCAAAGATTCCCAGAACTGAGTTAAACTGGGTATGTCTCCAACTCCTCGAAATATCTTCATGCCCCATCTCCCTTACTTCCATCTAGTAAGGATCGCATAATTACTGACAAAGATTTGACACAGATTCCCAATTCGGCCATTCAGAACATATAGCACGTTGCTTTAAGCAAGCACATGCTCATTCCAAGTTGCAATTTACTATCTAGGAACAAGTTTGTATAGGACTTTCAAAGATTCCCAGAACTGAGCTAAAGTGGGAATTTCTCCAGCTCCCAGAAATAACTTCCTGACCCATCTCCCTTACTTCTATCTAGTAAGCATCACATGATTCCTAAAAAAGTTTTGACACAGATTGCCAATTCGGGCATTCAGAACATGTAGCACGTTGCTTTAAGCAACCAGTTTCTCATTCCAAGTTGCAAGTTACTATCTAGGAACAAGTTTGTATAGGACTTTCAAAGATCCCCAGAAGTGAGCTAAAGTGGGTGTGTCTCCAAATCCAAGAAATAACTTCAGGCCCCATCTCCCTCACTTTCAGCTAGTAAGGATCACATAATTCCTAACAAAGTTTTGACACAGATTCCGAATTCGGGCATTCAGAACATATAGCACTTTGCTTTAAGCAAACATTTTCTCATTCCAAGTTGCAAGTTACTATGTAGGAACAAGTTTGTATAGGACATTCAAAGATTCCCAGAACTGAGCTAAAGTGGGTATATCTCCAACTCCTAGAAATAACTTCATGCCCCATCTCCCTTACTACCAGCTACTAAGGATCACATAATCCCTAACAAAGTTTGACACAGATTCCCAATTTGGGAATTCAGACCATATAGCAAGTTGCTTGAAGCAAGCACTTTCTCATTCCAACTAGCAAGTTACTATCTAGGAACAAGTTTGTATAGGACTTTCAAAGATCCCCACAACTGAGCCAAAGTGGGCATGTCTCCAACTCCTAGAAATAACATCATGCCCCATCTCCCTTACTTCCAGCTAGTAAGGATCACATAATTCCTAACAAAGTTTTGACACAGATTCTCAATTCGGGCATTCAGAACATATAGCACGTTTCTGTAAGCAAGCACTTTCTCATTCAAAGCAGCTAGTTACTATGTAGGAACAAGTTTGTATAGGACTTTCAAAGATCCCCAGAACAGAGCTAAAGTGGGTATGTCTCCAACTCCTAGAAATAACTTCACGCCCCATCTCCCTTACTTCCAGCTGGTAGTTCCTAACAAAATTTTGACACAGATACCCAATTCGGGCATTCAGAACATATAGCACCTTGCTTTAAGCAAGCACTTTCTCATTCCAAGTTGCAAGTTACTATGTATGAACAAGTTTGTATAGGACTTTCAAAGATTCCCTGAACTGAGCTAAAGTGTGTATATCTTCAACTCCTAGAAATAACTTAATGCGCCAGCTCCCTTAGTTCCAGCTAGTAAGGATCACATAATTCCTAACAAAATTGTGACAGAGATTCCCAATTCGGGAATTCAGAACATATAGCACGTTGCTTTAAGCAAGCACTTTCTCATTCCAAGTTGCAAGTTACAATCGAGGAACAAGTTTGTATAGGACTTTCATAGATTCCCAGAACTGAGCTAAAGTGGGCATGTCTCCAACTCCTAGAAATAACTTCATGCCCCATCTCCCTTACTTCCAGCTAGTAAGGATCACATAATTCCTAACAATGTTTTGACACAGATTCCCAATTTGGGAATTCAGAACATAGAGCACGTTGCTTTAAGCAAGCACATGCTCATTCCAACTTGCAAGTTACTATGTAGGAACAAGTTTGTATAGGACTTTCAAAGATTCCCTGAACTGAGCTAAAGTGTGCATGTCTTCAACTCCTAGAAATAACTTAATGCGCCAGCTCTCTTACTTCCAGCTAGTAAGGATCACATAATTCCTAACAAAATTGTGACAGAGATTCCCAATTTGGGCATTCAGAACATATAGCACGTTGCTTTAAGCAAGCACTTTCTCATTCCAAGTTGCAAGTTACTATCTAGGAACAAGTTTGTATAGGACTTTCAAAGATTCCCAGAACTGAGCTAAAGTGGTCATTTCTCCAACTCCTAGAAATAACTTCATGCCCCATCTCCATTACTTCCAGCTAGTAACGATCACATAATTTCTAACAAAGGTTTGACACAGATTCCCAATTCGGGCATTCAGAACATATAGCACGTTGCTTTAAGCAAACAAATGCTCATTCCAAGTTGAAGTTACTATGTAGAAATAAGTTTGTATAGGACTTTCAAAGATTCCCAGAACTGAGCTAAAGTGGGTGTGTCTCCATCTCCTAGAAATAACTTCATGCCCCATCTCCCTTAGTTCCATCTCATAAGGATCACATAATTCCTAACAAAGTTCTGACACAGATTCCTAATTCGGCCATTCAGAACATATAGCACGTTGCTTTAAGCAAGCACTTTCTCATTCCAAGTCGCAAGTTACTATCGAGGAACAAGTTTGTATAGGACTTTCAAAGATCCCCAGAACTGAGTTAAACTGGGTATGTCTCCAACTCCTAGAAATATCTTCATGCCCCATCTCCCTTACTTCCATCTAGTAAGGATCGCATAATTACTGACAAAGATTTGACACAGATTCCCAATTCGGCCATTCAGAACATATAGCACGTTGCTTTAAGCAAGCACATGCTCATTCCAAGTTGCAAATTACTATCTAGGAACAAGTTTGTATAGGACTTTCAAAGATTCCCAGAACTGAGCTAATGTGTTGTGTGTCTCCATCTCCTAGAAATAACTTCATGCCCCATCTCCCTTAGTTCCATCTCATAAGGATCACATAATTCCTAACAAAGTTCTGACACAGATTCTTAATTCGGCCATTCAGAACATATAGCACGTTGCGTTAAGCAAGCACTTTCTCATTCCAAGTCGCAAGTTACTATCGAGGAACAAGTTTGTATAGGACTTTCAAAGATTCCCAGAACTGAGTTAAACTGGGTATGTCTCCAACTCCTAGAAATATCTTCATGCCCCATCTCCCTTACTTCCATCTAGTAAGGATCGCATAATTACTGACAAAGATTTGACACAGATTCCCAATTCGGCCATTCAGAACATATAGCACGTTGCTTTAAGCAAGCACATGCTCATTCCAAGTTGCAAATTACTATCTAGGAACAAGTTTGTATAGGACTTTCAAAGATTCCCAGAACTGAGCTAAATTGGGTATTTCTCCAGCTCCCAGAAATAACTTCCTGACCCATCTCCCTTACTTCTATCTAGTAAGCATCACATGATTCCTAAAATTTTTGACACAGATTGCCAATTCGGGCATTCAGAACATGTAGCACGTTGCTTTAAGCAACCAGTTTCTCATTCCAAGTTGCAAGTTACTATCTAGGAACAAGTTTGTATAGGACTTTCAAAGATCCCCAGAAGTGAGCTAAAGTGGGTATGTCTCCAACTCCTAGAAATAACTTCAGGCCCCATCTCCCTCACTTCCATCTAGTAAGGATCACATAATTCCTAACAAAGTTTTGACACAGATTCCGAATTCGGCCATTCAGAACATATAGCACGTTGCTTTAAGCAAACATTTTCTCATTCCAAGGAGCAAGTTACTATGTAGGAACAAGTTTGTATAGCTATTTTAAAGATGCCCAGAACTGAAGTAAACTTGGTATGTCTCCAACTCCTAGAAATAACTTCATGCCCCATCTCCCTTACTTCCAGATACTAAGGATCACATAATTCCTAACAAAGTTTTGCTACAGATTCCCAATTCGGGCATTCAGAACATATAGAACGTTGGTTTAAGCAAGCACATGCTCATTCCAAGTTGCAAGTTACAATGTAGGAACAAGTTTGTATAGGACTTTCAAAGATTCCCAGAACTGAGCTAAAGTGGGTATGTCTCCAACTCCTAGAAATAACTTCATGCCCCATCTCCCTTACCTCCATCTAGTAAGGATCTCATAATTCCTCACAAAGTTTTGACACAGATTTCCAATTCGGGCATTCAGAACATATTGCACTTTGGTCTAAGCAAGATCTTTCTCATTCCAAGTTGCAAATTACTATGTAGGAACAAGTTTGTATAGGACTTTCAAAGATTCCCAGAACTGAGCTAAAGTGGGTATGTCTCCAACTCCTAGAAATAACTTCATGCCCCATCTCCCTTACCTCCATCTAGTAAGGATCACATAATTCCTAACAAAGTTTTGACACAGATTTCCAATTCGGACATTCAGAATATATAGCACGTTGCTTTAAGCAAGCACTTTCTCATTCCAAGTTGCAAGTTACTATGTAGGAACAAGTTTGTATAGGACTTTCAAAGATTCCCAGAACTGAGCTCAAGTGGGTATGTCTCCAACTCCTAGAAATAACTTCATGCCCAATGTCTCTTACTTCCATCTAGTAAGGATCACATATTTCCTAACAAAGTTTTGACACAGATTCCCAATTCGGGCATTGAGAACATATAGCACGTTGCTTTAAGCAAGCACTTTCTCATTCCAAGTTGCAAGCTGCTGTGTAGAAACAAGTTTGTATAGGAATTGCAATGATTTCCAGAACTGAGCTAAAGTTGTTATATCTCTATCTCCTTGAAAAAACTTCATGCCACTTCTCCCTAACTTCCATCTAGTAAGGAGCTGGTATTTCCTAAACAAGATTTGGCACAGATTCCCTTTTTGAGCATAGAGAAGAAATAGCCTTTTCCTTTGAAGAAAAACATTCTGATTCCATGTTGCATGTTGCTGTACAGCAATAAGTTTGTATAGGACTTGCAAAGATGGCCACAGCTGTGAAAATCGGGATATGACTCCAACTCCAGGAAATAACTTCATGCCGCATCTCCCTTACTTCCAGCTAGTAAGAATCACAGAAATTCTAAAGAAGATTTGGAACAGATTCATGTTTGGTGCATTGAGAAGAAATAGCATGTTCTTTTGAAGAAGCACTTTCTGATTCCAGTTGCAAGTTGCTATCTAGCAACAAGTTTGTATAGGACTTGCAAAGATTCCCAGAAGTGAGCTAAAGGGGGTATTTCTCCAACTCCTAGAAATAACTTCATGCCCCATCTCCCTTACTTCCAGCTAGTAAGGATCACATATTTCCTCAACAAGATTTGACACAGATTCCCTTTTTGGGCATTGAGAAGAAATAACCCGTTCCTTTGAAGAAACACATTCTGATTCCAAATTGCAAGTTGCTGTCTAGCAATAAGTTTGTATAGGCCTTGCAATGATGCCCACAGCTGGGAAAAACCGGGTATGACTCCAACTCCTGGAAATAACTTCATGCCCCATCTCCCTTACTTCCAGCTAGTAAGGATCACATAAATCCTAAAGAAGATTTGGAACAGATTCATGTTTGGTGCATTGAGAAGACATAGCTTGTTCTTTTGAAGAAGCACTTTCTGATTCCAGTTCCAATTTGCTATCTAGCAACAAGTTTGTATAGGACTTGCAAATATTCCCAGAACTGAGCTAAGGGGGTATGTCTCCAACTCCTAGAAATAACTTCATGCCCCATCTCCCTTACTTCCATCTAGTAAGGATCACTTAATTCCTAACAATGTTTTGACACAGATTCCCAATTCGGGCATTCAGAACATATTGGATGTTGCTTTAAGCAAGCACTTTCTCATTCCAAGTTGCAAGCTGCTGGGTAGAAACAATTTGTATATGACTTGCAATGATTTCCAGAACTGAGCTAATGTGGCTATATCTCTATCTCCTAGAAAAAACTTCATGCCCCATCTCCCTAACTTCCACCTAGTAAGGATCATATATTTCCTAAACAAGATTTGGCACAGATTCCCTTTTTGGGCATTGAGAGGAAATAACCCGTTCCTTTGAAGAAACACATTCTGATTCCAAATTGCAAGTTGCTGTCTAGCAGTAAGGTTGTATAGGCCTTGCAATGATGCCCACATCTGGGAAAAACTGGGTATGACTCCAACTTCTGGAAATAACTTCATGCCCCTTCTCCCTTACTTCCAGCTAGTAAGGATCACATAAATCCTAGAGAAGATTTGGAACAGATTCATGTTTGGTGCATTGAGACAAATAGCATGTTGTTTTGAAGAAGCACTTTCTGATTCCAGTTGCAAGTTGCTCTCTAGCAACAAGTTTATATAGGTATTTCAAAGATGCCCAGAACTGAGCTAAAGTGGGTATGTCTCCAACTCCTAGAAATAACTTCATGCCCCAACTCCCTTACTTCCAGCTAGTAAGGATCACATAATTCCTAACAAAGTTTTGACACAGATTCCCAATTCGGGCATTCAGAACATATAGCACGTTGCTGTAAGCAAGCACTTTCTCATTCCAAGTTCAAGCTGCTATGTAGAAACAAGTTTGTATAGGACTTTCAATGATTGCCAGAACTGAGCTAAAGTGGGTAAGTCTCTATATCCTACAAATAACTTCATGCCCCATCTGCCTTACTTCCATCTAGTAAGGATCACATATTTCCTAAACAAGATTTGGTACAGATTCCCTTTTTGGGCATTGAGAAGAAATAGCCCGTTCCTTTGAAGAAACACATTCTGATTACAAATTGCAAGTTGATGTCTAGCAATAAGTTTGTATAGCCCTTTCAAAGATGCCCGCAGCTGGGAAAAACTGGGTATGACTCCAACTCCTGGAGATAACTTCATGCCCCATCTCTCTTGCTTCCATCTTGTCAGGATCACATAATTCGTAAAAATGTTTGGACCCAGATTCCCAATTCGGACATTCAGAACATATAGCACGTTACTTTCAGCAAGCACGTTCTCATTTAAAGTGCCAGCTGCTGTGTAGACACAAGTTTGTATAGGACTTAGAACGATGGCCAGAACTGAGCAAATGTGCGTATTTCTCTATTTCCTAAGAATAACTTCATGCCCCATCTCACTTACTTCCATCTAGCAAGGATCACATATTTCCTAAACAAGATTTGGCACATATTCCCTTTTTGCACATTGAGAAGAAATAGCCCGTTCCTTTGAACAAACACATTCTGATTCCAAATTGCAAGTTGCTGTTTAGCAATCAGTTTGTATGGGACTTGCAAAGACGCCCACATCTGAGAAAATCAGGGTATGACTCCAACTTCAGGAAATCACTTCATGCCCCATCTCCCTTACTTCCAGCTAGTAAGGATCTCATAAATCCGAAAGAATATTTGGAACAGATTCAAGTCTGCGACATTGAGAGGAAATAGCACGTTCCTTTGAAGAAGCACTTTCTGATTCCAAGTTGCAAAATGCTATCTAGCAACAAGGTTGTATAGGACTTCCAAAGATTCCCAGAACTGAGCTACAATGGGTATGTCTCCACTCCTACAAAAAAATTCATGCCCCATCTCCCTTACTTCCACCTAATAAAGATCACATATGACTATAAAAGGAAGTAAGGGAGATCGGGCATGAAGTTATTTCTAGGAGTTGGAGACATTCTCACTCTAGTTCCGTTCTGGGAAGATTTGCAAGTCCTATACAAACTTGTTGCTAGACAGCAACTTGTAACTTGGACTCAGAACGTGCTTCTTCAAAGGAAATTGCTATTTATCTTCATTGCACCAAACATGAATCTGTTCCAAAACTTCTTTAGGATGTATGTGATCCTTACTAGATGAAGTAAGGGAGAAGGGGCATGATGTTATTTCCAGGATTTGGAGTCAGACCCAGTTTTTCTCAACTGTGGGCATCTTGGAAGTCCTATACAAACTTATTGCTAGAAGGCAACTTGCATCTTGGAATCAGAATGTGTTTCTTCAAAGGAACGGGCTCTTTCTTTTCAATGCCCCAATTAGAAATCTGTTACAAAACTTGTTTAAGATTTATGTGATCCTTACTAGATGGAAGTAAGTGAGATGGGACTTGAAGTTATTTCTAGGAGATAGAGACATACCCGCTTTAGCTCAGTTCTAGCAATCTTTGCAAGGCCTATACAAACTTGTTTCTACACAGCAGCTTGCCAGCTGCAATGAGACTGTGCTTGCTCAAAGCAACGTGCTACTCATTCCCAATGCCCTAATTGGGAATCTCTGTCACAATTTTTTAGGAATTATGTGATCCTTACTAGATGGAAGTAAGGGAGATTAGGCATGAAGTTATTTCTAGGAGTTGGCGACATTCCCACGCTAGCTCAGTTCTGGGAATCTTTGCAAGTCCTATACAAACTTGTTGCTAGACAGCAACTTGCAACTTGGACTCAGAACGTGCTTCTCCAAAGAACGTGCTATTTCTCTTCAGTGCACCAAATATGAATCTGTTCTAAAATTTCTTTAGGATTTATGTTATCCTTACTAGCTGGAAGTAAGAGAGATGTGGCATGTTGTTATTTCCAGGAGTTGGAATCATACCCCGTTTTTCTCAGCTGTGGGCATCTTGGAAGTCTTATACAAACTTATTGCTAGAAGGCAACTTGCAACTTTGAATCAGTATGTGTTTAGACCTGCCAAAAAGGCAGATCTTTTAGCCAGAGAAGGCAAATTACCAGACAGTGTGGATCCTGGCGACTGCGCCAAAACTGACGGGAGAAGAGGGAGAATCTCCCTCTGTGCTTTTCCTTTAGGTTCTTATGGCTAGCCAAATAATTACCAAGACAGGTTAGTAGGAAAAAATATTATCATGTTTAATAACATGTATACATGGGAGAAAGCAGGGACACTGCGTTTCTCAACACAATAGCAGAAATTCTCGTCTTAAATACCATGTTCAGCCAATGACAAAGGAGGACTTTGGGGGTGGAGGGAGTCAGTTAAAGGAGATTACCACTAAAGCACAGTAAACCAGAGTACGGTTATTATGCAGCTTTAAGGCCTCAACTTCCACATTGATAAGCCTTTAGAAATGAGGCCATCCTGCTCTCTTCTCAAAACAGAGACGGATATACCTTTACAAAGGGGATTTCCCTTATAAATGTAAATGATTGTCTGGCAACTCCTGGAAGGGTAATACAGAGAATGTGGCCAGAGAGACAGAACGTCTGATAAGATGGGCTTGTTGGTGCCTTTCCTATTGCAACATTTACCCTAGGTTATCTTTACATACATCATGATAGATCTGTTCCAGAAAGGAACCACCATGTCAAATACGTTAGGCAGTTAGTGGGGGAGGTCAAATGTCCCTAGATAAAACAACCAAGGTAAAGAAAGAGATTTCAGGGTGGCCAAATCTTGGGCTCCCACAAAAACCTAAAATTTGGGTTTACGTGCTGTCTGAAAGAGTGTAACCCAACTTTTCTCCACTACAGATTTGAGCAGCTTTTAAATATCTAAGTATACAAAAGGATTAGAAAGGAAAATAGATCCAACTGAAAGGAATTTCGGATGGAACAATGAAATGATGCTGAAGTAAGCCAGCGCACTGAAAAGAGTTTCAGAAAGACCTGCAGTCTCTAAAGGCAGTGGGCAACGTATCCATCAGGTTTCAAGTAGAAAGGGAAATGGGAACAATTGTCTGTCATCTCATGTCCAGGAGATGACAAGCAACAGTCTCTCAGAGAAGAAAAAGATTTCTTTCCAACCGGTCGAACCAGCCACCTGGGCCAGGCCCCTTTCAAGTGGACGAGTTCCAGAGGAGAGAGCCCCGGGGCCTGCTGCCAAGTTTCCTGGGGCGTGTGCTGGGCCCCCTCAGAGGACCAGGCAGCCTGGCAGCCTGTGTGCCAGAGCTGAGATCTGGCGGCCTCCCACACCCGGTTCCCTGTCCTGCCCCGTCCTCCCGAGGGAGGCCGATGGTCCTGGCAGTGGCGAGTGGGGTGGGGCTGGCTGTGAAGCTTTCCTGGGATGCCCCGGGAGAGGGCGCCGGGGGATGGGCTGCCCCTGGCCAGGTCTGAGGCACTGACCCAGCTCAGGGCTGTCGGGGGCGGAGAGAGAAGCCCCTCCGCCTCTTCCCTGAAGCTTCTTATGGCTGGCCAAATCCTTCACAAGACAGGTTCGCTGGAGAAAATAATACCCAGCTTAAGAACACGTGTACAGGGGAGAAACCCGCGAAACTGAGTCTCTCAACACAATGGCAGAGATTCTCCTCCTATCTCCAGCTGCAGACAAAGGAGGATGTTGGGGGTGCGGTTTGGGCATGTGAGACTGGACAAGACAATTGTCATGGAGAGGGACATGTAGACGATTGGATTGTCTGAACCGGTTCCCCTGCAGTGGGGTCAGGCCCGGAAGGGACAGCACGGAGGTGACCATGAAGGGGCCTCTCCGTGGTGTGGCTGGCCCCGGGGGGCCGCGCCTGGGGATGGGGATGGAGGGGGGGAAGTGGGATGGCCTGTGAGTTGGCAGCAGTGGTGGATGCAGATACTCAGAGGTCAGGGATCTCTCACTCTTTCCCTGCCTGTCTGTCTGTCTGTCTCTCACTCTCTCTCTCTCTCTCTTTCTCTCTCGGGGACCTGAGGAGAAGAGGTGGGCGAGCCCTGCCCGCCTCGCCTACCTGCCTTCCTCTCCCCTGGCCCCTTCTTTCTCCGGCTGCTTTGAGTGCCCTGTGGGCTTGGGTTCAACCCCTGAGGCCAAGGGCGCATGCGCCACCCGCCACCGCCAGGGCCTAGGGCGGGCCTCGGGGGTCCTCAGTGAAGGCCCCGCCCGCCCGCCAGGCCAGGCCAGTCCCAGCTGAAGAAGGAACGCCAACGCCCTGCTGGACTTGGCTTCAGCTGTTGTCTCCCTCCCATCCCCCACTTGCAATCAGCTGGCCGGCCGCTTCCCTTCTTTGGAAGCGGTGGTCTGGACCTGGTGGCCAAAGGCCGACTGGGGTGCCAGGTCAAGGCTCTGCCTCGGCCAGCTGCTTTTGCCCGGGCCTCATTTCTTCCTGGAAAGGCAAAACCACGGCCTCACCCCACGCCCGCACTTGTCGACTCCAGCCAGGTGGAGGAAAGGCTCTGTGGAATCCGAAGGGCCGAGACAGGCTTATGGCCAAGCAGTGAGTGAGGCCCCAGCAGGCCGCCGGCTTGGGGAGCCGCTGCCACACGGGCAGGCCCTTCCGGCGACGGGTCCCAGCATCATCTCTGGAGTCGGGAGGGCCTGGCCTTCCTAGTGCCCAGGCCACGGCTCTGAGGAGAAATCCGCGTTGGAGGGCACGCGTGAGGCCCTGGGCCTGAGGGCGCTGGTGCCACGCCGGGGGCGACTGGAAGGCTGGCTGGGCTCGCCTGCTTTGTCCAAAGGAGGCTGGCCAACCAGCCCAACCGGCCACCTGGGCCAGGCCCTTTTCAAGTGGACAAGATCCGGGGGAAAGGGCCCTGGGGCCTGCCGCCAAGTCCCCTGGGGCGTGTGCTGGGCCCCCTCAGAGGAGGGAGCCACCTGGCAACCTGTGTGCCAGACCTTAGATCTGGCGGCCTGCCACACCCGGCTCCCTGCCCTGCCCACGCCTGCCTCCATCCACTCCACGGAGGACGATGGTGTTGGCAGTGCGAGCGGAGATAGTCGTTAGAGACTTCACTTGGAGTTGTAGTCCAAGAGCATCACAGAGGAGCACTGAGCTTGGGCTCGGCCATTTATCCGCTTTGTAACCTGGCTGAGTTTTCTAGCCACTGTACCCAGTCTCTTCATCTAGCAAATGGTGCAAAGAACAACATTGACTACGTCGGGATGCTTTCAGGGTCATGTGAGTTAAGATATGTTCCAGCACAGAGTTTACATTCAGGGTGCAGTCCTTGGCTCAGTAGAAGTGTTCGCTGCTGTTCTTATGATTTTCATTATTTCACGTCCTTATCTTCCTCGTGAGTTCCCTGTCAAACCAACCACGATCCACGGTGTCAGCAGTTTGATTCCAGGTCCCTGCTTCAAGGCCTGCAGAGGGAACCTCGTGCTCATAACCTCCTGTTTTTCTCCCAGTCTCTGGAGGGATGCATTGACCTCTAGCTTGTCTGCACTGAGGCACGGAATGGGGTCCCACACCCAACCCCGCGTCTCCTCCTTTTCATATCTGATGCTTTGGGAAGACTGCTTACTGTTCACTCGGTGGACTATACTCCCTGACATGAGCAACGCACGGGAGAGAGGCGGTAGGAAACACTGATCCATGTAGGGCTCTGAGTTGACCATAACACAGAGTACAGTTGATCAAGGGCCGAGGTAGGGTTCCTTAAGGCAAAGATCTGCCGAGATGAGGGTGTTCTGATGTGACGCCGCCTGAAAATAAAGCAAACACATAAAAGCATATGTAGTGGTCAAAGGGAAAGCACGCCACTAAAAGAATTGATCCCATGAAATACACTATTCTATTTGTTTATGTATCAAATGACTGATAGGAAAGAGCCAGGCGTAGAGATAGTAGACTTGATCAATGTCATAGAGAATTCTTTTCACAGTTGTTCATGCCTTGTGTTTTACATCATTGATTAGGGGAGTATTTTCGTCTTTTCCTTTCCTAGTGTCTCCATCTTTCTCAACTTTTCCAGGAGACATATTTACATTATCCTCTAAAATGTTAGGGAAATTTTAAAAAAGTTATGACACATTGGAAGTTGTTGATTTTGTATATGGGAGGAGCACTAGATTGCAAGTGAATTAGTGATCATTAGAGTTTTAGTTTGGTAAAAGACGGTAGTTGGAGTTGATACCAGGATGTTTGTAACCCAGTTTTTACTTCATTATTTGATGTAGTTTTCCAAATGCCAGAGCCGGTCATTTTTAATGTAATAACTTGTCTCATTTTAGAATATGTGTTCTTGGAGAGGGTGATGCAGGTAAGTAGAAAATAATTTAATGTAGTGACTTGTTTTTCTCCAATGGATCTCTTATAAACCCAACAGCCATATAGCATTCTTTTGTCCAAATGACCTGATGGCACTTTCTTAACTTTTCTTGCTGTGACTCTAGCAATCTAGGGTCACACCACCTTCTCTCTCCTAGTCATGCTTTCAGTTGTAAGAGTGATATTGTCAATAGTACAGTGAGCAATTGGCACACACTCTACTCTTTTCTTACATGTATATATATGTATATGTGTGTGTGTCTATATTTCTCAACTGCGAACTTTGGTAACATAATTGTTAAGGTGTGAACTATTTGCAGTGCACTTAACAACTGATGGCTACACATGATTGTGTAGTGACATCACGGTTAAAACCCTTCTTTGCAACATGTGGCCCCTTTCAGTTTTATTTTCAAGGAAAGGGTTCAATGACTTTTTTCTTTTGGAAGAAGAAAGACTTGCATTTCCATCTTAGAAAATCGAGAACTGGTTTCTTGCCTTTTTTCTTTTTTTGTCTTCAGCTCCTCGTCCTACTGGTTACTAATTCACATGTCCAGTCACTTCAGATTCATGGTGCTAACCCTTTGCCTTGTTCAAGGCTCTGACTTTAATTATTCCATAATCCCTTCTGTGAAGGAGGTTTCTCTCCACGCTCATCTAGCGAGGAAGGAACCGACCCTCCTTTATGTGAACTTGGAGACAGAGGCCAAGGTGAAGCCTCGGTGCCCCTCCACACCAGTGAGCTGCAGAAGGGCTGCAGAGTCCTGTGAATCTTTGGCTCCCCTCCTGGCTCCCTCCGGAGTTGGCATTGCCTGCACGGAGGAGCCCAGCTCCTTACAATCGAATTGGTGAAGTCTCCTGAAGCCGGCTGAAGGATAAGACTGGCCGGAAAGGACATCAGCAAGCAGTGTGCTCCAAAAGTGGGTGGCAGAAACACTCAGAAGAAGAAAACCTTTCCGTTTCTCTTGTTTTCTCTTTATCTTCTCTCCCTTCCTTTTCCTTTCCTTAGATGGTACAGAGCCTGTCCACCCCCCATGGTGGCTGTTTTTCTCCTCAGAGCCCCAGGACAGAGCTGTATCTCTTAGTTGTAGGTCAACCCATGGGGGTTCTTTGCCTGGAGTCCCACGGCAGTTTATTCACATCTCTTTCATTCAAATGATTTCAGTAGTGTAATTTATCTGTTTAGGCATATCTGTCTTCCTTGCAGACCCCCAACATTTCAAGACCTTTGGGCACATAGTAGATGCTTAAGTACTTGAGTGAATCCGTGAAGATCTTTTGTTGAATACGATCTAAATAAATACAATACCTACTCAGCACACGAATGCAGGCACTTGAGAGAGAGTTTGGTGTCTGCTGAAGCAGGCTGTGGACCAGCTTAGGGGCTCAGTGCCAAAGTGACCCAATAGATTTAGACAAAATGAACGAGATAATTAACTTCAATTTTGCAATTCATGGAGAACAGGAGCAGGATATCTAGGTGTGAATCGGGACTTGATCATTCTTGTTGCATCTTTGGAAAATCCAGTCCTTTTTCTTTCTATGGAAACGTGACTGGCCAAGAGAGTGAACGGAGGACTGGCTTTTAGAAAGGCAATTTTGTCACAGGAAGTCTTGGAGGAAAATATATGGAAGGAGATCTGCTAGAAACATGGCAGAGACGTTTTGTGTAGAAACCCTAAAATGTGGGTTTACATGCTGTCTGAAAGAGTTGTAACCCAACTTTTCTCCACTACAGATTTGAGCAGCTTTTAAATATCTAGGTATACAAAAGGATTAGAAAGGAAAATAGATCCAACTGAAAGGAATTTCGGATGGAACAATGAAATGATGCTGAAGTAAGCCAGCGCACTGAAAAGAGTTTCAGAAAGACCTGCAGTCTCTAAAGGCAGTGGGCAATGTATCCATCAGGTTTCAAGTAGAAAGGGAAATGGGAACAATTGTCTGTCATCTCATGTCCAGGAGATGACAAGCAACAGTCTCTCAGAGAAGAAAAAGATTTCTTTCCAACCGGTCGAACCAGCCACCTGGGCCAGGCCCCTTTCAAGTGGACGAGTTCCAGAGGAGAGAGCCCCGGGGCCTGCCGCCAAGTTTCCTGGGGCGTGTGCTGGGCCCCCTCAGAGGACCAGGCAGCCTGGCAGCCTGTGTGCCAGAGCTGAGATCTGGCGGCCTCCCACACCCGGTTCCCTGTCCTGCCCCGTCCTCCCGAGGGAGGCCGATGGTCCTGGCAGTGGCGAGTGGGGTGGGGCTGGCTGTGAAGCTTTCCTGGGATGCCCCGGGAGAGGGCGCCGGGGGATGGGCTGCCCCTGGCCAGGTCTGAGGCACTGACCCAGCTCAGGGCTGTCGGGGGCGGAGAGAGAAGCCCCTCCGCCTCTTCCCTGAAGCTTCTTATGGCTGGCCAAATCCTTCACAAGACAGGTTCGCTGGAGAAAATAATACCCAGCTTAAGAACACGTGTACAGGGGAGAAACCCGCGAAACTGAGTCTCTCAACACAATGGCAGAGATTCTCCTCCTATCTCCAGCTGCAGACAAAGGAGGATGTTGGGGGTGCGGTTTGGGCATGTGAGACTGGACAAGACAATTGTCATGGAGAGGGACATGTAGACGATTGGATTGTCTGAACCGGTTCCCCTGCAGTGGGGTCAGGCCCGGAAGGGACAGCACGGAGGTGACCATGAAGGGGCCTCTCCGTGGTGTGGCTGGCCCCGGGGGGCCGCGCCTGGGGATGGGGATGGAGGGGGGGAAGTGGGATGGCCTGTGAGTTGGCAGCAGTGGTGGATGCAGATACTCAGAGGTCAGGGATCTCTCACTCTTTCCCTGCCTGTCTGTCTGTCTGTCTCTCACTCTCTCTCTCTCTCTCTCTTTCTCTCTCGGGGACCTGAGGAGAAGAGGTGGGCGAGCCCTGCCCGCCTCGCCTACCTGCCTTCCTCTCCCCTGGCCCCTTCTTTCTCCGGCTGCTTTGAGTGCCCTGTGGGCTTGGGTTCAACCCCTGAGGCCAAGGGCGCATGCGCCACCCGCCACCGCCAGGGCCTAGGGCGGGCCTCGGGGGTCCTCAGTGAAGGCCCCGCCCGCCCGCCAGGCCAGGCCAGTCCCAGCTGAAGAAGGAACGCCAACGCCCTGCTGGACTTGGCTTCAGCTGTTGTCTCCCTCCCATCCCCCACTTGCAATCAGCTGGCCGGCCGCTTCCCTTCTTTGGAAGCGGTGGTCTGGACCTGGTGGCCAAAGGCCGACTGGGGTGCCAGGTCAAGGCTCTGCCTCGGCCAGCTGCTTTTGCCCGGGCCTCATTTCTTCCTGGAAAGGCAAAACCACGGCCTCACCCCACGCCCGCACTTGTCGACTCCAGCCAGGTGGAGGAAAGGCTCTGTGGAATCCGAAGGGCCGAGACAGGCTTATGGCCAAGCAGTGAGTGAGGCCCCAGCAGGCCGCCGGCTTGGGGAGCCGCTGCCACACGGGCAGGCCCTTCCGGCGACGGGTCCCAGCATCATCTCTGGAGTCGGGAGGGCCTGGCCTTCCTAGTGCCCAGGCCACGGCTCTGAGGAGAAATCCGCGTTGGAGGGCACGCGTGAGGCCCTGGGCCTGAGGGCGCTGGTGCCACGCCGGGGGCGACTGGAAGGCTGGCTGGGCTCGCCTGCTTTGTCCAAAGGAGGCTGGCCAACCAGCCCAACCGGCCACCTGGGCCAGGCCCTTTTCAAGTGGACAAGATCCGGGGGAAAGGGCCCTGGGGCCTGCCGCCAAGTCCCCTGGGGCGTGTGCTGGGCCCCCTCAGAGGAGGGAGCCACCTGGCAACCTGTGTGCCAGACCTTAGATCTGGCGGCCTGCCACACCCGGCTCCCTGCCCTGCCCACGCCTGCCTCCATCCACTCCACGGAGGACGATGGTGTTGGCAGTGCGAGCGGAGATAGTCGTTAGAGACTTCACTTGGAGTTGTAGTCCAAGAGCATCACAGAGGAGCACTGAGCTTGGGCTCGGCCATTTATCCGCTTTGTAACCTGGCTGAGTTTTCTAGCCACTGTACCCAGTCTCTTCATCTAGCAAATGGTGCAAAGAACAACATTGACTACGTCGGGATGCTTTCAGGGTCATGTGAGTTAAGATATGTTCCAGCACAGAGTTTACATTCAGGGTGCAGTCCTTGGCTCAGTAGAAGTGTTCGCTGCTGTTCTTATGATTTTCATTATTTCACGTCCTTATCTTCCTCGTGAGTTCCCTGTCAAACCAACCACGATCCACGGTGTCAGCAGTTTGATTCCAGGTCCCTGCTTCAAGGCCTGCAGAGGGAACCTCGTGCTCATAACCTCCTGTTTTTCTCCCAGTCTCTGGAGGGATGCATTGACCTCTAGCTTGTCTGCACTGAGGCACGGAATGGGGTCCCACACCCAACCCCGCGTCTCCTCCTTTTCATATCTGATGCTTTGGGAAGACTGCTTACTGTTCACTCGGTGGACTATACTCCCTGACATGAGCAACGCACGGGAGAGAGGCGGTAGGAAACACTGATCCATGTAGGGCTCTGAGTTGACCATAACACAGAGTACAGTTGATCAAGGGCCGAGGTAGGGTTCCTTAAGGCAAAGATCTGCCGAGATGAGGGTGTTCTGATGTGACGCCGCCTGAAAATAAAGCAAACACATAAAAGCATATGTAGTGGTCAAAGGGAAAGCACGCCACTAAAAGAATTGATCCCATGAAATACACTATTCTATTTGTTTATGTATCAAATGACTGATAGGAAAGAGCCAGGCGTAGAGATAGTAGACTTGATCAATGTCATAGAGAATTCTTTTCACAGTTGTTCATGCCTTGTGTTTTACATCATTGATTAGGGGAGTATTTTCGTCTTTTCCTTTCCTAGTGTCTCCATCTTTCTCAACTTTTCCAGGAGACATATTTACATTATCCTCTAAAATGTTAGGGAAATTTTAAAAAAGTTATGACACATTGGAAGTTGTTGATTTTGTATATGGGAGGAGCACTAGATTGCAAGTGAATTAGTGATCATTAGAGTTTTAGTTTGGTAAAAGACGGTAGTTGGAGTTGATACCAGGATGTTTGTAACCCAGTTTTTACTTCATTATTTGATGTAGTTTTCCAAATGCCAGAGCCGGTCATTTTTAATGTAATAACTTGTCTCATTTTAGAATATGTGTTCTTGGAGAGGGTGATGCAGGTAAGTAGAAAATAATTTAATGTAGTGACTTGTTTTTCTCCAATGGATCTCTTATAAACCCAACAGCCATATAGCATTCTTTTGTCCAAATGACCTGATGGCACTTTCTTAACTTTTCTTGCTGTGACTCTAGCAATCTAGGGTCACACCACCTTCTCTCTCCTAGTCATGCTTTCAGTTGTAAGAGTGATATTGTCAATAGTACAGTGAGCAATTGGCACACACTCTACTCTTTTCTTACATGTATATATATGTATATGTGTGTGTGTCTATATTTCTCAACTGCGAACTTTGGTAACATAATTGTTAAGGTGTGAACTATTTGCAGTGCACTTAACAACTGATGGCTACACATGATTGTGTAGTGACATCACGGTTAAAACCCTTCTTTGCAACATGTGGCCCCTTTCAGTTTTATTTTCAAGGAAAGGGTTCAATGACTTTTTTCTTTTGGAAGAAGAAAGACTTGCATTTCCATCTTAGAAAATCGAGAACTGGTTTCTTGCCTTTTTTCTTTTTTTGTCTTCAGCTCCTCGTCCTACTGGTTACTAATTCACATGTCCAGTCACTTCAGATTCATGGTGCTAACCCTTTGCCTTGTTCAAGGCTCTGACTTTAATTATTCCATAATCCCTTCTGTGAAGGAGGTTTCTCTCCACGCTCATCTAGCGAGGAAGGAACCGACCCTCCTTTATGTGAACTTGGAGACAGAGGCCAAGGTGAAGCCTCGGTGCCCCTCCACACCAGTGAGCTGCAGAAGGGCTGCAGAGTCCTGTGAATCTTTGGCTCCCCTCCTGGCTCCCTCCGGAGTTGGCATTGCCTGCACGGAGGAGCCCAGCTCCTTACAATCGAATTGGTGAAGTCTCCTGAAGCCAGCTGAAGGATAAGACTGGCCGGAAAGGACATCAGCAAGCAGTGTGCTCCAAAAGTGGGTGGCAGAAACACTCAGAAGAAGAAAACCTTTCCGTTTCTCTTGTTTTCTCTTTATCTTCTCTCCCTTCCTTTTCCTTTCCTTAGATGGTACAGAGCCTGTCCACCCCCCATGGTGGCTGTTTTTCTCCTCAGAGCCCCAGGACAGAGCTGTATCTCTTAGTTGTAGGTCAACCCATGGGGGTTCTTTGCCTGGAGTCCCACGGCAGTTTATTCACATCTCTTTCATTCAAATGATTTCAGTAGTGTAATTTATCTGTTTAGGCATATCTGTCTTCCTTGCAGACCCCCAACATTTCAAGACCTTTTGGGCACATAGTAGATGCTTAAGTACTTGAGTGAATCCGTGAAGATCTTTTGTTGAATACGATCTAAATAAATACAATACCTACTCAGCACACGAATGCAGGCACTTGAGAGAGAGTTTGGTGTCTGCTGAAGCAGGCTGTGGACCAGCTTAGGGGCTCAGTGCCAAAGTGACCCAATAGATTTAGACAAAATGAACGAGATAATTAACTTCAATTTTGCAATTCATGGAGAACAGGAGCAGGATATCTAGGTGTGAATCGGGACTTGATCATTCTTGTTGCATCTTTGGAAAATCCAGTCCTTTTTCTTTCTATGGAAACGTGACTGGCCAAGAGAGTGAACGGAGGACTGGCTTTTAGAAAGGCAATTTTGTCACAGGAAGTCTTGGAGGAAAATATATGGAAGGAGATCTGCTAGAAACATGGCAGAGACGTTTTGTGTAGAAACCCTAAAATGTGGGTTTACATGCTGTCTGAAAGAGTTGTAACCCAACTTTTCTCCACTACAGATTTGAGCAGCTTTTAAATATCTAGGTATACAAAAGGATTAGAAAGGAAAATAGATCCAACTGAAAGGAATTTCGGATGGAACAATGAAATGATGCTGAAGTAAGCCAGCGCACTGAAAAGAGTTTCAGAAAGACCTGCAGTCTCTAAAGGCAGTGGGCAATGTATCCATCAGGTTTCAAGTAGAAAGGGAAATGGGAACAATTGTCTGTCATCTCATGTCCAGGAGATGACAAGCAACAGTCTCTCAGAGAAGAAAAAGATTTCTTTCCAACCGGTCGAACCAGCCACCTGGGCCAGACCCCTTTCAAGTGGACGAGTTCCAGAGGAGAGAGCCCCGGGGCCTGCCGCCAAGTTTCCTGGGGCGTGTGCTGGGCCCCCTCAGAGGACCAGGCAGCCTGGCAGCCTGTGTGCCAGAGCTGAGATCTGGCGGCCTCCCACACCCGGTTCCCTGTCCTGCCCCGTCCTCCCGAGGGAGGCCGATGGTCCTGGCAGTGGCGAGTGGGGTGGGGCTGGCTGTGAAGCTTTCCTGGGATGCCCCGGGAGAGGGCGCCGGGGGATGGGCTGCCCCTGGCCAGGTCTGAGGCACTGACCCAGCTCAGGGCTGTCGGGGGCGGAGAGAGAAGCCCCTCCGCCTCTTCCCTGAAGCTTCTTATGGCTGGCCAAATCCTTCACAAGACAGGTTCGCTGGAGAAAATAATACCCAGCTTAAGAACACGTGTACAGGGGAGAAACCCGCGAAACTGAGTCTCTCAACACAATGGCAGAGATTCTCCTCCTATCTCCAGCTGCAGACAAAGGAGGATGTTGGGGGTGCGGTTTGGGCATGTGAGACTGGACAAGACAATTGTCATGGAGAGGGACATGTAGACGATTGGATTGTCTGAACCGGTTCCCCTGCAGTGGGGTCAGGCCCGGAAGGGACAGCACGGAGGTGACCATGAAGGGGCCTCTCCGTGGTGTGGCTGGCCCCGGGGGGCCGCGCCTGGGGATGGGGATGGAGGGGGGGAAGTGGGATGGCCTGTGAGTTGGCAGCAGTGGTGGATGCAGATACTCAGAGGTCAGGGATCTCTCACTCTTTCCCTGCCTGTCTGTCTGTCTGTCTCTCACTCTCTCTCTCTCTCTCTTTCTCTCTCGGGGACCTGAGGAGAAGAGGTGGGCGAGCCCTGCCCGCCTCGCCTACCTGCCTTCCTCTCCCCTGGCCCCTTCTTTCTCCGGCTGCTTTGAGTGCCCTGTGGGCTTGGGTTCAACCCCTGAGGCCAAGGGCGCATGCGCCACCCGCCACCGCCAGGGCCTAGGGCGGGCCTCGGGGGTCCTCAGTGAAGGCCCCGCCCGCCCGCCAGGCCAGGCCAGTCCCAGCTGAAGAAGGAACGCCAACGCCCTGCTGGACTTGGCTTCAGCTGTTGTCTCCCTCCCATCCCCCACTTGCAATCAGCTGGCCGGCCGCTTCCCTTCTTTGGAAGCGGTGGTCTGGACCTGGTGGCCAAAGGCCGACTGGGGTGCCAGGTCAAGGCTCTGCCTCGGCCAGCTGCTTTTGCCCGGGCCTCATTTCTTCCTGGAAAGGCAAAACCACGGCCTCACCCCACGCCCGCACTTGTCGACTCCAGCCAGGTGGAGGAAAGGCTCTGTGGAATCCGAAGGGCCGAGACAGGCTTATGGCCAAGCAGTGAGTGAGGCCCCAGCAGGCCGCCGGCTTGGGGAGCCGCTGCCACACGGGCAGGCCCTTCCGGCGACGGGTCCCAGCATCATCTCTGGAGTCGGGAGGGCCTGGCCTTCCTAGTGCCCAGGCCACGGCTCTGAGGAGAAATCCGCGTTGGAGGGCACGCGTGAGGCCCTGGGCCTGAGGGCGCTGGTGCCACGCCGGGGGCGACTGGAAGGCTGGCTGGGCTCGCCTGCTTTGTCCAAAGGAGGCTGGCCAACCAGCCCAACCGGCCACCTGGGCCAGGCCCTTTTCAAGTGGACAAGATCCGGGGGAAAGGGCCCTGGGGCCTGCCGCCAAGTCCCCTGGGGCGTGTGCTGGGCCCCCTCAGAGGAGGGAGCCACCTGGCAACCTGTGTGCCAGACCTTAGATCTGGCGGCCTGCCACACCCGGCTCCCTGCCCTGCCCACGCCTGCCTCCATCCACTCCACGGAGGACGATGGTGTTGGCAGTGCGAGCGGAGATAGTCGTTAGAGACTTCACTTGGAGTTGTAGTCCAAGAGCATCACAGAGGAGCACTGAGCTTGGGCTCGGCCATTTATCCGCTTTGTAACCTGGCTGAGTTTTCTAGCCACTGTACCCAGTCTCTTCATCTAGCAAATGGTGCAAAGAACAACATTGACTACGTCGGGATGCTTTCAGGGTCATGTGAGTTAAGATATGTTCCAGCACAGAGTTTACATTCAGGGTGCAGTCCTTGGCTCAGTAGAAGTGTTCGCTGCTGTTCTTATGATTTTCATTATTTCACGTCCTTATCTTCCTCGTGAGTTCCCTGTCAAACCAACCACGATCCACGGTGTCAGCAGTTTGATTCCAGGTCCCTGCTTCAAGGCCTGCAGAGGGAACCTCGTGCTCATAACCTCCTGTTTTTCTCCCAGTCTCTGGAGGGATGCATTGACCTCTAGCTTGTCTGCACTGAGGCACGGAATGGGGTCCCACACCCAACCCCGCGTCTCCTCCTTTTCATATCTGATGCTTTGGGAAGACTGCTTACTGTTCACTCGGTGGACTATACTCCCTGACATGAGCAACGCACGGGAGAGAGGCGGTAGGAAACACTGATCCATGTAGGGCTCTGAGTTGACCATAACACAGAGTACAGTTGATCAAGGGCCGAGGTAGGGTTCCTTAAGGCAAAGATCTGCCGAGATGAGGGTGTTCTGATGTGACGCCGCCTGAAAATAAAGCAAACACATAAAAGCATATGTAGTGGTCAAAGGGAAAGCACGCCACTAAAAGAATTGATCCCATGAAATACACTATTCTATTTGTTTATGTATCAAATGACTGATAGGAAAGAGCCAGGCGTAGAGATAGTAGACTTGATCAATGTCATAGAGAATTCTTTTCACAGTTGTTCATGCCTTGTGTTTTACATCATTGATTAGGGGAGTATTTTCGTCTTTTCCTTTCCTAGTGTCTCCATCTTTCTCAACTTTTCCAGGAGACATATTTACATTATCCTCTAAAATGTTAGGGAAATTTTAAAAAAGTTATGACACATTGGAAGTTGTTGATTTTGTATATGGGAGGAGCACTAGATTGCAAGTGAATTAGTGATCATTAGAGTTTTAGTTTGGTAAAAGACGGTAGTTGGAGTTGATACCAGGATGTTTGTAACCCAGTTTTTACTTCATTATTTGATGTAGTTTTCCAAATGCCAGAGCCGGTCATTTTTAATGTAATAACTTGTCTCATTTTAGAATATGTGTTCTTGGAGAGGGTGATGCAGGTAAGTAGAAAATAATTTAATGTAGTGACTTGTTTTTCTCCAATGGATCTCTTATAAACCCAACAGCCATATAGCATTCTTTTGTCCAAATGACCTGATGGCACTTTCTTAACTTTTCTTGCTGTGACTCTAGCAATCTAGGGTCACACCACCTTCTCTCTCCTAGTCATGCTTTCAGTTGTAAGAGTGATATTGTCAATAGTACAGTGAGCAATTGGCACACACTCTACTCTTTTCTTACATGTATATATATGTATATGTGTGTGTGTCTATATTTCTCAACTGCGAACTTTGGTAACATAATTGTTAAGGTGTGAACTATTTGCAGTGCACTTAACAACTGATGGCTACACATGATTGTGTAGTGACATCACGGTTAAAACCCTTCTTTGCAACATGTGGCCCCTTTCAGTTTTATTTTCAAGGAAAGGGTTCAATGACTTTTTTCTTTTGGAAGAAGAAAGACTTGCATTTCCATCTTAGAAAATCGAGAACTGGTTTCTTGCCTTTTTTCTTTTTTTGTCTTCAGCTCCTCGTCCTACTGGTTACTAATTCACATGTCCAGTCACTTCAGATTCATGGTGCTAACCCTTTGCCTTGTTCAAGGCTCTGACTTTAATTATTCCATAATCCCTTCTGTGAAGGAGGTTTCTCTCCACGCTCATCTAGCGAGGAAGGAACCGACCCTCCTTTATGTGAACTTGGAGACAGAGGCCAAGGTGAAGCCTCGGTGCCCCTCCACACCAGTGAGCTGCAGAAGGGCTGCAGAGTCCTGTGAATCTTTGGCTCCCCTCCTGGCTCCCTCCGGAGTTGGCATTGCCTGCACGGAGGAGCCCAGCTCCTTACAATCGAATTGGTGAAGTCTCCTGAAGCCGGCTGAAGGATAAGACTGGCCGGAAAGGACATCAGCAAGCAGTGTGCTCCAAAAGTGGGTGGCAGAAACACTCAGAAGAAGAAAACCTTTCCGTTTCTCTTGTTTTCTCTTTATCTTCTCTCCCTTCCTTTTCCTTTCCTTAGATGGTACAGAGCCTGTCCACCCCCCATGGTGGCTGTTTTTCTCCTCAGAGCCCCAGGACAGAGCTGTATCTCTTAGTTGTAGGTCAACCCATGGGGGTTCTTTGCCTGGAGTCCCACGGCAGTTTATTCACATCTCTTTCATTCAAATGATTTCAGTAGTGTAATTTATCTGTTTAGGCATATCTGTCTTCCTTGCAGACCCCCAACATTTCAAGACCTTTGGGCACATAGTAGATGCTTAAGTACTTGAGTGAATCCGTGAAGATCTTTTGTTGAATACGATCTAAATAAATACAATACCTACTCAGCACACGAATGCAGGCACTTGAGAGAGAGTTTGGTGTCTGCTGAAGCAGGCTGTGGACCAGCTTAGGGGCTCAGTGCCAAAGTGACCCAATAGATTTAGACAAAATGAACGAGATAATTAACTTCAATTTTGCAATTCATGGAGAACAGGAGCAGGATATCTAGGTGTGAATCGGGACTTGATCATTCTTGTTGCATCTTTGGAAAATCCAGTCCTTTTTCTTTCTATGGAAACGTGACTGGCCAAGAGAGTGAACGGAGGACTGGCTTTTAGAAAGGCAATTTTGTCACAGGAAGTCTTGGAGGAAAATATATGGAAGGAGATCTGCTAGAAACATGGCAGAGACGTTTTGTGTAGAAACCCTAAAATGTGGGTTTACATGCTGTCTGAAAGAGTTGTAACCCAACTTTTCTCCACTACAGATTTGAGCAGCTTTTAAATATCTAGGTATACAAAAGGATTAGAAAGGAAAATAGATCCAACTGAAAGGAATTTCGGATGGAACAATGAAATGATGCTGAAGTAAGCCAGCGCACTGAAAAGAGTTTCAGAAAGACCTGCAGTCTCTAAAGGCAGTGGGCAATGTATCCATCAGGTTTCAAGTAGAAAGGGAAATGGGAACAATTGTCTGTCATCTCATGTCCAGGAGATGACAAGCAACAGTCTCTCAGAGAAGAAAAAGATTTCTTTCCAACCGGTCGAACCAGCCACCTGGGCCAGGCCCCTTTCAAGTGGACGAGTTCCAGAGGAGAGAGCCCCGGGGCCTGCCGCCAAGTTTCCTGGGGCGTGTGCTGGGCCCCCTCAGAGGACCAGGCAGCCTGGCAGCCTGTGTGCCAGAGCTGAGATCTGGCGGCCTCCCACACCCGGTTCCCTGTCCTGCCCCGTCCTCCCGAGGGAGGCCGATGGTCCTGGCAGTGGCGAGTGGGGTGGGGCTGGCTGTGAAGCTTTCCTGGGATGCCCCGGGAGAGGGCGCCGGGGGATGGGCTGCCCCTGGCCAGGTCTGAGGCACTGACCCAGCTCAGGGCTGTCGGGGGCGGAGAGAGAAGCCCCTCCGCCTCTTCCCTGAAGCTTCTTATGGCTGGCCAAATCCTTCACAAGACAGGTTCGCTGGAGAAAATAATACCCAGCTTAAGAACACGTGTACAGGGGAGAAACCCGCGAAACTGAGTCTCTCAACACAATGGCAGAGATTCTCCTCCTATCTCCAGCTGCAGACAAAGGAGGATGTTGGGGGTGCGGTTTGGGCATGTGAGACTGGACAAGACAATTGTCATGGAGAGGGACATGTAGACGATTGGATTGTCTGAACCGGTTCCCCTGCAGTGGGGTCAGGCCCGGAAGGGACAGCACGGAGGTGACCATGAAGGGGCCTCTCCGTGGTGTGGCTGGCCCCGGGGGGCCGCGCCTGGGGATGGGGATGGAGGGGGGGAAGTGGGATGGCCTGTGAGTTGGCAGCAGTGGTGGATGCAGATACTCAGAGGTCAGGGATCTCTCACTCTTTCCCTGCCTGTCTGTCTGTCTGTCTCTCACTCTCTCTCTCTCTCTCTTTCTCTCTCGGGGACCTGAGGAGAAGAGGTGGGCGAGCCCTGCCCGCCTCGCCTACCTGCCTTCCTCTCCCCTGGCCCCTTCTTTCTCCGGCTGCTTTGAGTGCCCTGTGGGCTTGGGTTCAACCCCTGAGGCCAAGGGCGCATGCGCCACCCGCCACCGCCAGGGCCTAGGGCGGGCCTCGGGGGTCCTCAGTGAAGGCCCCGCCCGCCCGCCAGGCCAGGCCAGTCCCAGCTGAAGAAGGAACGCCAACGCCCTGCTGGACTTGGCTTCAGCTGTTGTCTCCCTCCCATCCCCCACTTGCAATCAGCTGGCCGGCCGCTTCCCTTCTTTGGAAGCGGTGGTCTGGACCTGGTGGCCAAAGGCCGACTGGGGTGCCAGGTCAAGGCTCTGCCTCGGCCAGCTGCTTTTGCCCGGGCCTCATTTCTTCCTGGAAAGGCAAAACCACGGCCTCACCCCACGCCCGCACTTGTCGACTCCAGCCAGGTGGAGGAAAGGCTCTGTGGAATCCGAAGGGCCGAGACAGGCTTATGGCCAAGCAGTGAGTGAGGCCCCAGCAGGCCGCCGGCTTGGGGAGCCGCTGCCACACGGGCAGGCCCTTCCGGCGACGGGTCCCAGCATCATCTCTGGAGTCGGGAGGGCCTGGCCTTCCTAGTGCCCAGGCCACGGCTCTGAGGAGAAATCCGCGTTGGAGGGCACGCGTGAGGCCCTGGGCCTGAGGGCGCTGGTGCCACGCCGGGGGCGACTGGAAGGCTGGCTGGGCTCGCCTGCTTTGTCCAAAGGAGGCTGGCCAACCAGCCCAACCGGCCACCTGGGCCAGGCCCTTTTCAAGTGGACAAGATCCGGGGGAAAGGGCCCTGGGGCCTGCCGCCAAGTCCCCTGGGGCGTGTGCTGGGCCCCCTCAGAGGAGGGAGCCACCTGGCAACCTGTGTGCCAGACCTTAGATCTGGCGGCCTGCCACACCCGGCTCCCTGCCCTGCCCACGCCTGCCTCCATCCACTCCACGGAGGACGATGGTGTTGGCAGTGCGAGCGGAGATAGTCGTTAGAGACTTCACTTGGAGTTGTAGTCCAAGAGCATCACAGAGGAGCACTGAGCTTGGGCTCGGCCATTTATCCGCTTTGTAACCTGGCTGAGTTTTCTAGCCACTGTACCCAGTCTCTTCATCTAGCAAATGGTGCAAAGAACAACATTGACTACGTCGGGATGCTTTCAGGGTCATGTGAGTTAAGATATGTTCCAGCACAGAGTTTACATTCAGGGTGCAGTCCTTGGCTCAGTAGAAGTGTTCGCTGCTGTTCTTATGATTTTCATTATTTCACGTCCTTATCTTCCTCGTGAGTTCCCTGTCAAACCAACCACGATCCACGGTGTCAGCAGTTTGATTCCAGGTCCCTGCTTCAAGGCCTGCAGAGGGAACCTCGTGCTCATAACCTCCTGTTTTTCTCCCAGTCTCTGGAGGGATGCATTGACCTCTAGCTTGTCTGCACTGAGGCACGGAATGGGGTCCCACACCCAACCCCGCGTCTCCTCCTTTTCATATCTGATGCTTTGGGAAGACTGCTTACTGTTCACTCGGTGGACTATACTCCCTGACATGAGCAACGCACGGGAGAGAGGCGGTAGGAAACACTGATCCATGTAGGGCTCTGAGTTGACCATAACACAGAGTACAGTTGATCAAGGGCCGAGGTAGGGTTCCTTAAGGCAAAGATCTGCCGAGATGAGGGTGTTCTGATGTGACGCCGCCTGAAAATAAAGCAAACACATAAAAGCATATGTAGTGGTCAAAGGGAAAGCACGCCACTAAAAGAATTGATCCCATGAAATACACTATTCTATTTGTTTATGTATCAAATGACTGATAGGAAAGAGCCAGGCGTAGAGATAGTAGACTTGATCAATGTCATAGAGAATTCTTTTCACAGTTGTTCATGCCTTGTGTTTTACATCATTGATTAGGGGAGTATTTTCGTCTTTTCCTTTCCTAGTGTCTCCATCTTTCTCAACTTTTCCAGGAGACATATTTACATTATCCTCTAAAATGTTAGGGAAATTTTAAAAAAGTTATGACACATTGGAAGTTGTTGATTTTGTATATGGGAGGAGCACTAGATTGCAAGTGAATTAGTGATCATTAGAGTTTTAGTTTGGTAAAAGACGGTAGTTGGAGTTGATACCAGGATGTTTGTAACCCAGTTTTTACTTCATTATTTGATGTAGTTTTCCAAATGCCAGAGCCGGTCATTTTTAATGTAATAACTTGTCTCATTTTAGAATATGTGTTCTTGGAGAGGGTGATGCAGGTAAGTAGAAAATAATTTAATGTAGTGACTTGTTTTTCTCCAATGGATCTCTTATAAACCCAACAGCCATATAGCATTCTTTTGTCCAAATGACCTGATGGCACTTTCTTAACTTTTCTTGCTGTGACTCTAGCAATCTAGGGTCACACCACCTTCTCTCTCCTAGTCATGCTTTCAGTTGTAAGAGTGATATTGTCAATAGTACAGTGAGCAATTGGCACACACTCTACTCTTTTCTTACATGTATATATATGTATATGTGTGTGTGTCTATATTTCTCAACTGCGAACTTTGGTAACATAATTGTTAAGGTGTGAACTATTTGCAGTGCACTTAACAACTGATGGCTACACATGATTGTGTAGTGACATCACTGTTAAAACCCTTCTTTGCAACATGTGGCCCCTTTCAGTTTTATTTTCAAGGAAAGGGTTCAATGACTTTTTTCTTTTGGAAGAAGAAAGACTTGCATTTCCATCTTAGAAAATCGAGAACTGGTTTCTTGCCTTTTTTCTTTTTTTGTCTTCAGCTCCTCGTCCTACTGGTTACTAATTCACATGTCCAGTCACTTCAGATTCATGGTGCTAACCCTTTGCCTTGTTCAAGGCTCTGACTTTAATTATTCCATAATCCCTTCTGTGAAGGAGGTTTCTCTCCACGCTCATCTAGCGAGGAAGGAACCGACCCTCCTTTATGTGAACTTGGAGACAGAGGCCAAGGTGAAGCCTCGGTGCCCCTCCACACCAGTGAGCTGCAGAAGGGCTGCAGAGTCCTGTGAATCTTTGGCTCCCCTCCTGGCTCCCTCCGGAGTTGGCATTGCCTGCACGGAGGAGCCCAGCTCCTTACAATCGAATTGGTGAAGTCTCCTGAAGCCGGCTGAAGGATAAGACTGGCCGGAAAGGACATCAGCAAGCAGTGTGCTCCAAAAGTGGGTGGCAGAAACACTCAGAAGAAGAAAACCTTTCCGTTTCTCTTGTTTTCTCTTTATCTTCTCTCCCTTCCTTTTCCTTTCCTTAGATGGTACAGAGCCTGTCCACCCCCCATGGTGGCTGTTTTTCTCCTCAGAGCCCCAGGACAGAGCTGTATCTCTTAGTTGTAGGTCAACCCATGGGGGTTCTTTGCCTGGAGTCCCACGGCAGTTTATTCACATCTCTTTCATTCAAATGATTTCAGTAGTGTAATTTATCTGTTTAGGCATATCTGTCTTCCTTGCAGACCCCCAACATTTCAAGACCTTTGGGCACATAGTAGATGCTTAAGTACTTGAGTGAATCCGTGAAGATCTTTTGTTGAATACGATCTAAATAAATACAATACCTACTCAGCACACGAATGCAGGCACTTGAGAGAGAGTTTGGTGTCTGCTGAAGCAGGCTGTGGACCAGCTTAGGGGCTCAGTGCCAAAGTGACCCAATAGATTTAGACAAAATGAACGAGATAATTAACTTCAATTTTACAATTCATGGAGAACAGGAGCAGGATATCTAGGTGTGAATCGAGACTTGATCATTCTTGTTACATCTTTGGAAAACCCAGCCCTTTTTCTTTCTATGGATATTTGACTCATCCCAAGCAGCTGCCTTATTGGTATTTATGGGTCGATCAAATTGAAAAGAAAACCCAGAATAGTATTATGACTAGCCTTAGGGAATATCTTTATAATATAAAAGAACAAAAGTCTGAGTTAGAGCAAAGATTGAAAGTCAAATTTACTGAAAATTCCCTGTCTCCTCCCTCCTACACTCCCTTATATCCCCAACTCCCTGTCCCTGACTCCCAAGAATATCTTTTGGATTTCTGGGTCCCTGGCCCAAATCCTCCCCTTCAAGTCTTATCTCCTCAGTCACCTCCTCAGCCAGTTCCCTTAGGTCCCAGGACTCCAACTTTTCCGCAGTTCATCCAGCTGCCTGTTTTATCTTCTCTCACTGTTGAAGATTTACAGGGGGCGCTTAGGCCTGACCTCCAAGCAAGGGGCATACAGTTTACTTGTGTAAATGTTATAAACCAAGAAATAAATTTAGTAGAAACACCCAGGAAGGGCAAGAAGGTTCGTTTTGCTGTGTCTTACAACTCCTCCTACTTTCCAGGGCTCTGTAATCAGGGTCTGTCAGCTTCAGACATTCCTATGCAGTATCCACTGAGGATGTATCCTGGACCTCCGCTGCAGAGAATTCATGTCCCCTGGACAGCAGCTGATCTTTTAAATTATGAAACTCTCCTGCCTCCATTGCCAGAAGACTCTACTAAATTTAGAGAAGAATTAGAAAGATTAGTGGCTATTCATAGCCCCACCCACCGAGACGTTGACTGGCTGCTAAGGGGCGTTCTTCCATCCCATGACTACACTGTAGTTATCAGACAGGCCAGACGGCCCCCTAGCAAAAACCCCCCTCATAGAGGAAATACATGGCCAGACCCTCTCCCAGACCCTCCTGCAGATGACCAGGAAGTGGCACAGCTACAGGCTGATATTCAAGGTTTAATAGGAGCGATTCTAGAGGCGTTTCCTCCTAAAGTTAATCGGTCAAAAATTGAATTATGCACTCAGAACGAGGGGGAACAACATAAAGCTTTTGTTGAACGGTTTACTCAGACTTTCCAAAGGCACACTGCATTGAATCTAGAAGCTCCAGAGCATAAGAATCTCCTAATTTCTGCTTTAGTTGGAAATTTTCTTCCTGATATAAAGAAACAAATTCAAAACAGTGTGGTTGTTTGGGCAGGGCAACCATTAAGTGTAATAATGGAGGCTGCTACACAATTCTTTGAAAATTGTCAGAAAGAAAGCAAAAAAAATAAAAATAATTAAAGACAACTCTTCTTGCTTTGCAAATTGAATCTTTTGAAAAGCAAAAATTCATCCCTGAAAGTAAACTAAAGCCCACTCAGAGGTCTCCCTATTTGCCTTCAGACAATTATAGGTATTGCAAGAAACCAAGGCATTGGAAAAGGGCGTGTGCCGCTCTTAAGAGAAGGGAAAGTTTTGTGGGAGATCAGGATTTGGCCACCCTGAAATCTATCTCTTTACCTTGGTTGTTTTTTCTAGGGACATTTGACTTCCCCCACTAACTTCCTAAAGAATTTGACATGGTGGCTCCTTCCTGGAACAGATCTATCATGATGGCTGTAAAGATAATGTAGGGTAAATGTTACAATAGGAAAGGCACCAACAAGCCCCTCTTATCAGAAGTTCTGTCTCTCTGGCCACATTCTCTGGATGACCCTGCGAAGAGTTGCCAGACAATCATTTACATTTACAAGGGAAATCTCCATTTGTAAAGGTATCTCCCTCTCTGTTTGGAGAAGAGAGGGGGATGAGCTCATTTCAAGTGACTTATCAATGTAGAAGGTGAGGCCTTGAGCTACATAATAAACCTTACTCTTGTTTACTGTGCTTTAGTGGTAATCTCCTGTAACTGACTCCCCCCACGCCCAAAATCCTCCTTTGTCATTGGCTGAAAATGATATTTAAGACGAGAATTTCTGCTATTGTGTTGAGAAACGCAGTGTCCCTGCTTTCTCCCATGTATACATGTGATTAAACTTGGTATTATTTTCTCCTGCTAACCTGTCTTGTTGATTATTTGGCCAGCCAGAAGAACCTTAAGGGAAAGGGCAGAGGGAGATTCTCTCTCTTCCCCTGACAGTTTAAAAAATGTTCCCGCTTGACCCCAGCACCACCAAAAGGCTCATTTTTCTCTACCTGAGGGGCATTTCTTCCTCAAATGATGGGGTCAGCCGATCCTTAGTCGCACTCCTGAGCCTACAGTTAAACTTAAAATAGAGGTTCGAAAACTGGATTTCTTAATTGACACTGGTGCGACATTCTCTACTATCCGTTCAAAGGATTTATCTCTACCTGTTACCTCTGATTCTATCAAGCTGTTTGAGTCTCTAGACAGCCTATTTCACTGCCCATATCTAAGCCCACTCCAATATATTTAGGCCCCCTTAACACTCATCATGCTTTTTTAGTTTCTGACTGTTCACCAGCAAACCTCTTTGGCTGAGATTTGTTATGTAAATTCAATGCCACTATAAATTGTAATGAAAAAGGTGTTTTTATCTCCTTGCCTTCTGACCAAGCCCCAAGTCTCCTACTTTCCATGATGGAAACTTGTCCTGATTTAAATCCTTCTGAGGAAGATGAGTCTTTAAAGAATGTCCCAACCAGTCTTTGGGCTACACATGCAAATGAGGTACGATTGTTGCTTAGTGCTGAGCCCGTGCACTTTACTTGGAAAAAAAAATAAACCATTTCCATCAGTAGCCCAATACCCGCTCTCCAGAGATGAAGAGCGAGGAATTCAACCCATAATAGACTCCCTTTTGCAACAGGGTGTACTAGCTTTTACTTCCTTGCCCTGTACCACTCCAATCTTGCCAGTAAAAAAGGAAGGCAAATTTGACTCAGACGGGAACCAAATCTATAGATTTGTACAAGACCTCAGAGCCATAAACTCTTTTGTAATTCCTCGGCATCCTGTGGTCCCTAATCCAGCTGTCTTCCTGACCTCAATACCTGCTGATGCAGCCTGCTTTACAGTAGTTGACCTCTGCTCAGCTTTCTTTTCAATCCCATTACACCCTGACTCACAATTTCTTTTCACATTTACATTTAAAGGGAGACAATTTACATGGACTCGAATACCTCAGGGATATTGTGAGTCCCCCTCAATATTTTCCCAGGTCCTTAAAGCTGACTTGGATTCTGTAGTCTTTACTCAAAGCTCCACTCTTGTTCAATATGTTGATGACCTTTTACTCTGTAATCCAACTAAGCAGGGGGCTCTTACAGATTCGCTCATTCTCCTGAAAGCCCTAGCTGAACGAGGTCATAAAGCCTCCAGGTTTAAACTTCAGTGGGTGCAAATGACTGTTACCTACTTAGGGCATGAGATATCTCAAGGCATTCAAAAGCTAACGCCCAAACGCCTTGAGTCAATTTTATCCATCCATCTCCCCAAAACAAAGAAACAGCTACGTAAATTTCTAGGAGCTGCTGGTTACTGCTGCCAATGGATTCCTAATTTTGCAGCCCTTGCTAAACCTCTGTATTCTCTTCTCCCAGATATCACCCCAGAGCCTATTTGCTGGCCCTCAGAGGCATTAAACTCCTTAGAGGCCTTAAAAATATCTTTGTCCATGCCTCCAGCTCTTGGCTTACCTAATTTTGACAAGCCTTTTCATCTATACTGTCATGAAAATAATGAAATTGCTACAGGCATTCTAGAGCAATCTTTTGCCTCTCAAATACGTCCTATAGCATATTTCTCATGCCAACTAGACCCTGTGGCATCAGGCATGCCCCCATGCTTACGTGCGGTGGCTGCAGCTGCCACCCTGATTGATAAGGCCAGTACTCTTACATTAGGCTCTCCCATTCACCTCTATGTCCCACATTCTGTGTCAGCTATTTTGCAAGTTCATAGGACACAACACGTCTCTACACGGCGACAGACCACCTATGAGCAGGCTCTTTTAACTAACCCTTCCATCATCTTACATCGTTGCAACACTTTAAATCCAACTACTTTACTGCCCCTTCCTGATGATGGAGAGCCCCACTCCATTCCACATGATTGCCTTGCAACTATAGAAATGGTCTCAAAGCCATGAGAGGATCTCTCAGACATCCCTTTAGACAATCCAGACTTACTTCTGTTTTGTGACGGCTCCTGTAAACGAAATTCCCGGGGAACCATAATAACTGGTTATGCCATAGTTTCCCCACATGAAACTCTTGAAGCTTATTCTTGGCCCACCATAAGATCAGCCCAAGCTGCTGAACTCATAGCTCTTACTAGGGCCTGCACATTAACAAAAGAAAAAACTGCCACTATTTACACAGACTCCAAATAGGCTTTTGGAGTCTGCCATGTTGTTGGCACAATTTGGAAATCCCGTAGATTCTTAACCTCTGCAAGAACTCCTATTGCTAATGGACACTTAATTACAGCCTTATTACAAGCTATTCACTTTCCTTCAAAAATTGCCATTGTTCATTGTTCAGCCCATACTAAGGAGACCGATGTCATATCTTTAGGGAATGACAGGGCTGACAGAGCTGCTAAACATGCAGCTCACTATATACCCCCTTATCCGTTTTCCACCCAATTTTTAAACCTGCCTTTATCCCTGACTGATGTTATTAACTATCAGGCAAATGCCCCACAATCTGAAAAAGACAATTGGATACAAAAGGGTGCCACACAATTATCAGATGGATTATACATTGGACCAAATGGACTTCCAGCAGCTCCTTTTCTTTTGACTTTTTGGCTTGCACTTATCTCCCACCAAATGGGACATATGTGCAAACGGGGGATAGCTAAAGAACTAAAAGACAATTGGTTTTACCCTGGCATCCATAAAATTTCTGACCAAATCACCTCCCAGTGCACAACTTGCAAATCTTCTCAAGTTTCTGGGAGAAATCGGTGTGATCCAGGAAGTCCTCCCAGGCCCATGCTGCCTTTTGCGGCACTCCAAATGGATTTTATGGACTTGCCCTCAGCTTTAGGTTACTCTCACTGTTTGGTTATTGTCTGCATGTTTAGTAGATGGACTGAATGCTATCCGACCAGACATGCAGATGCCACAACAGTGGTAAAGAAATTAATAACTGAAGTTATTCCTCGCTTTGGCATTCCTTTATAGATTGAACCAGACCAAGGAACTTACAGCATAGATAAACCACTTGCTTGCAAAAACTCTGGGATATTCATTAAAATTTCATACCCCATATCACCCTCAGTCATCAGGGCAAGTGGAACATAAAAATCTAGATATAAAAAGAACTCTAGGAAAAGTCTGTCAAGAAACTGGACTTAAATGGCCAGAATCTCTGCCCTTGGCCCTTATGAAGATTCAAAATACTCCAAACAAAAAGCATGGACTGACTCATTTGAAATAGTTTTTGGATGTCTGATGCCTACTGGCGTCTCTAAACCTTCAATTCCTGGATTAAATGACTATTATGGGAACTTAAGTGAACAATTTGATGCTATGACTAGTTATATACAAAAATTAACTAGTATACTTGAAGCATATCGTCAACAGGTAAAAGAGGCGTGGCCCCCACCTTCTGACAAGCCTTGCCATCCCTTTCGACCAGGAGACCGGGTGTACATCAAGGTCTTTAGAAGAAAACACGCACTGTCACCTCGCTGGGAAGGACCTTATGAAGCCTTACTGACGACCTGCACTGCCATCAAAATAAAAAAAAAATCTTCCTGGATCCATGCAAGCCACACCAAAATCACCCAGAACATCACTCTCAAGACAACTGAGAGATAATCCCCACAAGTGACCTTAAACTAAGGATTTCGAAGGTCAAAACCCAGGCCCCAGAAGCAGCCGACATCACGAAGTAGACAGCTCTTCCCAAGACCACGGATCAAGAAAACCTACTTTGACCCATTTCCTCCCCCTTGCTTTAAAACTCAGGATATATATACACACTCACACACACAAACTATTAGTGGATATATATATATTTTTTTTTTTTATTGATATTTTAATGGTTTCTAACATTGTGAAATTTTGGGTTGTACATTTTTGTTTGTCCATCACCCCATATATGACTCCCTTCACCCCTTGTGCCCACCCCCCACCCCCACTTCCCAGGTAACCACAGTCCAGTTTTCTCTGTCCATGTGTTGGTTTATATTCCACATATGATTGAGATCATACAGTGTTTGTCTTTCTCTTTCTGGCTTATTTCACTTAACATAATACGCTCCAGGCCCATCCATGTTGTTGCAAATGGGACGATTTTGTCTTTTTTTATGGCTGAGTAGTATTCCATTGTATATATATACCACATTTTCTTAATCCAATCGTCAGTCGAGGGACACTTAGGTTGCTTCCACTTCTTGGCTATGGTGAATAATGCTGCAATGAACATAGGGGTGCATAAGCCTCTTTGGATTGTTGATTTCAGGTGCGTTGGATAGATTCCCAGTAGTGGGATGGCTGGATCATAGGGCATCTCTATTTTTAATTCTTTGAGGAATCTCCATACCGTTTTCCATAGAGGCTGTACCAATTTGCATTCCCACCAGCTGTGTATGAGGGTTCCTGTTTCTCCACATCCTCTCCAACATTTGTTGTTTTTTGTCTTGGTGATTATAGCCATTCTAACGGGCGTGAGGTGGTATCTTAGTGTTGTTTTGATTTGCATTTCCCTGATGATTAGTGATGTTGAGCATCTTTTCATGTGCCTATTGGCCATCTGTATATCTTCCTTGGAGAAGTGTCTGTTCATTTCCTCTGCCCATTTTTTGATCGGGTTGTTTGTTTTTTTTGTTGTTCAATTGTGTGAGTTCTTTATATATTATGGAGATCAACCCCTTGTCAGATGTATGTTTTGCAAATATTCTCTCCCAGCTGGTTGGTTGTTTGTTCATCTTGATTCTGGTTTCATTTGTCTTATAAAAGCTCTTTAGTCTGATAAAGTCCCACTTGTTTATTTTTTCTTTAGTTTCCCTAGTCTGGGTAGGCATGTCATCCGAAAAGATTCCTTTAAACCCAATGTCAAATAGCGTGTTGCCTATATTTTCTTCTATGAGTTTTATAGTTTCAGGTCTCATCTTCAGGTCTTTGATCCATTTTGAGTTAATTTTTGTGAATGGCGATAGCACATGGTCCACTTTCATTCTTTTGCATGTGGATGTCCAGTTTTCCCAACACCATTTATTGAAGAAACTTTCCTTTCTCCATTGCATGTCCTTAGCACCTTTGTCGAAAATTAGCTGTCCGTATATGTGTGGTTTTATTTCTGGGCTTTCAATTCTGTTCCATTGATCTGTGTGTCTGTTTTTGTACCAGTACCATGCTGTTTTGATTACTATTGATTTGTAGTATGTTTTGAAGTCAGGAATTGTGATGCCTCCTGCTTTGTTCGTTTTCTTTAGGATTTCTTTAGCTATTCGGGGTCTTTTGTTGCCCCATATAAATTTCAGTATTCTTTTTTCTATTTCTGTGAAGAATGTCATTGGGATTCTGATTGGGATTGCATTGAATCTGTAGATTGCTTTAGGTAATATAGACATTTTAACTATGTTTATTCTTCCAATCCACGTGCATGGGATATCTTTCCATTTCTTTATGTCATCGTAGATTTCCCTCAATAATGTCTTGTAGTTCTCATTGTATAGGTCCTTCACCTCCTTGGTAAGATTTATTCCTAGGTATTTTATTCTTTTTGATGCAATTGTAAATGGTATTATCTTTTTGAGCTCTCTTTCTGTTAGTTCATTATTAGCATATAGAAATGCAACTGATTTTTGTAGATTGATTTTGTACCCTGCAACTTTGCTGTAGTTGTTGATTGTTTCTAACAGTTTTCCAACAGATTCTTTAGGGTTTTCTATATATACAATCATGTCATCTGCAAATAGTGAGAGTTTCACTTCTTCGTTACCTATTTGGATTCCTTTTATTCCTTTTTCTTGCCTAATTGCTCTGGCCAAAACCTCCAGTACTATGTTGAACAGGAGTGGTGAGAGTGGGCAGCCCTGCCTCGTTCCTGTTCTCAGAGGAATGGCTTTCAGTCTTTCCCCGTTGAGTATGATGTTAGCTGTGGGTTTGTCATATATGGCCTTTATTATGTTGAGGTACTTTCCTTCTATTCCCATTTTATTGAGAGTTTTTATCATAAATGGATGTTGTATCTTGTCAAATGCCTTCTCTGCGTCTATTGAGATGATCATGTGGTTTTTATTCTTTGTTTTGTTGATGTGATGTATCACGTTGATTGATTTGCGGATGTTGAACCATCCCTGCGTCTCTGGTATAAATCCCACTTGATCATGGTGTATGATCTTTTTAATATATTGTTGTATTCGGTTTGCCAATATTTTGTTGAGGATTTTTGCATCAATGTTCATCAGCGATATTGGCCTGTAATTTTCTTTCTTTGTATTGTCTTTGTCTGGTTTTGGTATCAGGGTGATGTTGGCCTCATAGAATGATTCAGGAAGTGTTCCATCTTCCTCTATTTTTTGGAATAGTTTGAGGAGGATGGGTATTAAATCTTCTTTGAATGTTTGGTAAAATTCACTGGAGAAGCCATCTGGTCCTGGACTTTTATTTTTTGGGAGGTTTTTGATTACTATTTCAATCTCTTTACTTGTGATTGGTCTATTCAGATTCTCCATTTCTTCTTGGTTCAATTTTGGGAGGTTGTATAAGTCTAAGAATTTATCCATTTCTTCTAGATTGTCCAATTTGTTGGCATATAATTTCTCATAGTATTCTCTTATAATCCTCTGTATTTCCATGGTATCCATTGTAATTTCTCCTCTTTCATTTCTAATTTTATTTACTTGAGCCTTTTCTCTTTTTTTCTTAGTTAGTCTGGCTAAGGGTTTGTCTATTTTGTTTATCTTCTCGAAGAACCAACTCTTTGTTTCATTAATCCTTTCTACTGTTTTTTTGGTCTCAATATCATTTATTTCTGCTCTGATTTTTATTATTTCTCTCCTTCTGCTGGCTTTGGGCTTTGTTTGTTCTTCTTTTTCTAGTTCTGTTAGGTGTAATTTAAGGTTGCCTATTAGGGCTTTTTCTTGTTTGTTAAGGTGGGCTTGTATCGCTATGAGTTTCCCTCTCAGGACCGCTTTTGCTGCGTCCCATATGGTTTGATATGGCATGTTATCATTTTCGTTTGTTTCCAGATAGTTTTTGATTTCTCCTTTAATTTCATCAATGATCCATTGGTTGTTCAGTAGCATGTTGTTTAATCTCCACATTTTTGTCACTTTCCCAGTTTTTTTTTTCCTGGTTCATTTCCAGTTTCATAGCCTTATGGTCTGAAAAGATGCTTGTTATGATTTCAATCCTCTTAAATTTATTGAGGCTTGCTTTGTTTCCCAACATATGGTCTATCCTAGAGAATGTTCCATGCATGCTTGAGAAGAATATGTAGTCAGCTGTTTTTGGGTGGAGTGCTCTGTATATGTCTACTAAGTCCATCTCGTCCAGTTTTTCATTTAAGTCTAATATTTCTTTATTAACTTTTTGTCTGGATGATCTATCCATTGCTGTAAGTGGGGTGTTAAGATCCCCTACTATTATTGTGTTGTTGTTGATTTCTCCTTTTAGGTTTGTTAATAGTTGTTTTATGTACATTGGTGCTCCTATGTTGGGTGCATATATATTTATAAGTGATATGTCTTCTTGATGGAGTGTCCCTTTTATCATTATATATTTCCCTTCTTTGTCTTTCTTAACCTGTTTTATCTTGAAGTCTACTTTGTCTGATATGAGTATGGCAACACCTGCTTTCTTTTGTTTACCATTAGCTTGGAGTATTTTCTTCCATCCTTTCACTCTGAGCCGGTGCTTGTCTTTAGTGCTAAGATGTGTTTCCTGAAGGCAGCATATTGTTGGGTCTTGCTTTTTAATCCATCCTGCCACTCTGTATCTTTTGATTGGAGAGTTCAATCCATTTACATTTAGGGTAATTATTGAAATATGAGGGTTGAATGTTGCTGTTTTGTCACTTATTTTCTGGTTCTTTTGCATTTCCTTTGTTTCTTGTCCCATTTGTTTTGGACTGCCAATTCAGTTTGGTTGTTCTGTCTTATGATTCTTCTAGTTTTCTCTTTGTTTATCATATGTGGTTTTAATTTGATTATTTGTTTAGTGGTTACCTTGAGGTTTGGGCGAAAAATCTTCTGTATGAGATAGTCCATTATCTGATAGCCTCCTATTTCCTTATACTAAGTCAATTCAGTCACTTTCCTCTTCCCCTTCTAAGTTGCTCTTGTTATACCTTATTCTATCTTGTGTTGTGGCTGTGTGTTTACAGTGATGAGGTTAAATTTATTTTTGGTGAATTTCTTCCTTTGATCTTTGAGTTTAGTATTTAAGTGGTTGCTAACCTATTCCGGTAAAGATCTACTATTTCTCTGATTTTGTCTACCTACTTTTCTCCCTACTCCAAGCTTTGTGTTCCCTTTCTCTTCTTGTTTTCAGGCCTGAGGGCCTTCTTGAGTATTTCTTGTAGTGGCGGTCTCGTGGCCATGAACTCCCTTAGCTTTTGTTTATCTGGGAGAGTTACTATTTCTCCATCATATTTGAAGGATATTTTTGCTGGATAGAGTATTCTTGGCTGAAAGTTTTTGTCTTTTAGTATTTTGAATATATCATTCCAGTCTCTTCTAGCCTGAAAAGTTTCTGTTGAGAAATCCGCTGAGAGCCTGATGGGAGTTCCTTTGTACGTTATTTTTTGTTTTTGTCTAGCTGCCCTTAATATTGTTTCTTTGTCGTTGACCCTGGCTAGCCTTACCACTAGGTGTCGTGGTGAAGGCCTTTGTCTGTTAATATATATAGGAGTCCTGTTGGCTTCACTTACTGGTATTTCCTGCTCCTTCCCCAGATTTGGGAAATTTTCAGCTATTATTTCCTTGAATAGGCTCTCTGTTCCTCTTTCCCTCTCCTCTCCCTCAGGAATACCTATAATTCTTATGTTACATTTTCTAATAGAGTCCGATATTTCTCGGAGTCTTTCTTCATTTCTTTTTAGTCTTAGTTCTCTCTCTTCTTCCATCTGGAGTATATCTGTATTCCTATCCTCTAAAGTACTAATTCTTTCCTCCATATTGTCAGCTCTGTTCTTTAAAGATTCCAGATTCTCCTTTATCTCCTCCATTGTGTTCTTCATCTCCATCAGCCCTGATAGGTTTTTCTTTATGATTTCAATCTCTTTTGTGAAGAAACTCCTAATCTCATTTAATTGTTTGTCTGTGTTGTCTCGTATTTCGTTGAGTGTTTTTATGATAGCTATTTTGAAATCTCTGTCATTTAGTTTATGGATTTCTGTGTCTTTGGGGTTGATTTCTGGGTGCTTGTCATTTTGTTTCTGGTCTGGTGATTTCATATATTTTTGCATTGTGGTTCCTGTGTTGGTTTTGATTTTCCTCATCCTGGAAGTCTCTGGTTGCAATTTCCACCTGCCGCCACTGTCTGGTGGTAAAGGGCTGTGTAGTCTAAGCCCCCTGCACTCTGCCCCAGTTTTTCTGCTGCGATCTGCAGTTTTGTTTTGTTTTGTTTTGTGTCTTTTCCCCACTGCGATCCACGGGTCCAGTCCAGTTTATTCAGGTCTGCCTCGGACCGCTAGATCTGGTCGAGCTGCAGACTCCGGGTTGCGGGGAGGGGGGAGCTCTCTCTTTTGCCCTCTGGGTCCCTGACGTGGGAGGCTTCTCGTTTGCCCCTCTTTATCCGCTCTCTGGGTTGCTCAGATGTTGATGGTAGCCCTGTGGCTCCTCTGAGCCCTCTGTGCGGGAGTTTCCCACTGGCTGAGAGAGCCCGAAGAGCTACAGTTTCCCGCCGAGGGCCGCCCCTCCCCCCTCTCTGGGAGCCGCGTGGACCGGATCGCTGATCTGATGGGGAGGGAGCGGAGTTCTCCTTACCTCTCCCCACTTCCTCCGGGGGCCCAGCACGTTCCGCTCTCAGATGTGCGGCAGTGTGGATCCCTCCGCTCCAGCTTTTCACTGTCTGGGATTCCGTTGTTGGTCTGTGGCTGTTACTTTTGTTGTATTTTGTGGGGGAAGAATTCACGGGAAAGCTCACTCCGCCATGATGCTGACGTCACTCCCTATATATATATTTTTAATCATTTATTAGAAAGCTGACTGGAGAGTGCTGGTCTCTATCTGTCCCTCTTCCCCTCTCTAAGTCTCTGCTATGGGCTCTTTTCCAATCTGTGTCTTGCTTTTACTAACCCTCTCCTTTTCAACAGGTCGGGCACAGACCAAACACCCCCTTATGCCAGTTTACCAAGCCCTAGCCACACTAACTAATCAATCTGACTGTTGGTTATGTCAACAGCTAGATAGTGCAAAAGAACCTGAACTAGTCTTTGTTCCTGCTGATATGAACACCTGGTGGACTAAGTATGGAAAATGGATGAATAACAGAGTATGGTATCCGCAACAAGGGAAACTTCACTCTGCTTCGTCTCCTAGTGAGTCACTTGGGCCCCAGAAAGACTACTTAAAAAGTCAAAGACTGTCCCTTGCCCAAGTACAAGCAATAAGTGAAAGTTTTTCCCTCTGCATTGAAAGTAAACATGGCGCTGGACCTTTCCTGGGTGACATACCGAGACAATATTGCAGTCAAACTCTGTGGTTTGATTCCGCAGGTGGCATCTTCAGAACTCTCAAGGGAATTGTAAGTGACTCTATCACTACTCCCTCTGGCACAAACATTTGCCAAATCACCAAGTGCTCTGGATGGCTTATGAGCCACCCGTGTGCAACTTGGGGTATCGCAGCTATCCGCATGGTTAAGCTGCCCAATGCCACAGACTATATATGGGTGGATCAAAGATCTGGACTCACCTGGTCAGGTGACAAGACCAGGCTTTATAGCTGCCAAAATCAGACTGCAGGCCTCCTCTACCAGCTATTCTGCAATCTGTTCTGTTCTCGCAGACTGACAGGAGCTCATGGGAAATGGAGATGTTTAGGTAGTAACAGTGCAAGTGGCACAGATCATGAAATAGTCCAGATCCTGGGAACTACAGACTCAATTCTAACTTTGTCTTTAAACTACACTGGTCTTTTCATTTTATGCGGCAACAAAGTGTATAAAGGATTCCCATCTAATTGGTCAGGACGATGCGGACTTGGATACCTGGCTCCTTCTGTCACCAAACACTCCACTTTAAATGCGAGCCAAATTACAAACCTGGGTTCGTTTGTTCATAAGATTGTGTCACATAAACGTGCCAGTTGAGAAATCGTGGAAAATCCACTTGTATATCGCAACTCCAAGTTCTTTTCAGCCTTGAGAGTCCTATTCCCCAGCTTTGGAGACTGTGAGTTGGAAAAGGCAACCTTAAATCTCTCTATGGTAATGGAGCAAGAGTTCAACACCACCATGCAAACCTTGAACATACTCCAGTCAGGTATTAACAGCATAGAATCTGTGGTGCCCCAAAATTGACGTGCTCTGGATGTACTCACTGCCCAGCAAGGAGGAGCATGTGCAATCATTGGAGAAAAATGTTGCTTTTATGTGAATCAAACAGGTCAAGTAATATCTAACTTAAATCTATTAAAAGAGAAGATTGACATTTTTCATCAGATAAACGAAGCTCACACATTTTATTGGACTGACTTATTTCCAGGATTGGGGGACTGGTTTAATGGGGTGTGGGGAAATGTGCTCCGATTTGTTCTTTTCTGCTTGTTCATCCTCATCCTAATCTGCGTTCTTTTCTCTCTTTGCAGACTTCTTATCACTGAGATACTAAAACGATTTCTCTCTCCACAGTTACCAGCTCAGCTTTTAATATGTGAAACTTCTAGGGAAGTTTCAGAGGAGGGAACTGATGGTGTTCAGGGCAAGCTACCCCAGGAAGCACCGCTCTGGTATACGGATTATTTCCAGCTGAAGACAATAAGGACTCAGAGAACTCAGGAAGAATATTTGAGTTTCCCCTCCCAAACTGCCTAAAGAATTTAAAACAAAAGATCTGTTTCAGGAAGGAGTTATTATCATGACTGCTATAAAGATAATGTAGGATAGAGGTTACAATAGAAAAGGCACCAACAAGCCCATCTTATCGGAAGTTCTGTCTCTCTGGCCACAGGCTCTGGATGGCCCTGTGAGGAGTTACCAGACAATCATTTACAAGGGAAGTCTCCATTTGTAAAAGTATCTTCCTCTCTGTATTGGGAAGAGGGGGGACGACCTCATTTCTAGAGACTTATCAATGTAGAAGGTGAGGCCTTATAACGGCATAATAAATCTTACTCTTGTTTACAGTGCTTTAGTGATAATCTCCTGTAACTAACACTCCCACCCCCAACATCCTCCTTGTCTTTGGTTGGACATGGTATTTAAGACGAGAATCTGCTATTGTGTTGAGAAACGCAGTGTCCCTGCTTTCTCCCATGTATACATGTTATTAAACTTGGTATTATTTTCTCCTGTTACCCTGTCTTGTTAATTATTTAGCCAGTCATAAGAACCTTAAGGAAAAGGGCAGAAGGAGATTCCCCCTCTTCCCCTGAAAGTGGTGATGCAGGTGGGCTCTCAAGGTTATGCCTATATTGTGGAAGCAAGCAATCAAGCATTTAATGGAAGCATTTCTATGTAAACGAAAGAAAAAGAAGGTTAATGGTTGGAGCAATTTGTAAAGCAGTTTCTGAGTATAGGGGACAGCTAGTTAAGAAGATTTTTAGATGTCAGCATCAAAGCATCTTTTGCAGTTTAAAATGTCTCTGATGATGTCATCGGGTAACCTCTTAAGTTTATATCAAGTCCATCAGCTTCAGTTTGTAAGGCTTCAGGAAAAAGGGGAGGTTCAGTTTTCAGTGATTTCAAATGAAAATGATGGAAAAAATCAAAAACGTTAGTTTGGACATCTGTAGGCAGATATTTTAGACTAGAAGAAATCAGGATCCAGTCCAGTCAACAGATATAAAACAAAAACCTTAACAGACAATTAACAAAACTAGGATCTAATATCCGCAAATGTACACTATAGTTTTTACTGAAATATAATTTTTCTTTCTAAGATCACCCTCATTTTTATCAAAGATAGACAAATTAAAACTAACTAGTTTGCAAAATAAGTCTAGTTCCAATAGTGTTGGCCCAATTATTTACATAAGTACAGCAAGAATAACAATTGATCACATAGGCTCTTTTAAATCTGCTTTGCTGGAACTTTTTATAAGGAATCTCAGATTGAACTTTAAAGGCCTCTCCAGGCCAGAAAAGTCAAGCCAAGGATTTTGTCATCAGACTTTGCCTGTAATACCTACAGATTTGGGTGAATTCCTCTGTTCCTAGGTTCCCCCAAAATATTTCGAGGTTCCTTGTGTTTGCCAGATAAGTGACATTCTTTACTTATCCTGGTAAGTGCTGCTTGGAACATAAGGTACCAGGCCAATATTTCCATGTGGCTTTATTCCATAAAGTCCAATCTTCATTCCTCAAAAGCTGTATGGTTATATCGCAAATATGATCTTCCAGTCACAGCCTTGGTAATATAACCAGTGTTTCCAATTATGTCCTGTTATAAGGAGAACAGATTCTTATTGAACTTATGCAAATAACTATATTGCCATGAAAACAACAATACTCACTTACTAAGAGTTTCCAAATTCGAGGGATCAGATCTAAGAAATAGAGAAATATTTCAATTTTACTTATAAAAATATCATTTGCCAAATTGTTATAAGTCATAGCTAGCTCAGGAGAAAAGAGAAAAAGTTTTCCTTAACTCTGAAAAAACAAAACATTAAAAATTCAGCAATACTTCAAATGAAAAATCATAAAAATTATAATCATCCTTATCAGTTCATTCAGTCCTGTGTAATCCATTCTTGATCCCAATCTTTCTGTTAGCAGCTTCATGAAGTTATCAGTCTTTCCATCAGGTTTCTGTAATTTCTTACCAAGGTCAGTTTTATGATCAGAAAGTTTGTCAGAAACCTGTACTCCAGTGTAAATGCCAGAGTCCTTTCCATGAATTTTTCTGAAGTTGAAATATTTTGCAAAAGCATTAGAGCAAAGAAATAAGTCTGTAAACAACAAGACCTCAAAATGGCAATTGACAGAGAAATTTGATTAATTTTGTGACATACAACACTTTAAAATAATAATAACCAGAAATATGACTGATAATCAGGACAGATCAGAATTTCAGTAATGTTATACAATTTTAAAACACCTATGTCGATAACATTTGCTCACATAATAGCACCTAAGCAGACTTATCATCACTTGTCTGACAATGCTTTCCATGCAATTTAACATACTGAATAAGCCTAATAAACTTAGTATCTTTCCCATTATAGGAAGAGAGCAAATTTCTTTAAGAAGTTCTAGGGCCCTTTGAAAATTCTCAAAGAAAAAAAGTAAAAAAAAAGACTTTATTTAAGATATGAATTTTGGGGAGCTTGTCAAAAATAGAAAAGGTTAAAGCAAAGAGAGCATTAACAGTCCAAAAACCTTAATAGAGAAACCTCAGTCTTTTGAACACAGGAAATTATTTTAACAGGTTTTTTTTTTTCTGTCTTTTAGGTAGACTTATCCAAAGGTAAAGAAAAATCTTTTATAACCTCTTTATCAAGTTCAAGAAAATTATCCTTTTAAGAGAAAGAAGACCAAATTATAATTTTGTACCAGCTTCCTTCTGATATTAAAATTCATTTACTTAATTAAATTCATTTCAATCTGAGCAAACTTGACCATACAAAAACTCCTTTTCCAGAATTCCTCTTCCACAAACCTATAACTTTCTTTTTACATTCAGAATTTGTCCCATGTCTTTCATTTCCCTCCTAGTACTTGAAGACAAATTTATCTTTCTTAATCAATCAAACAAAATATTTCCATTCTTTGTTCCTTCTTTATACATCTTACTTTCCTTGTACACAGACATATTTTTTCTTAATATTTAGTAGCTTCAATCACATACACTAATTAGAAATTTTAACTCTTAGAAACCCGAATTTGTAAGTAAAAACTAAGTAAACCATGATAAACTTTCTTTTACATTAGTATATTGTGGCTTGGAAAATTTATAAACACTTCATAACTTCTAGAAATATGTTACTTTATAGTACAATCTTTTAATAAAACACATGTTTACCAATAGACCCAAAACACCTTTTAGTTTTCCTGTAATGAAAAGCCAAATGTAGACAATCGTGACTTTCGCAATCAATGTCTAATATCTTATCTTATTTGGAAATGATGATACTCAGTGAATTTTTATCACAAAATTTAGCAAAACTCTAAAGTTTTAAGTCACCAAAAAGATTTTGGAAGCTGTCAACACCATAAAACATAATTATTATTTAAAGTTCACCCAACATTCATCTTTTTCACAACTATTTAGGTACTTGTTGCCAATAATTATTTAGATTGTCTATAAGACTTCATAAGACATTAGATAAAATTAGCCATCATTTAAATTACTATTTTTGTTAACCAGTACTGTAATAGAAATAACATCAGTTTTTTTTACAAAAGTTCATGTAAATTTCATCACCTCTTATACCTTTAAACATAGTTATCATTAAGATTTTTATCAATAGGTGTTGGTCTTCTAATTTTGGACAAGGGAAGCATTCCCAGTCAGACATTTTAAAACATACACAGGCAAAGTTGATGTAACCTCTTTATATAAAATTAGCTCAAACATTCCAACCTTTATAATCTTATCAACACTTACACTTTTACATGTTCTCAATTCAATTGTAACCTGAGTCAAGGTCTTAAGGCTATTTAAATTTTTCCCTTCCTTTTTATGGCCCTTTTTTAGGTACCAATTAAACAATTGTGTGAGAGCTCTCAAAACATATTTTTTTTCCTCAATTTAGAAGTTTTCCCAATTCAAAGGATCTGTTGTCTGGCCATTGACGAGTAGGATTTTCATTTGTATATTTATTCCAATAGTGACTCGATCCAATAAGCCTTTTTAAGGAAAGACCCGGTGGTAACTTTCCCATGCTTAGAGTAAATCTTTACCATGGACACAAGAGGCGTCCCTGGTGAGGGCGCAGATGATGTAGCCCCCATGATCCACAGAATTCACTCCCAAAGATATTCAGAGAAAGTAAAGACCTTCGTTACACAGGCGGAAAGGATGGTGTAGTGAAAACGGTGTCTCCGGTCTCCTACAATAGTGTGGGACGCCTCCAGTCACAGACCCGCTAATCTGTGACACCAGGCAGGCAATATTGGAGTGGGATTTTTCCAGCACTAACAAGCAACGAAGGTTAAGACGACAAAAGCCCTTATGGACTGGGTCCTTTATGACAAACTCCCCTGAGAGCTTGGCACAGCCGGACAAAGAGACAGTTCAGAACCCCAGTCTACTCGACTGGCCACCAAGGGGCACCCCGGTAAATGCACCTTCCGTATGGTGGAGACCAAGGAGAATATTCTCACTGGTCACAAAGCCAAGTTTTCTCAGGACACAGAACAAGACAGAAGGAAAAACCTCATCCGGTTCTTTTCTTATGTGCACAATGACAGCTTTAGCCACGCCTTAGGTCTCTTGGAGTCAGAATAATACCTGGTGGGGAGGTGCCACGGGGTTGGGGATTGTGTGCTTTACAGAGTACCTCGTCATTGCATGGACATTTTCTTGCAGTTGGCGGGGGACATGTGTCTTCTACCCCGTTCCGTGACACAACTTATCCTGTCACGGGAGTCTTCTGAAAGTGGCGAGCGCCCTAATGGCTCTTAACTTCTCGACCTGTGCCCACCAAATTTGCAGCCTTTTTGGCTTCCAAGATGCCCTTGGCAATGGCCTTCACTTCATGTGCATATTAACCCACAGCAAAGTTTGTGTAAATAGACGCCAGTCTGGTGAGACCCGCAAACTCACCAGTTTGTGGGGCCGGCCCGGACAGTAGGCTTATAGGGTCTATGCCTGCGTCCTACCCTATGGTATTTCCTTCTTATGACACACGATACAAAAGACAGAGACAAAAGAGAAAAACAGAGACTATTTCTGGGAGGAAAAGCGATCAAGATCAAAACCAAGAGTACTCTACCAAATTTACCAGCGTCACTAAAATCACAAGAAACTAGTTTCCCAAATATTTTCTCCTGCCAATCTAAATTTCGAAAGAGAAAAAATTTCTCACCACCTCCTTCCACCGGACTCCACAGGTAGAGATTCCGGGAGGCTGACGTGGTAAGAAGTCTTACATTTTACCGGCTATCGTCAGGGGTTCCCGTATTTCATCCCCTGCATTAATCTAGGGAGAAGGCATTTCTTCCAGCCAGAGAATGCAACTTGCCAGCCAGCGTAGCCCCACGTTGGGCGCAAAAACTGTTGAGGGAGTGAGAGAATCTCCCTTTTCCCTTTTCTTAAGGTTCTCATGGCTGGCCAAATAGTTAACAAGACAGGTTAGCAGGAGAAAATATTACCAAGTTTAATAACATGTATACATGGGAGAAACTCAGAAATGAGCAACTCGTCCCTCTGTCTAAGCTGCCCACTTAAGTATTGTAGCTAAAGAGGAGGAAGGTGTTGGGGGTGGGTAGTGGTCTAAGACCACAGAGGGCAAGAAGACAACTCACATGGAGATAGAAATGCAAATGTTTGCCTGACAACTCTTCTCATGGTCATCTATAGATAATGTGGTCAGTGAGAGATAGAGTTTTTGATAAAAGTGGCTTGGTGCCTTTCCTATTGTAACCTCTATCCTACGTTATCTTTACAACCATCATGATAATAACTCCTTCCTGAAACAGATTTTTTGTTTTAAATTCTTTAGGCAGTTTGGGAGGGGAAATTCAAATATTCTTCCTGAGTTCTCTGAGTCCTTATTGTCTTCAGCTCGAAACAATACACACACCAGGGTGGTGACTAATGGGGTAGCTTGCCCTGATCACCATTACCTCCATTTATAAGGATGCCCCCTTTATGTAGATTCTGTACAAAATTGCAAAGATCACTTTTTCCTTTTCAAAATTTATTTCTTTTAACTTTTAATAGTGAGAACCTTAGTGTTGGGTAAACTGCTGCACAATTACTGGAAATGCTGAGAGTCTTTTTGAAAAGTGTAGAAGTCTAAAGATAATGAAAAGTACATTTCTCCAATGTCAAGTCCCTTGATGATCTGATAGGCGTCTGTCTAGGTGTACCCGGAAGAGATGGAAGATTGAACACCAGCACAGCACACAAGGAAACAGGCTGCCAACTTGAGGGCTTCCCATGGACCACAGAGTGCCTAGCAGACTCTTGGAGACTAAATCTGGGCTTTGTCCATGGGTTGGCCCTGAGAGGAAGATTTTGCTTAAATGACCAGAGAATAGATAACGGATTTTGTTGATAATAATTCTTACCATGTAAATTTCTTTATAAATCTCTGAATAAAATAAAAAAATATAATCCCCATAGAAATCAACTCTTACTGACAAGCTCCACAGCCTTCTCTAGAGAGCTCAACAGAAAATGTCTCCACTGACTGTGAATTGCTCTTCTCTGAAAGCCAGCCAGCACTTCACTGATAGCCCTGGATAAGGAAGGCCAGATACAATTCTTTGAAGATATTTAGCTGAATTCAGAACCAAAAATCCTACCTCCAGTTGGCTCCTCTGTGAGAATGGATGGCCGGCCTTGTTTCACAGCCTGAGCTGTTGAGGTTTCATATGAGATAAATTGCTCTGTTCTCCAGGGATGGAAAAGCTGGACTGTGACATCGATTCAGGGCTGAGATTTTGCAGGTAAAGATAGGGTCATAGAGGGGAATAAAGATTTCAGCAAATTGGTTTGTTGTTCTCTACAGTGGAAATAATTTAAGAAGCAGATAGTCTCTCACTCAAACTTCTCTTCCCTGTTCTCTATCTGTCATATCACTGTAAAAATTCTCTCTATGAAAATTTCAGTCTTTTTTCTTTGTAGTGTGTTTATTATCATCTTTATGAATTCTTTGACTTCACCACCTTCTTGGCACCACAACTCTAGCCATTGAGATATTATTATAGATTCACTTTTGCAACTTCATCCCCTTATCTCTATTTCCTCCGCCAATTCGTAGTTTTAGTTCTTATTGTATCTTATGCTTGAAAACATTTGAAGCTTACAGTGTGTATCAGTTCCTTATTTTCTCAAATTTTTATTATCTAAGTGCCCTAAACTATCACTTTTTTTTAGAAAAGAAGTGAAATACATAACAGAACAGTACACTGTAATACATTGACCACTTATAAAATTAAGTTCAACCTGAAATCCCTCCCCACTTAACAGAGACCATATTTTATAATTCACAATGCTTTAGTCTGGGCAGGGTCAGTTTATCAAAGATTTTTGGATGTTTTAAACCACATGAGATATATACATTGTAAGATAAAATCGTTAATCTTGCAGAAGTTGTAGAATTTCCTGATGCTTAGGGAAGTTGGTGGTGGAGAACCTGAATCATATGAAAAGTAGTTGATTAATTAGCACCTGAGTTTGTTAAGTTGATAAGGATGATGATGAGATATACATGTTGAAAAGATAACTTTGCATATCAGAGTATTGTCAGAGGCCACTGGGAAAATTCATAATATTCTCAAATACTACAAAAAATGACGATTTTTTCATAAAAGATGTCATACATGACGGCATCATATACTTCTGTCAGAAAACTTGCAATGAAGAAAATGAACACTTCAGTCATTTTAATTCTAACAATTTGTTCATGCTTACTAGTAGGTTAAAAAACTGTTTAGAAATAAAGTGATAAGTGATGTACTTGCTTAATTTTTAAATTTTTTTAGTAAAAAACTTTTTCATATTTTTAAAAAATATTTATTTGTATTTATTTTATGCTGAATTTATTCCTGGGCCCAAAGACTTTTTTTTAATTAACTAACACCAATTATTTTCAATCTCTTTCAAAAAGTTGAAGAGGAGAAAATACCTCTAAAGTCATCCTATGGGATTAGCACTACCCTGATATCAAAGCCAAAGACACTAAGAGAAAAGAAAACTATAGGTCAATATCTTTGATGAATATTGATATAAAAATCCTCCATAAAATAGTAATAAACTAAATTCATCAGCATATTAAAAGGATTATACAGCATTTTTAAGTGGGATTTATTCCTGGAATACAAGGATGTTCCAATATATGAAAATGAATTAATGTAATAAACCACATTAACAGAATGAAGGAAGAAAACACATGATCATCTCAATGGATGCAGAAAAAGCATTTAACAAAACTCAACATGCTTTCATGCTAAAATCACTAAAAAAACACTCAGAGTAAAAGGAAACTACTTCAACATAATAAAAGCCATATACAGAAATCCACAGAGAACATCATATTCAAGGGTGAAAGACTGAAAGCTTTTTCTCTAAGATCAGGAACAAGACAAGACGGCCCATTTTCACCACTTCTATTCAACATGGTATTAGAAGTTCTAGCCAAAGCAATTAGGCAAGAAAAAGAAAGAAATAGCATCCAAATTTGAAAAGAAGAAGTAACATTATATTTGTTTACAAAGAGTATCTTATATGTTGAAACACCTAAAACTTCCACCAAAAATTTGTTAGAACTAGTAAATTCTGCAGAGTAGTGGGACACAAAATCAACATGCAAAAACTATTGTTCTTCTATACATTAATAATAAGTAATCTGAAAAAGAAATTTAAAAACTTTACATTTTTATTTACAATAGCAACAAAAGAATAAAATACTTAAGAATCAACTTACTCAAAGAGGTAAAAATTCCAATGATGGTTTTGCAAAATTAGAAAAATCTATCCTAAAATTCATATGGACTCTCAAGGGACATTGACTAGCCAAAACAATCTAGAAAAAGAAGAACAAAGTTAGAGAACTCACACTTCCTGATTTCAAAACTTAGTATAAAGTAATCAAAACAGTGTGGTACTGGCATAAATACACACACTATACTAATGAAATAGCACAGAGATCCCAGAAATAAAACTTTGCATATATGGTCCAATGATTTTTGACAAAGGTACAAAGATCATTCATTGGAGAAAAGATCAGGTTTTCAACAAATGTTGTTGGGAAAACTGAATACCCACATGCAAAAGAATGAGTTTGGACCCTTACTTTACACTATATACAAAAATTAACTCAAAATGGATCAAAGATATAAATATTAGAGTTGAAGCTATAAAATCCTTAGAAGAAAACACATGGTAAAAGCTGTATGTCATTGGGTCCAAATGCCATTGCAAAAATGATTTCTTTAATATGACATCAAAGACATAAGTAACAAAAAAATAAAAAATTGGACTTCATCAAAACGAAAAAGTTTTCTGTATCACAAGATACTATCAACAGAGTAAAAAGGCAAACCATGGAATGGTTGAAAATATTTGGAAATCACAAATCTGATAAGGGATTAATATATAGAATAAATAAAGAACTTCTACAACTCAACAATAAAAAAAAAAAACCTCAATTTAAAAATGCACAAAATACTTGAATAGACATTTCTCCAAAGAAAATATAAAATGAACAAGAAACACAAGAAAAGATGCTCAACATCACTAAGTATCAGGAAAAAGTGAAATAAAAGCACAATGAGCTACCTTTTCACACCCATTAGGATAGTTACTATCACAAAATCAGAACATAACAAGTGTTGACAAGGATGTTGAGAAATTGGAACCCTTGTGCTCTGAGTGTGAGAATATAAAACTGTGGAAAACAGTATGGCAGTTCCTTCAAAAATTAAAAATAGAATTACTATATGATCTAGAAATTTCTCTTATGGGTTCTGAAATAATAAAAAACATATTTATCGGCCTCTGCGTCCAGTTCTTGGCACAGAGCTCCTAAAACCTTTGTAATTTCCCCAGTGATAAGAACACTAAGAGAATCTTTTGTCCTATTGAGGCAATTCTGGGTGGGCTCCTGGATGGCTCCTGGATGGGGGTTGGTCACCAGAAAGACCAAGCCCTGATTAGAAGCTTCGAATTTTTAGCCCTACCCCTTATCCTTCAGAGAAAGGAGAGGGGCTGGAAACTGAGTTAATAATTGATCACGCCTATGTGAGAGAGCCTCCATAAAAATCCCAATAGAAGGCGGTTCAGAGAGCTTCCAGGTTGGCAATGACAAGGACTGCTTGGAGAGTGGTGCACCTGGAGATGGCATGAAATCTTTGTGTATTATCTCCATACCTTTCCCTATGCACCACTTCCAACAGGCTCTCCTTGAATTATATCCTTTTATAATAAACTGGTGATCTAGTAAATGTTTCTCTGAGTTTTGTGAGCCACTCTACCAAATTAATTAAACCCAAGGAGGAGGTTGTGGGAACCTCTGGTTTATAGCCAGTAAGTCAGAAGTACAGGTAACAACCTGGGCTTGTAACTGGCATCTGAAGTAAAGGTGAGGTTGGGTGGGTGTGCAGAATTATAGGATGGAGCCATCAACCTGTACAATCTGATGTATCTCTGGGTTGTCAGCATCAAATTGAGTTGAATTATCTGGTAACCAGCTGGCATTACAAGAATTGCTTCTTGGAGGTGTGGGGAACCCTGTTATATGTGAAAAAGTGAATCTGAGAACACCATTTATGGGTATACACCCAAAAGAACTGAACGCAGAGGTATAAAGACATATATGTACACCCATGTTCTTAAAAGCATTATTCAAAATAGCCGGAAGCTGGAATCAAGCCAGGTGTCCATAAGTGGATGAACTGACAAAAAAATGTGGTGTATACACAGAGTGGAATACTATTCACCCTTAAAAAGGAAGGAATTCTGACACATGTTATAACATGGATGAACCTTGAGGAATTTATGCTAAGTGAAATAAAGCCAGTCACAAAAGGAAAAATGCTGTATGATTCCACTCATATAAGGTAATTAAAGTAGTCAAATTTATAGGAATAGAAAGGAGAATGGTGGTTCCTAGGGGCAAGAGGGAGGGATAACAGGGAGTTGTTGCTTAATGGGCACAAAGTTTCAGTGCAATGTGAAAATAGTTCTGTGGATGTTTGGAGGTTATGGCTACACAATTATTTGAAGGTATTGAATGTCGCTGAATGGTACACTTAAAAATGGTTACAATTTTATCTTCTGCATATTTTATGACCATTAAAAAATTAATTATTTTCAACAAATTAACAAACACTAGCTACATGCGATAGCATGGATGAATATCACAAACATAATGCTGTATAAAAGAAATTATATTCAAAAGGCTATATATTTTATAATTCCATTTATATAAAATCCAATAAAGAAACAAAACCGAGGTCTGGCTTCTACTAATAGTGGAGTAGCTTGTTGAACTAACACTCTCACAGATAACAATGATAAAATCTGCACAAAATATTATATATATTTATACAGACTCGTGTAGCTATATGTAAAACACATTTAATAAATGTGTATATGTGTATATGTTTAAATCAGTTCCAAAAGCAAGCTGAACTGAGAGGGAATCTTCCCTTAAATGATGGGAATTGCACCAGGAGATATTTGCAAGCTTGAGTCTTTTGCCTCAAAGCATTCCAAAATCTGTACATGGCCTAGACAGGGGAAAAACTACAGTCTTACTTGTAATGTTAGAGGATGTATTTTTGGGCTGGCAGAGTAGCTGGAAAGTTAGGGGAGAAATTCTGGAAGGGAGGGAGACACAAAGAGGAAAATCGCAAAATATATATGTAAGTCTCTCCCCCACACACACCAAATTGGCAGATCTTTGAACAACACACATACAGGGTAGGCCCCAGAAGGCCTAATGTAAAAACAGCAGTTGGAAGATGAAAGAACTGACTGAGGATTTCAGCTATGCCCACTGTAAAGGAGATAGGATTGGAATTTCAGTCCAGCCAAGTTGATTCCCTGCTAGAAAAGTAACAACACTCTTCAAAGAAATACAATAGAATCCGGAGCCTCTATACCTATCTTTCATGATTTCCAGTACACAATTTAAAAGAATCATGAGATTTGAAGAAACAGGAAAATGTAATCCATATGTGACCAAAAGCAGGCAGTAGAAACTCTCCCTAATGTGTTGCAATTAGCAGTCAAGAATACGAAAGCAGCTATTATAAAGATGATCATGGTGGTAAAGAAAAATATTCCCATAATGAATGAACAGATGTGGGAACTCAGCAGAGAAGTGGAAATTACACAAAAGCACCAAATAGGAAGATGAAATGAAATAAATACTTTTGAGTTTACCAGTAGATGAGAAACAGTAGAAAAAAGTGAAGATACAGCAATAGAAATTATCCAGTCTGAAGAAAAGAATGTAAAAATTTGAAGAAAAATGAAGAGAGCCTTATGACCTGTGAGATGATTGAGTCCCCAGCAGAGAGGAGAAAGACAGAAAAATTAAAGGAGGCAGAAAGGCAAATCAATAAGTAATAGCATAAAACTTCCAAAATTTCTTGGAAAACCTAAAATTTTAGATCCAAGAAAGTCAGCAAACTCACAAAGTAAAATATAAAATAAAAGCATACTTAGGTACATGATAGTCAAGCTACTAAAATCCAAAGATAAAAAGAAAATCTTGAAAGCAGTCAGGGAAATACATATATACAGGGGAAGACATTACATACAGGGAGAAATAAGGTGAATGATGGATAATATATTATCAAAAACAAAAGAGACAACTCAACACCAAAATGACATCTTTCAAGTGCAGAAAGAAAACCCAAAAGTCAACACAAGATTCTATATTTAGCAGAACTCACTTTCAAAAATGAAGCAGAAGCAACAATAAGATACTGCACGCCTATTAGGTGCCTGAAATAAAAAATAAAATTGCAAATACCACATGAGGAGGTGGGTGAGGAGTAGGAGCAATTAGAACTGGGAACGCAACATGATAGTTGCATTCAGAAAACAGTTGAGCAGGTTCTTATAAAGCTAAACATACACTTATTATATGACTCAGATCTCCCACTCCTAGGTATTTACTGAAGAAAATTGAAAACTAATGTTTAAACAAAAATCTTTGTGGGAATCATTATAGCCATTTTATTCATAATTGCCAAAAGCTGGAAATAAACTAAATGTTCTTCGTCAGGTGAATGGAGAAAGAAACTGTGATGCATCAGTACATTAGAATACTACTTGACAGTAAAAAGGATAAACTCTTTTTTTGTGTGTGTGAGAAAGATAAGCCCTGAGCTAACATCCATTGCCAATCCTCCTCCTTTTTTCCGCCCAAAGCCCCAATAGATAGATGTATGTCATAATTGCACACCCTTCTAGTTGCTGTATGTGGGACACGGCCACAGCATGGCCAGAGAAGCGATGTGTGAGTGCGTGCCCTGCATCCGAACCTGGGCCGCCAGTAGGGGAGCGCATGCACTCAACTGCTAGGCCACGGGCCCGGCCCCAGGATAAACTCTTGATTCACACAACAACATGGATGAATCTTGGATGCATTTCTCCAAGTAAAGGAAGTCAGATTCAAAAGGCTGTACAGTATATGATTCCATTTATATGACTTTCTAGAAAAGGCAGAAATACAAGGATGGAAAATGATCAGTGGTTGCCAAGGGATGGAGTAGGGGAAGGGGTTGAATACAAAGGGATAGCATGAGAGAACTTTGGGGTGAAAAACACAGCTCTGGTATGGTACTGTGGGTATGGATGCATGACCATAAAGTCAAACCCATAGAACTGTACACCACAAAGAGTGAATTTTACTCTGCAAATTTTAAAATCAATCAGGATGCTGGGAAACTCAGATGGAATGCAGTGAAAAATGAATCTCACTGTATTACAAACATGTGACCTAACCATACAGAAGGGTTGGGGATGAAAGGTCCTGACCTAAGTTACTTTGGAAGACAGTGATTTGACGGGATACTGTAGAACTAAAGTACTGGACACAAACACTGTACTCTAGGTGGTAAATTTGTTTTTCATAAGGGTATGGATTAGCAATTCTGAAACTAGTTGACACAGTAAATATATTGTAGCTAACTGGAGTTAAGTTTCTCACTGTTGGTGAAAGAAGTTACAAATAAACAAAAGGAGGAATGCTAGAATAAACTCTGTGGTGCTGGATTGGAGTTCGAAGTATCAGTATGAATCCATGTCTCTTTTAATATATCTATCCAATAGATAGATAGACTGATATATAGATGGATAGATTGATAGACAGATGTGTCTACCTGAGTTTATATTCATGCATACAGTTCCAAGCTCTGCTGAGAGGGTCCAGAAGCAGTGACACTCTGGTATTAATGAGCACACCTAGCTCCCAGATCTTGTTTCTAAATATCATTCTCCAATAAAATAAAGCAGATTTTCTTGGAGAAATGGCTAATTCTAGGGCTGGAGATGGAAAATACAAGATGAGCCTGGATCATCTTGTAGTGCCAGAAAGTAGGAAAGTGCTTTCAAAAAAAAAAAACACACAGAAAATGATGGGACGTGTCAAAAGGAATCAATCTGAAAGACTTTCCAATGACTCAAGCTGGAAAACTCTGAGCAACAAAATAAATAATGGTAGCATTGGATAATTACTCAGAGAATAAAATAAATATCCACGAGGCTATACTGATATAAAAAAGATTAAACAAGAAAGGAAGGGAAGGAAGAAAGAGAAAAGGGGAAAAAAAAGAATGAGAGAATGAGAAAAAGAAAGGAAGAAGGAAGGGGAGGAGAAATCTTGCTCACAGAATTCCAAATAATAAAAGCGCTAGATAGCATGAAATAGAAAATCGCCACTTTAACACTACAGTAATAATTACTTTTGGAAAGAATGACTGATGAACGCAAAAACTGTGGATGAAACTTAAAGAAGAAACAGTACATTTGCAGAGTCTCAAAGCATTTCCTTTCCAAACACTTAACTTGTTTCTCTTATTTCTTTTTTTTATGATTCTATTTATTTATTTATTTTCCCCCCAAAGCCCCAGTAGATAGTTGTATGTCATAGCTGCATATCCTTCTAGCTGCTGTATGTGGGACACGGCCTCAGCATGGCTGGAGAAGTGGTGCATCGGTGTGTGCCAGGGATCCGAACCCAGGCCGCGAGCAGCGGAGCGCATGCACTTAACCTCTAAGCCACGGGGCCGGCCCCTCTTATTTCTTTAAAATATCTATGACTACCTAAAGCAAAAACTATAACACTGTGTTGTGGGATTTATAACATGAGTAGATGTAAAATTTATGACAGCAATAGCACAAAGGACAGAGGTAAATGGAACTGTTCTGTAGCAAGGCTTCCATATTTTACATTGATTAAACTGGTGAACTATTAAGTCTAGGTAGGATGTGATATCTTAAAGATGCATATTGTAATCTGGACCACCCAGTAAGAATGTAAAGGTGTGTCATTTAAATGCTAATAAAGGAATTAAACAGCATGCCAAAAAACGTTTTTTGTTTTTTTTTAAAGATTTTATTTATTTATATTTTCCCCCTAAAGCCCCAGTAGATAGTTGTATGTCACAGCTGCACATCCTTCTAGTTGCTGTATGTGGGACGCGGCCTCAGCATAGCCGGAGAAGCGGCGCATCGGTGCGCGCCCGGGAGCCGAACCCGGGCTGCCAGCAGCGGAGCGCGAGCACTCAAACGCTAAGGAACAGTAAGGAGTTTTCTGGGGGTGATGGAAATATCCTATTCTTAAAGGGATGAAAGTTATATGGGCATGTTTATTTGCCAAAACTGTACGGTTGAGATTTGTGCCTTTCAGTGTGCATACATCTTACTCACCACACATGCACAAAGGCTTAAAAGAATAATAAAGTGAGGTGGGAATGGGATGGAGTGTGGATGAAACAAAAATGGCAGATGATTAGTAGTTGTTGAAACTGGGTGACGGGCCTACTGTGCTATTTTGTTTATTTTGTATATTGTTTAAATTGTTCTGTAATAAAACACTTGTATAAGAAGACAAACTTGACATACAGTGTTCGCTGGTAAGATATCAGTTACCTTTGGGGAGGAAATAGGGAGAAAGGGATTGTCGGGGCCTGAGTAAAGCTGGTGCTAGTTGTTTGTCACACAAGTGTGTTCACTTTTTAATAATTCTTTGTGATTTACGTGGATGACTTCTGCATATATTTCTGTACGCATGTTATATGTCAATAATCATTTTAAATCCTGCATATTTGCACAAAGATACTAACTCAATATCTCAGAATAACAGCAGTGTTTTGTTTTAAAGTGGAACACATTCACTCATGACACCATTAGATGGATTTTAATACTTCCAAGTATCTATTAATGCCCTCATCCTTGCATGGTCCCTTGGGTCTTTCCATTTTTGCCTCAGTTTTGTAAGTGGCATGGATTTGAGATTTCATGATGTCATCTTTCTCCAGCAAGGTCCACCCCCACCACGATGCTCACCAAGGCCTCGAGACCTAGCACAGTGCCGTGTTCACAGCATGCACTCAAGACCTGTGGGACTGGGTTGGATGAGGAACAAAATGAGGAGCACACGATGTTCGTAACTTAAGTCTAGGTGTCATATTGTGACTTAGGAAATTGGTATAGTTTTTCGATAGATTTGCTATGCCTTCTAGATTTTCCTATTTAAAACAATGGGAAATAGGGTCTCAGAGTTCTTTCTCAGAGAAAGTCTGACATTTCAGGCACAGATTACTGACAATTATTAATGGCATATGACTTTCCCACCTCATCTTAGTGTCAAGTTTTTAATTCCTTACCTTGGAAATGACCTAACTTTGCTTCTTCCAAATCTTGTAGTAATACTGGTGCCCCAGAAAGTCAGGCCACGGATATTCTGCTGTTGTGCGTTCTCCCTGGAAAGAAGTGGAGCTGTGCATCCACCATTCTAAGAAGCGTGTGGTGCTGTAGTATTTGGAGTCAATCAGAAAAGCTAAATGGAAAAACGACTTCAGAGAATTATCACCATAACCCCCCACAGCAACAAATTATTTTGCTTAATTATTTTGTGATTCTGCGGGTATATTTAAACAGGAATATTAAAACTAGTTCCCAAGGAGCCAGCCCTATACTAGAGCAGAAATTGCATATTACCTTCCTGCACAAACTTGCCTAACACTGTGGGAAGGACCAATGGGAAGTTTCGGTGTTGTTGCCTATGTTAACGAGGCCAAGAGGTCCACACTCGGATAAGAAAGTCCAGTGAACCAGCCTGTGTGCAGCGTGGAAATAGGGGCATGCATGTGTTCCCCTGAAGTGGCTTAGGGGTCACTTACCAGTGCACCTGAGTTTCCTGTCTGTATAATGCAGGTATTGGGGCTGTCCAATGTGATGTTTTCTCCTTTTTATGACATGGCTCAGGGCAGTCCTTCTAAGACTCCTGACCAAGGTATGGGCCCTTCAGGCAGATTGGGTCCAGAGGGAGGATCTCTGCAGCGACCCTGACCACGGGTTCCAGAGGGAGGATCATGGCAGCTTGGAGAGATAGGGGGGATGGTAGGACAGGTGGCATTGAAAAGGCAAATTCCAGGATCCCAGGCACCCGATATTTCCATTTTAGATATTGAATTTACATTTCAAATACTGGCCAGGGGGCTTCCACCAGGGCTGCAGGCAACCTCAGCAATAGCCAGGTTGGTGAGCCCCACCCCTACCTGAGTCCCGGCCTCAAGGGATGCAGCCCAACCACACTGCGCATACTCTGGGGGGTGGACAGGTCATGGAGATTGGGCTTGGTATACAGAACAGGTGGGGAAGAGGGTGGGATGGAGAAACAGAGGGGTGGGGCCCAGGGGCCGAAGGACAAGGCAAGAGTTGGGGCCACGAGCTGTGCATGCTGGGAGCTTTTCTCTCTTAACCGCTCCCAGCTGGCAACCTGTAGGGCTGCAGGACTAGAACGCCCAGGATTCTCTGGGCACAGGGCGGTGCCTGGCCCTGGGAGGAGGAGCAGGGTGGTGTGAGCTTGGCCGAGGGCCAAACCATTGACTCAGGACTCAGGTCCTGCACCCGCTCCATGTGGACTGATTCCCAGAGGGATGTGACGAGACGAAAATTACCAGGGAGTTAGGAGGGTGTGGCGGCTGCATGGGAAGCCGCGGGCCTGCAGCGTGCAACTGCTTTTGTCCAAAATTGAAGCCCAGACTGGCGCCTCTTCCCCACCGCCTCCCTCCTTTGCTTGATTCCTCCTCCCCCCTGTGTACCTGTGGGTCCTTCCACAGCCTCCTACCTAATCCAGGGCCAGGTGTTTCTCTAAAGTGCTTATGGGAACTGGTTAGACATTCCAGAAACTTTCCACTTTGCCTGCTGCCCTCTGCCTTCTCCAGCCAAAGTGCCATCATTTCATCAGCTTTTGGGAGAAATTCACCCTTGTGGTCCCTCTTGGATGCACAACTTTGGAGTTTTGCAAAGTGGTAACATTGGCTTTTGCTTGCCTTTTTCACAGATGTGGAAGTTAAAGCATCCGTGAGGTTAATCATTGGTTTCCCCAGGATCTGCTAAGGGCAGAGGAGAACAACACAATTCCCAGGCAAGTATCTAGTAGGCCGTTTTCACTAACCTATTCCAGTGCAGAGGCCTCCAAAACAGCATCGTTAGGATGAGAATAGCTTAAGCATTTTGCCCTTCAGATTGATCACCTAATCTCAGCTCAGGCCTGAGTGGCCAGTCTCTCAGGGACATAAGTGATGACTCTGATCCCTCAGGAAGAGACCGGTGGTCCGGCTTTGGGAGAGGCATGTTCATGGTAGACAACACCTGGGCAGCATTTGAAACCCGTCAGCTTTAACATCTCTGCTTTGGATTCCGGCAAGGTTCCAGGATAAACATGCCCAGGGATAGTCAGATGTAACGTATTCTTTAAAAATTGATTACAGCAGTGAAAGGAACAGAGCATAAAATATCCTGATTATTTGCAAAAGATGAAATGCAAGCAAGACCTTCTTGTTAATTTTTTAATGCTCATTCTCTTGGCTGTATTGTACGCTTGAATGCATAAAAAAAAATTTGAATTGAAAAGTTATCTTTTCCTGAGATTGGTAAATTAACTTAAAAGTCTTATTGAAACCTGTGGAGGAATGGTTAGCAGCTTTCACGATTTATGTCCTCCCTAAAACTTTGGGTGTTGATCTCCATGAAAAAAAGTCCTTGTTTATATTACACATCCCAATAGGTTACATTTCCAATTCCTGAATGTGGGGTATTATCAAAACAACTGAATAAGCTGGTCATGGAAACTGGACCCTGTCACTATGTGAAGAATTTGCCTCGCTATGAATTAATGACATGAATTCTTTAACATTTTTTTAAAGAACGGACGAGAAACTCTGCAGTATCTCTGAATGTGGCAAGACAGGGAATTCTCGTTGGACCACATCCTCGGGTCCTTCTCTCGTGTTCAATAGACCCGGGTGATAGTCCGTGTTGTCAGGTGCAACGCCGCTCCCCCAGCCCCCAGTGTTCCATCCTACTCTGGCCTGTGACCTCTTCAGGGGGTTCTGATGACACTCCTCCACAAGGGTTGGAAGGAGACATTGTAACATGAGGATATTCATCATCTTGAAACAAGGATTAATGGAGAGGAATGTCTCAGGGTCTGTGTGCCCCGATGCAACTGCTGTTGGGTTGTGGCTGCAGTGACCACTGTGCTCCCAGCAGTCCCCACAATGGCTCTCTCAGACGTTTGATCTCCTGGTGCAACCACAGAAGCTGTTGACAGAGCTGAGCGCTCGTGGTTCAGTGTCTTCCGTCAGATTTTGTGGCTCTGACCCTCCTATGCTCGCCCCCTTCCCATTCCTATCTGCTGAGTTGATTGCTTTGTAGTTGTTTCCTAGGAGCCACTGTGTGTAACTGGATTTCACAGTGTCTTTAGGGACCCACCCTCACTACACGAGTCACTGTACAACAGCGACTTATCCTGGTGTAGCCCGTGTTCATCGTCTCCAGTGGAGCTGTGAAGAACCCTGCTTTCTCGGAGCTCCTCTCATTCTCATGCTGCTGGGGCTGCTTACGAAGTTGAGCATCCCGTCTTTGGTCTCATTAACATTATTCTTTTCATCGATTATTTTGAAGTCGGATATGACTTTGTTAATAATGTGACACTGGCTGTCACAGGAACTTTTATGTATCTTCCCCAACAGCTCTGTGAAGTAGACCTGTGATCCACACATTACAGGGGGGACACTGAAGCTCAGAGAGATGGAGTAGCTTCCTTCACTTCACAGTTTCTTGGTACATTTTGTGTCTCCACCTGGAGCTCCGCCTCTCAGGTGTGTGCACTTAGCTGGTGTTCCACTTTATGCCTCTCTGCCAGCCTCCCCAAAGGCACACGCTCCATCCTGAGTCCATTGTCTGCTTGATGGCAGTCACCCTGCACAAACAGGCTCCGTGCAGGGAGTGGACTAGCGGGCATGGTCCTCCGGCTTACCCTGGGCAGGTTCTAGGTTCATGGCGAGAGCTGAAGCAGTGGAAGATACTGACCGTCACTCACCTGGAAGGTATCTTATGGAGAAATACTCCACTGACTTTTTGCAGGTGTCATGTCTTCTTTGTCTTCATTGCTCCTCTGGGCTTTCTCCTACAGTCCATGCTGTGCCGTAACATAGAGAACAGAGACTGGTGAACATCATACTGTTGCCCTGCACCAAAGGGTCACATCACTCATTTTTCTAACTATGAAACAAGTACACACTGTAAAAAAAGTCAAATTGCACTGATCTATGTAGAGTAAAGTGAAACATTCCCCTTTCATCCCCTTCCCTGAAAACTCACTCTCCTACTCAGAAGGAACTATTGTTAAGAGGTTGTGACTTATTCTTCTGGAAATTTCCTATGAATTTGTAAATACACAAAGTTTTTTTTTAAACATAAATTACATAACTACATCGTTTTTCAATTTGTTGTTTCCCAAGCCATATATCATAGACCTCTCTCCTTATCAGTGCACATCATTTTAACTTACTTTTTTAGAAGTTTTAGAGGTATTCCAAAGAATAGGCATACCATGATCTGTTTATATGTTCTTTGATAGCAAAGGGATTACATCCAGTTTCACTATTATACATAATGCTGCTATAAGATCCTTGTGTGGAATTTATTACACTGCTTTCAACTCCTCGATTTGCTTTGTTTCCTTTTAGTCAGAGACTATGATATATTTGTAACAATTTTGTGGTAATTATTTTATAGGGAAATTAATTTTATCACTGAATAACGACATGTATGGGGAAGCTGCACTTCAAGGTCATCCATCTCAGTATTCTGGAGAAAAATCATGAAACTTAGAAGGTATTATGGTTGCTCCATCACATTCTAACAAGTCATGTTAACAATTTAAAGTTGAATCTTTGAATAGCCTCTACTCTTTCTGTTCAAATGAAGGATGACGTTTTCTTGTCTTGAAAACTTCTGACTCCAGGGGCTCTCAGTTGTGCTTCAGAGAGTGTAAGATATTGGTGTTGTATTTATTTCTCTTCACCTATAGGCTGCATCTTCTAAAGATCATAGAATTGAACATGGTCCAATCGATATATATGATTTGGTTCAAAAATTCAAAGTAATGAACCCAAGATAGGAATCTATAACTTTGGTTCTTAATAAAGAATTTCCTTTGATATCCTTAAGTCCCTGTCATTACTTGTAAAACCTCACCTATGGGTGAAGAGATGTGGTTCTGCTGGCAATGTCTGGCTTGAACATCCATAGTTGATCCTGCCACATCTGTAGGTAGATTAGACTTGACCTCTTGATGACCTCTGCCCTTGGTCTTTGAGCTGGGAAAAATAAGAATTTAAAAAAGTTGCAGTTATTAGCACTCAATACTAGAAACGCCCATTAAAGAGTGTGTTTGGTTTGGTAAACCAAAGGGAGTATAAGCAGAACAAAGTCTTTAATATCTATAAAATTTCAAAAAATTCTAATTTTTAAAAATATAACTCTAGTTTTGCCACACTGCAAACTGTGTATATATGAATGAAGTATCCCTCTGTCCATTTCTTAAGTTGTTTCCATTGATTTGATGGCTTTATCTTCTAACCCGGATTCCAAATGTGAAAGAACATCTTGGTCCTTCAAAGAAAAGAAACCATTGAAATATAATTTTCTTTTAGCTCGGCATCCCACAGGTTTGAGGAATAAATGATCATGTAATGATACAATGATTTTGAAACCTAATTGTTAATTAGGGGGGTGTAAGAGATGATTGAATGGTGGTTCATCCCTATGGTCAGGGGTATTGTACACATGGACGTGTAAACACGATTCAGGAAGCTGCTTCAGCTCCGTGACATCCCTAAGAACCACAGTGCAGGAGGATCTAGGTACACAGCCGTCTGCCTCGATCTCCTGGGTTACATGTAGATCCAGGGGTCTTGACAGTGGCTTCAGAGCAGCTAACTTTTATCTATTTCTCCCTTTCCTTATCTCCAGTTTATCTCAAACAGTCCTGACTACCATATTTTAAAGTAAGAACAATTGTAGTTATCTACATGAGTTTCTTGTTCATTATTGCAGAGTAATAATCAAGGATACCGTTAAATATCATTTAATTGACCTTATTAAATTTGTTTTACCTTATAATTGATTAGAACACTGTGTTTAGTTCGGCGTTTGATATTCGCCAAGCGTGTTAATCTGCTTACAACTCCTATGTGCCTCATTCCTCTTAGAAGTGTATCTTTGGCCCATCACAAGATTTTAATGGCTCAAATCATCATAAATTAAGATAATGTACTGTCTTTTGGATGATAGGGAGGCATATGGGTCCATTTTGGAAATATGCCCATCTGTCTTTGCTCCCCATGGGAAGTTTCTGGTCACTAGGTCTCCAGGTGGCTTGCACAAGCCCTAGGTCTGTAATAGCTTGGTGCCTCTCCTTCTAATTGGGGTAGAAATAAAGGAGATTAGAGAGACTTATTAAAGTTTTGGTTGCATGAAGTCTTCTATGAAGACCATCCATGCATATTGTTCTGGATAGCTCTCTGTTCCTAAGACTACTAGTTATTTTAAGGGCTTGTCGGGAACTGTGAAAGGTCTGATATTTTACCTTACTTGCAAGCTAATAAGTTAGCCTACAATGGTTTAGCAGATGCTGACAAAAGACACAAGACCCATGGGTCAGAGACAAAGGACTCAATGACACAGCAATAGCAGTGGCCAGAGTATCATCATCTGCACCAGCTCACTAAATCTCACTTCCTACAGGGTGATACACAGTGGGCCAGGTGACATGCAGAGGGTTGCAAGATCTCAGAGCCTAAGGAACTCAAATCTTTGATAAGGGGCAGGATGTCTGCTAACCTTTGTCCTGGAGGGTGTTATTTTTATTATACTGGGCAGTAAGCAAGCCTGCCCTTTGTTCTAGAGTAGGCCACTATTTCTATCTCCCAAGGCTGACAGCTCTACACACATCCTTGAAAAGATAACCTGGTCTTACTGATTTTCAAAGATAAGCTTGAATGAGACTTGATCATCATTCAGTTCTTCTGTTTCCTTTATTGAGATTGTGCAAACATGCTCTTTTCTCTGTATAGTTCATTAACTTTATTCATACATAAGGGATGCTGTTGGTTTTATTTATTAAGTTGAAATTGTCTTATTAGAGCAAATGATGAAACTGTTATGGGTTGGATCTGAAAGTATGATTTCCAGGAAAAATGTGAAAGAAGATTAGTGCGCACAGAACTTTGCCACAAAGAGCTGATAGCAACTTAAATGATTTTAATTTGAATACTGTTTTATACAACTTTCTTCCATTTACTTCATCCTCTCTGCTTCCTTTAACTCTCATATGGGAATGGGGCACTTTCAGGGATTCACTGAACTCATTTACAATATTCAAATGGTTTTGTCTGTTGTGGTTTTTTTTATTGAGGTAAAGTTGACATACAACATTATCTCAGTTTCATGGGTACAACGTAATGATTCAATGTTTGAGTATATATTGAAATGATCACCACAATAAGTCCAGTTAACATTCGTCTATACATAGTTACAAATATTTTTCTCTTGTTATGAGGACATGGCATATTTCAAGGTGCAGAAGAATCAACGATGGTGTCATATTTTTCTATATACAGCTTGATGAATTTGGACATAAGTATACACCCTTGAGACTGTCATCACCATCAAGACCACAAACAAATTCATCACCTTCCAAAGTTTTCTCTCACCTCCTTTATTACTATCATTCTGTGGTAAGAACTCTTAGTATCTACTCAAGTAGTAAATGTGATGTATGCAATAGAGTTTTGTTAGCTGAAGGCACTACGCAATATCCTACATCTCCAGAACTTATTTATCTTGATAACTGAAACTTTGTATCCTTTGATAATCAGCTCCCCATTTCCCCATCCCTCCAGCCCCTGGCAACCACCATTCTAGCCTCTGCTTGTATGAGTTTGACAATTTTACATTCCACATATAAGTATTTGCCTTTCTCTGTCTGTCTTATTTCACTTAGCATAATATCTTCTAGGTCCCTCATGTTGTCAAAAATGGCAGGAATTCCTTCTTTTTTCAAGGTTGACGAATATTCCATTTCTTTATCCATTCATCCATCAATGACGTTTAGGTTACTTCCATATCTTCGCTATTGTGAATTAGCTGCAATGAACATTAGAGTACAGATATCTCTTTGAGACCCTGATTTCAATTCCTGTGGGTATACACCAGAAGTGGGATTGCTGGATCATATGCTAGTTTTCTTTTTTGCAGGAACCTCCATACTGTTTTCCATAATGGCTGTACTAGTTTATATTCCCACAAGGTTTCCTTTTCTCCACATCTTCACCAATATTTGTCATCTTTAGTTTTTTTGATTATCGCCATCTTAACAAGTGTGAAGTGATACCTCATTGTGGTTTTGATTTGCATTCCCTGATGATTAACGATGCCAAACACCTTTTCATACACTTGTTGGCCACTTGTATATCTTCATTGGAAAAAGTCTATTATGATCTCTTGCCCACATTTTAAATTGACTTGTCTTTTTGTTATTGAGCCAACAGAAAAAAAGGAGAACAAAATTTCCAGGCGTTATGGGTGCTTCCCAGTTGATGCAGACGGTTTTGTGTTTACAGTGGTACCAAAAGGTCATGTTTCGTGCTTTTTCTTCAGCTTGTTATAAGACCAGCAGTAGCTGCAGCATGGCAGATAATCGGGATCTTCTGGGTTTGGAGGTTTACAAAATAAATGAGTGGTAAGGAATTTTTTATATTTCCAAGGAAATTATTGTGATCGTAGTCCACGGAATCCAGGATTAGATAGGTGTAGGAGGAAATTAAGGTGAGGATTGGTGATCTGGCATTACTTCTGATCTTGAGGGACAGGTATCTACTGTATGAGTGTTTGAATAAAAATATTAGGGAACAGGAATTTGTGGTGGGTGAATATGTTTTCTGAATTATTTACTTTTGAACATAACCACTAGGATTATGTGAACATCTGGGAGATTGGAGGAAGTCGTTAACAGGAGGTGGTTGATAATATCACTATTGATTTAACCTCTATGAACAACAAGTGGTCAATGGATTAAGCAAATGAGTAGACAGAAAACACAGAAATGGTAAGATTTGGGTTTTAGTAAGGACTGGGGACTGACTGTCCTGAGTGGGAGTGCCAGGACTTGTGCGGTTGAGAGTGACAAGGACAAGAAGAGAATAGAATCACACTCAAACAAGGAGGGGGTGTTAACAGGATGGAGGAGGAGAAATGATCTGGAGTAGCCTTGAATTTTGACCTTGAGCTTTCTGTTCTTGATGCAAATCTGCCTGATGACATCCCAGGACACAGGTCAGATCTATCCCCAGAGGATAGAGAGGGGGTGGAAGTAAAAACAGCCAGGATAATTGTCCTAAAAAGGCAGGCTTCTTTTATCATTTGACCCACTTTCATGATTGGTTTTTGTAGGATAAGAGGAAAAGAAGGATGATAAGAAGGATGACAGTCACGTCTTCGCAGAGGAAGCAGCATAACTGTGAAAACCAGTCCAAACCATAGCCTGGTTTAAGCATCTCCATGCCTTTGAGGATGTCCAGTGACATATTCAAGAGGACGAAGACTAGAATGCCATCACATGCTGGCAATGATGGGTCTCTGGGAGGATTCCTTGGACCAGCCCCACCAAGTCTGCTGGGCCGAGAGACCGCAAGGACTCCAGGCCTGCAGTAGTGCAGGACAACTCGTAAGTCCTTTCAATCTGGCCAAAGCATTGCAAAAACTTGCACCTAGTCACACAGGTGAATCCCTGCCAGGTGTGCTCGCAGGTGGTCTGCATTCCAGGTCCCTTGAGCACTCCTGCTGGCCTTCAGATTTGGCAGAGATGATTCCAGGAGCTGCTATGGGCATTCCACAGCTCGACTGCCAACAATTTCTGACGACTGAAGAAGGTATCAGGAAGGAGGAAAGGGCAGTGAAGAGCACAGGAGCGATACTGGTGATAGCACTGATGGCGGACAGACTTGCTAGTGAGGCAGAGAAAGTGAGGGGCCAAGAAGGCCATCCTGACAGCAGATGAAATGGAGCAGGCACCTCAGTGAGGTCTCATGGCTGCGTCCCTAATGTTTCCTTGCTTTGAGCTCTTGAACTTTTAAAATATACCAATACTTTTCTTGTATTAAACTCTGCTGCGTGACATAGAAAATATAGATAGAGGTTTCTTTCTGAGGTGAGAGGTTGAGTTGCAGGTGAGGAGAGAAAGATCTTCCTTTTTCATGCTGTTTTCTCATTTTCCTTTACTATGTACAATATTTATTTGTATTTTAAAGTCAGCAGCCAGTTATCAACGTCACGGGATGATTCAGCTTTTCCCATCACAGTCACAGTAAAACCTACATAAAGTGGATTATTCTTTTTGTGTAATATTCCAATAGACTCCAAAATATTATTTCAAATCACTTTTGTGTCTATGTTCTCAAATTAGATATTTACTTCTAGGTCTCCATTTTTCTGTTCTCTGTTGCATGCCAATTCAGAGTTGCATCTAAGGAAATACCAGATTTCCCACAGTTTTTTAGATCCATATGTGTTGGAAATGTGATTCATGGAAATGGACATGGCAGTTGGGGGATCGTGCTATTACCGAAAGAGAACTTTTCAGCATCAGTAATGCTGAAAGAAACCACTGCTTGTTGGGATTTAGTTGTCTATTTGAGGGATCAAGCTTTCACTGTTGGCACTTCTCTTTCTCTTTGGAGGGAAAGTACGGCCTTCCCAGTATTTCCATTACCAAATCACTTTCCTGGGTGGCTGTGCCATGTCAGGAAGGTCTTGAGATGACGGGAACCAGGGTTCATCCTCAAATTCTGGCTGTTCTGACAAGGCTTCCCTGGCAGAGTGCAGCCTGTGTGTCTGGGTGACACTTGCAGCCATCAGAAAGGAGGGGATACCTCACAAGTGCCAAGCGATTCATCTGTCCCTTGTCTTACAGGGTGTTCCCAAGTGATGAGGTTCAAAATGCCACTTGGTAACCATTTGAAATCTCCTAGTCATGTGGTGGGTTCTCTGTGTGAGCTCAGAGCAGTGTCTGTTCAGCACCAGATGGGAAGCATTTCAGTATTTTAATTGATAAGGCTGTGTTCATGCACGTCCATGGACCATCAGTTCAGTGGCATTCCCTGCTGGAGCCCCCCACACCCCTGTCATACCTCATCTTTCAAAGCTCCAAACAGTCTTCACACCCAGGAGGTTGTGGTAATGTAACCACAGCACAGGATTGGGGAAAAAAACACAACCACCCAGGGATGACACATTTTAAGGGCTTGGGCCCAATTGCCCCATTTGGACGAGTTGGTAACACCAACACTTAGTATGTAAACTGGAGGATTGTCCAAGATCACGGACCTAAGAACGACACGGGCTCAGATGTCACCTTGGACAGCAAGGGCCAGTGTAGAGTCACTCACTGGCCAGGATTATGGTCCCTTATACTGTCAAAGTAGAGCTCACCGGGGATCCTCTGGCCAAGCCAGAGAGGAGGCTTGGGACCTTCTAGGGAATTTCTGCCCTAAAGGGAATTGCTTAAGGAAGGCAGGGGTGCTGAAAATCCTAGTTCACAGGGAGCAATCATGTTTATGGAACGAGGCCCAGCAGTAGCCTTAAAAGCTGCATCACAAATCTTTCCGCCTGGATACAAAACAAGCAGGAAAAGGAATTCAGAGTCTTGGACAAGGATCACAGCAGGATTCAAATCCAGGTCAGGGGTGAACAGGGAGCCCCTAGAGGGGCCTCAGGAGCTAGATCCTTCCTGTCTTTAGTCCATTTGCAAATGAGCTTCCTTGGGCCTTGTCCTCTCCAAGTGCACGTTTTGATCTTTTTACATTGTTTTCCCCACTTAGAGCTGATGCAATTCCAGAGATTGAACTAGAAAACTACAAGTTCCTAAAATTTAGTCAAAAGAAATCTCAACAAGAGAAGCAGAAAATGTTCCCTGTTCCTCAAGAATGTAGAAAGGCAGCCCCTGCCTGTGGCACGACATGGTCCTGGGTAGTGCTGTTTTAAAGACACCCACATTTCAGTGGTTGTTGCTCTGCCTGTGAAAGTACCTTCAACATTTAAATCCCAAGAGAACGGGCGGGGGGCCATGTCTGCTCCCGGAGGAGTTGAATGATACTGAAATGAACTGGTCTTCGGAATTAGGGGGATTTGGGGGTGTCCCCACTAGCCAGGGAAGGGGCTGGCCCTTCTCCCTTCTCCCACATACAATAAGCTGATGACCCGGAAGAGTTCGTGATTCAAGGAGAAATGTGAGATTCAGTGTCTCACTTACATGCCTACAGAAAGCGAGAGAACCACACCACAACTCCCAGACTGTAAAGGGAACAGGACTTTAATATAATATTCAAATATGGCATTTATTGTTTACAACAAATAACTACTGCCCCTCCACAATGTGTGACAGGATCTCTGGACTGGCCAACAGGAAGAGTCCACCCCTGCCCTCACCCAACTCCTGCCCGGCCTCACCTATCACTCTCGTTGAGCAGCTCCATGTCCTGGAACCAGGCCCCAAATCGCTCCTCGGGCTCTAGGTTGTAATTCTTTGTGGCCACCTGGAGCAGCAGGATCTCCCTCATGACTGGGTATTCCTGGGACCAGAGGGAATGAGAGGCTGAAGTTAGGGCCTGGGTGAGGGATGCTGCATGGGCCTTGTCGGGTGTCAGGGGTGGGGCAGGGACCAGTCCTGGGAACTGTCCTTCCCTCCAGTTCCTACCAGGTTTTACCTGTTCTCAGAATGGGAATAAGCAGCGCCTCCTCCAGGATTTTCTCCTTGATGCCATCCTCCCCTCAACCCACCTGCCAACTGGATGGGTCTCCCACTTCTCTGTTATCAAACTCGTCCACTCAATGTAAGATACAGGGGGTGGAGCCAGGGACTGTTCTGTCCAGAGGGTCTCTGAATTCCTCCTTCTTCCCCTCCCCTGAAGGGGGTGCGGCAGCTGTTCACTTCAGTCCTCTTGTCAGGTTGATCTCATTCTCCTGGAAGGCAGACAGCCAGAGTCCATCAGACAGAGCCCCCTAGCCTGACTAGCCCCCTATGCCCACCCCTTCTCATGTTGCACTACTGCCAGGTCCCCAGAGGGGGCCGGGCATGCAGAGAAAACAGGACTTGGACCTAGGCCTGGCTCTGGGATCCAGAGAAGGGGGACATGGGGGAGAGGCTAAGGGACGTGGCAGCACAACCCTCTCTGATGACAGACTTGGAGTCTGAGGCCTCAGGCAGAGGGGACTGCTCAGCCACTTATGTGCTGCCTGACTTGGAGGGGCCCGAATCCTCTCTCCCTCCACGGGCAGCATGGGAGGGAGAGGCTGAGTCCAGCTCAGATAAAACCTCACGCAGCTGTGCCGTCAGGCAGCTCTGAGCTTCCCCAGCCTGGGGAACCGGAATGGGTGTCTCAGGTGGAACCTCTGTTCACTCATCCCTAAGATGTGCCTGATGCCCCAGCTCCCAGAGGCGGCTGTGAGGCTCTCAGGAGAGATGTACCAAGTGCTGAGAGCTCAGAGCTCAGTTCAGGGGCTCCCACATCCCAATGCTCAGGATCCTGGGCCTCAATGCTTGGTCCTCAGGTGCACCCACCTCGAGATTATCACCCATCAGCAGGTGCAGCATCAGCAGGTGACCAAGGAAAGTGCCAATATAGGGGATGACACTCTGTGACATCAGAGTGTGGGTGGGATGAGTCCTTGCTCTCAAGTCGGCCCCCTGCAGACCCTCCCCTGAAAAGTCCTCACCCTCAGCCTCCTGGCCCACCCCAGGGTTCCCACGGGGAGCAGCCTAGGACCCTTAGCAGCCTCCCCTCAATTCCTCCTCCCTTCACACCCCAAGAACACCACACTCCTCCTCCTCACCTCCCAGGGGAGGCTTCTGGCAAATCACAGGGTATGCGGTCCCTGGTCCTCCCCACAACAACCATCCTGCACCAGATCTCCCAGGCCCTCCTCCTGGTCAATTCTACTGGGGGATTCAGGCACTGTGGCAGCAAGAGGAAGGACCGTCCTCTCTTGATTTGAGGCCTCCAGCTGGGAGGACAGAGCCCCTCCCCCACAGGCACACTCACCTGCTGCTGCTGCTGCTTCTCCTGCACTCTATTGGGGCTGATCTGCGGGGGGGTAAACGTGGAGGGCCCCTCCTGCCAGTGTCGAGGAGAGTGTCAACGGGCCATACTCCCCTCACCCCATTTCTCTCCAGCACCACTGGCCTCCGAACCTGGACATCTGACTCGAGTCAACTGGTACCAATGCCAATACATCCTCCAAGATGTTGTGATTCTAGAACAAGCCCAGCTCCAACTTTCACTCTGGGTGTGAGCTTGGGCTTTCTGTCTGGCCTCCCTGAGCCTGTTTTCTCATATGGAATGTGTGAGAACTCCAGCTACCTCACAAGTACTCCTGATGACTCAGTGTCACATGACTGTCATCATTGTGCTCGCCCTCACCCCTCCAGGTGGAGCAGGCAGAAAGCTCCCACAGTCCTGTCCACCCTCTTAACTCATCACCACCCTGTGAGGCCTGCACCACACAATCACCATCCCTCCCTTCCCTGATGAGGAGACAGAGACCCAAACAGGGGCAGTGAGTTGCTCAGGGGCCCAAAGAGGAGAGGCCGCTTGCCCCTCCCAGCCAGATGCCCTGTTCCCACATCCTCACCTAACCCGCAGCCCCACCACTGACAACAGTCCTGTCCTCTGAGCTCGCACAGCTTGGTCCTGGGCCAAGCAGTGGAGAGGACGGGGTGTCTTGGGCGTCTGGTTGCATGGCTCCTGCCTGCCCCAGTCTCGTGGAGTGTCTGGCCCCCAGGCTTGGCCAGAGGCCATGCCAAAGCCTTCTCCTCACCAAGGAACCCCTCAGGACATTCCCCTGCCCTGAACTCTTTCTTTATCCACTCAGGAACTGAACCCCCAATGTGCCACCTCTGATCCACAGGGAAGGTGGTGACAGGACGCTTTGCTTCCTCATTTACGTGAAGCTCCTAACGTCCTTTCAGCAGGATCCACTAAGAATCCATGAGTTACCTAGATGCTTCTCATAAGCCCCTGGGGGCATATGTCATTGCCAACCAGGCACTCAGATGAGACTCTTGTGGTTGACTCGAGTGACTGCTCTAAGGGTCCGGGGGTGGTCCCCGAAAGCACACACATCTGTCTCTGGTCCAGCCATTCAGGCCCAAGGATGAGCAGCCTGTTTGTCCACCTGGACCATGGGAATCCTCTGCCATGCATGTCCCTGGGACAGGCAGGGTGTCCTCCCCTTGGAGACGTGGTGAAGACAGAAGGAGCAGCAGGGGCCTGGCTTCCTGAGGACAGGTTAAGGCTGAGGGCTAAACCCACCGCAACAGCTTGGAAGAAGCTACATCCAGCAGGATGGACGCGCATGGAAGCCAGAGACCTGCTGATGGCACCAGCTCAGCAACTCCTCCTGGAACAGCCCAACCAACCCCACTGTGTCCCATGACCAGGGCCTCCTGCCCAAAAATGGCACCCTGCTGCCCATGAGCTGAACAGATCCCTCTGCTTGTTAACCTGGACAAGGTAGACTGGAATGTTTCAGAGAAAGTTCAAGTGAGAAACTATCAAAACCACAGCCTGCCCAGTAACCCTGCCCCTCTCCCCCTTCCTCTTTTTTCCAGACCCGCAGCCTCCACTCTATCTTGGTCATCAGTTCTCTGCTCAAGGACTCATCTTGGCTATAGAGCTCCTTAAGTTTTTCAGAGCTTTACCTTAGGGGAGGGGAAAGAGGGAAGGGTAAATTTAGGGATAATGTGAGGGGTCTGAGTGCAAATCCCTTTTCTTTGACAACCCAAGAGATTCAACCTGCCTGGAGGAGTGTTCTCACTGGGCTCCTCTGAGCACTAAGGTCTCATGGGACTGGGAGGGGGCTCTCCTGTTAGTCACTGGGGTCTCCACTCTCCAGCTCTACAGAGCAGCTCTGTTTTGACCACTATGAATTTCAACTGACCATAGAGTTCTGTTGCTATAAACACTTGGAAATCTCCAATGTGGCTCAACCCAATAGCTGACATTTAGGGAAACCGAGTCCTGAAGCAGAACTGGTTCACTAAGGACACCAGGAGACTTAGAGACCAACTACCCACTCCCAGGCCCTGTCCCCATCATTTGCTGCCTCCCAGGAGTTCCCGGCTGACTGAGGCACCAATGGCAGACATACAGGAGATCCCCCATCCATCCTGGTCCTCCTATGCAGAGAGGCCTACCCATAGGGAAACTTACCCCCGTGTGTTCTTCAGGTGGCTTGTGGAGGTTTTCTGCAGAGCAGAGATGAAAGTGCGGGACGAGGAGAAGTTCTTCCAGATCTCACACTCCTGGGGAAGGGAAGAGAATGAGGTGTGAGGTTGGGCACTGGAGCCCCGCTTGCTCTAGCTTCAGTCCCCTTCTATTTACATCTCCCCTCCTGGATGAGACAGATTCTCAGGGAGCCCCAGAAGGACATTTAGGATTCAGAAAGTAACACTCACAAGGAGGAGGAGTTTAGCTCAACCCAGGGAAGGAGCCAGGTAGGAAGTGAGCATCCTCCCACTGGGACCTGGAGTCAAGGTCAGCGGGGCCTCTGGCAGGAAGGGCCTAGGGACTTGCAGGAGCTTAGACCACACACTTCAATCCTGGGAGCTGATAAAGGTGGAGAGGCAGTTCCCAAGTCTCCAGAGAGGGGCTCCACTGGGCCTCCCACGGTACACCTGGGCCACCTGGACACAGTGCTCTACCACCCTCGCCCTGTACTGGGCTGTCATGCTCGCGTCACCGAGGCAGGTGGTGATGACGAGGCTGGCCACCCTTCTGAACTGGTCGATGGTGGCCTGGATGGTGGGTGTCTAGTGCTCACTGCCAGGCTTATTCTTCTTGTGCCAGGTGGATCCCAGGCACTGAGAGGGCACCACCTTCCAGAAGAGCTCCTGGGGGACAGGGGAAGTGTCATCCAGCCCTGCCACAGGCCACCTCTGTGTCCACAGCCACTAAAGTCCCACACAGTTTTCACAGTTTACAGCTAGAGCTCAGGAAGCTCAGGATGTGGCCTGAGCCTTGTGAGAGTCCCTGGGTTTTCTTCTCTGTCCACCGAGGGTACCCAACACAGGATGACCCAGGGCCCAATCACGGTAGGGAAGGGAGAGGGGTATTTGCACCCAGCCCGTCCTGGCTAACTCCAAGCTCCAGATGATGGCTCAACTCTGCTCATCCCAAGGGGGCATCTGCCACCACCCTGATCTCCACTCTGGTCCCACTCTCCATTCTGATGCACATTCCCCCGTGGCAGCTACAACCACTGGCCTTGTCTGTCTCCCTTGTAGTGAAGCACACATCAGGTGTCAAGTCCTGAGGCTGTTGAGCCTCCTGAGGAGACGGCTGGGCCACCGTAGACCTGGCTGCACACACTGAGCTCCCCTCCACCACTGATGGGCCAGGCCCTGCCCAGCTTTCCATCTCTTCTACCTCATGGAGCCAGCACAGGCACTCTGTGGAGCAGGTCCTGTTAGTGTCCACCTCTACGGTCTGCATGTGGACAGCAAAGGCTTGAGGGTTCCGGGAGTTGCCCAGGTCATATGGTTGGTAAGGGGTGGAGCTGGGATTTGGGCCCAGATCATGGGAGTCTGGATCAGAACTGGGGCAACGATGGCAGAGGGAAGGCCTGTTCCACCCCGCCCTGAGAGCCCAGCTGTTCACTGCATCCATCACGGTCAACTGCTCTACCACCTGCTTAGGAGAGAAGGCCGTGAGGTTGGGCTTCTTCTCATGCTCCTTAACAGCCACAGGTGGAGACGGACTTCCCACTAGAAATGATGATCCAGGTGACTCCAGCTCAGCAGCTCCCACTCCTGCTGGAGCCAATGTTGGCCCTTGCTTTAGCTCCAACGCTGCTGAGGGAGGTGACTCTGGCTCCAACGCTAGAAGGGGTGTTGTCAACAGAGCTGGAGCCAGCTCTACCTCCACCACTGCCCACTGCTCTGCTTCTGCCACTGACTGGAGCTCTGCAGCTGGCGCTACAGTGGGATAAAGAGAAAGATTCACCCACATAGCTGACTTTCCATGTGTCCTTCTGAACAAAGGAAAAATCCCACTTCCCTTCCAGGAATATCCAGCCTGCAGTCCCCCTTACCCTCTGCCTCTGCCTCAGTGGCCTCCAGAAGCTCACACCAGGCAAGGGTAAGAGGGTCATGGCAGCTCAGCTCCAAAACAGGCAAGATTACCTGCATGTGCATCCCCTTTAGCTTGAAAAAGGGACAGCCCCAGTCTGGTCACTCCCTAGTTCTGGTCCAACCTGGTCATCTCAAGGTCCTGAGTGTGGAGACCCTCTGTTCCTGTTCTCATCTCAGAGCAGCACTGGATGGTGTTTGTGGCCTCAGGCACCTTCCCCTTGCCTAGTGAGTTGGTGAAATTGAAACCATTGGGCAGCTCCTCGATGACCTTCTTACTGGAGATCTGCAAAGACTGCTCCGGAGCTGGGCCTGAAGGAATCAGGGGCTGCATGCACACTGCCACTGGGGTCATCCCCCAAGAGAAAGTCTGCTCCTCAGTTCAGGCACAGAGGGACATCCCTGCAAAAACTATGGTCAGGCAGGAAAAGAGATGAAACCTCTATGGCTCAGTAACATAAGAGTAGAGGAGCTCACCTTCTCATGCTGCCAGCCATGACCTGGGCTATGAACATGATAGGCCCACCACACTTCCGACACCTAACAAGCAGCTCCTGCCCAGGAATGGCCTGCCCCTCATACCCTGCCTTCTCCCCTCCACACAAACACACACAGACACACACACACACAAGATGAGGGACAAGGGGTGTGGGGCTGATCAGGAGGGGTCACAGTTGTGACCTGGCCTGCACTAGCCTTTCCTGGGCTGCCCCGTGTTACCCTTCACTGCCTCCTGCCAGACACCCAGAGGCGTCGGGGATGAGGGCTGAGCCAACGTCAGCAACGACCCAAAAGTTTCTCTTTCTGGGTTTTTTTGTGCCTAGATCCTCCAAAAGTTGGGATACAACAACAAAATATTTTTTCCTGTTGACTGTCTCCAGTCAAGTGAGCTGGATGGGGGGCTGTGGGTGACTGGTTACCAGAGTTCTAAGATCTTTTGAGGTCTATGACCAAGGAAGTGAGGTCTTTTTTCAAGACTCCTTTACCTAGGCCCCTTCCCTCAATCAGACTTGTCCAGAGCTGCCCCCTGTCCCCTGGCTGCTAACCCTCCTCCCCCATGTCATCTCCTGAGCTGTACACAAGGAGCCTACACAGCCCTAGCCACAGCTCCCTGGAACCCTAAGTCGGGTCCTAGCTTTGAGGAGACAGAGATGAATGCAGACCTCCTTTTTCTTACCAGTTCTTCATCCTGAGAAAGTCCCTGTACCTCTCAGGTCCTCCCCAGTCTCTAAACCTGCACCATGGGGATCAGGCTAGAATCTACTTCCTAGAGATGTCGCCCAGTGTATATGACATAATATCTATTACCTCTGTGGGCTGGTGTCACATGAACCTAAGGCACAAACTTAGAGATGGAAGAATAACAAGAAGGGGTGACAGGTAGCACAGACCACCACTCAAAACAGGCCTGGATGAGTGACGTCAGCATGACGTTGTAAGGAGCTGGGCTCCTCTGTGCAGGCAATGTCAACTCCGGAGGGAGCCAGGAGGGGCGCCAAAGATTCACAGGACACTGCAGCCCTTCTGCAGCTCACTAGTGTGGAGGGGCACCAAGGCTTCACCTTGGCCTCTGTCTCCAAGTTCACATAAAGGAGGGTCGGTTTCTTCCAAGAGTTTTATAGTTAATAGTCAAAGATTAATAATGTAATAAAGGCACAACCACTTGAGTATTCGTTTATATTGAGACATTAAAATATCAAGCAGGGAGGATTAAAAGAAAGACCAAAAGTATATTCTTAGTTACTGCTATTTCTTTAAATGAATCATTCTGGATAAAAAGTACTTTATTATATTTTTTTCAAGTCCCAATAATCAAGCTGAATATATCAACCAAATACTTACCACGAAGAAGAGACTGTTGTCACGCTAAAGCAGCACAAAGTAAGACTAAGCTTTTCCCACTTTCTGTAGGGCTCTCCAACAAACAATGCTGCTTACTTTTTAATTCTCGGACAATCTATTGACACAAAAACAATAAAAAAATCAGTAAACAATTTACTTCATTAGGGTCTGTCTCCATCACAAGTACAAACACAACAAGAAGTAAGGTTGTACTTGAGGGAACATAGCAATAGCAGAAGGGAGAATTAGTATTTAGTTCAATCTAGACCTTATTCCTTTATCTTTCTCCCTAAAATTATGTTGGACTTAAAAGCATATAAGCATAAAAGAAATGAACAAAGCAATTTGTGCCTTAATGATGCAAGCACCGTCATTTCTTTAAAACTAGAGTACACTAATATCTTGGATGAAAACTTAATGGAGGATACTGCTAGGGGGAGTGTAAATCGCTACAACCACTTTGGACAGATATTAACAATTTCTAGTAAAGTTGAAGATACCCAACACCAGGAAGTCCAGTCCTATGTATATATCCAAAAGCTTTCCCACAGGAACATAAGGAAACATGCATAAGAAAGGTCATAGCAGCATTGTTTAGAATTGCAAAAGAATGTAAACAACTTAAATGTCTGTCAAAAGGAAAATGGATAAAAAAATTCTGGTATATTCATACAATGGAATACTACACAGCAATTAAAATAGATGAACAATCAATAAGGCTACTTCTTAAAAATAATGTTAAGCAACTAAAAACACTTCTGAACAAATATGGGTACAGTATCATATCATTGTACAAAGTTTAAAAACAGGTAAAGTAATGCTCTATATTGTTTACGGATACATACATATGTAACAAAAGTATAACAACACGTCTAGGAAAGAAAAAGAATAAATTCAGCATACTAGTAATGTTACTTGCAAAGAAGGTATAAAGTAAATATGGCAAAATATTAAGATTGAACAACTCTGGAAAGTTGGCTTACCCATTGGTCTATTAATTTTCTATATGATTGAAACATCTCAAAAAATATGGTGAGAAATATAGTATTCTGTGTAAAAGACAGTAAATACTTTGTAGAAGGTAGTAATTCCGTAAAGTAAATAGAAGTGCCAAATGAGCTGAGAATAGTTTTCAGAATACTCTCCTTTGCCTCCTAACCATATACAGTTCATAGCGATTAGGATTATTTTTTGAAAGGTTACATGTTCTTCCATGAACCCAGCAAATATTTTCAATCCATTTACTATCTGAGAAAATGAATGTAGTCACAGATTCAGTATACGTTATGAATTATCGGCATCTTTATCTTAATGAAGACTTAACTGCTGAAAAATACTTGCAGAATTCATTATAGCAAGCTATGATGGACAAGCTTTACAAGGAAAGTTCATCTTCACCCCACCAACTGTACATTCAGACCATATTGAAGAGTCATGCTTTCCTGTTTACTTAGATTCCTAACTGCAGCAGAAATGAAAATCAAGACTGAAACAATGCCATTCAAAGAAAACCAGATACCCAACTAGACTAGGACAGAAGTCTAGAAATAAAAAGGGGATTCCTAAATGTATCAACAAAACAAATGCAAGTAAAAGAATTTCCTAGTCTTAACCATCACAGTGGTTGAGAACATGTCTCGGAATCTGACAAATCCGGATTTGTATCCCTACTCTGCCAAAGCTGTGGACCAGGAGGTAGAAGTACGAGTTCTAGATCAGGTTCCCACAACTCAGATGTGTTTCTTGATCATGTCTTCACTTCTCTAGACTAAGATCCTCATCTGTAATAATCCCTAATTGAAAAACTGTTGTAAGGGAGAAAATGCCTTGGCACACAGTAGGTGCTTGATAATTCTGATTTAAAGGTCAGAAGGGTATAATGAAAAGAAGATGGGCTTTGGAGTAAAGCAAGCCTAAGTGTGAGTCCCACTGTGTGAATCACTGAACCTCAGTCTGTTTCTTCATCTGTGCAATGGAGATAAGATTACCTACCCGATAGAGTTTTGACGAAAATTAGCCAGGCATTGAGTTAAGAATTAAGTAAGTTAATGGATAGAACGTGCCTAAACTCCAGTATTTGACACAGAGGAGGTGATCTACATTAATCCCCACCTCTTCTAAACCACCTATGCTTAATCTAGGATCCAGAGACAGAAGTCAGAGACTGTGTTCTCTTGCTATTGCATGCAGAAGTCTTGGTACATGACTGTGTTTCTCTGAAGAGAAAGTCCATGGATTTCTCATTCCCAGAACTATATCCTAATAAAATAACTGAAAACAGAGGGGAGACTGATATGCACTGTTATCAACTGAGGACTTCCTTGCAATAGTGGAAAAAAACGGCAAATTCGACCTGGGGATGGAGGGATGGTTAAAAGAGTAATTCAACAGCTTATGAAGCCAATTATACCCTGACCCCTAGCCTATGTGTTCCAAAACAAGCTAAGAACCACTATTCTGAGGCATTTCCCAGTTCTACTATTCTGTGATTCTATCTGTGCAACTCTTGAGTAGAGATTTGGTGGACTCTAACCCCTTCACCCCAGCCAATAACGCAACGCCGGCTAGTTCCTCAGATACAGCCTAGAAATCCATCCCACCTGCATTCACCACAACCCCCCAGGGGATAAAGGACGAGCCCCGATCCGCCTCCCGCCATCGTCCCCGCTGCCACGAGTCAGCGGAGGTTCAAGGGGGCCCGGGGCCTCTCCTCGGGGTTCAGGACAGGATCCCTCTGGCCTCCGCGTGTTCAGAACCCCGAGGCCCGTGGACGCGGTCACCCCGACTGCCCGCATGGCGGCCAGGCGAGAGCAGAAGGCTCTCTTCGGGCAGGCTGCACGCCACCCCAGGAGAGACAGGCTGGCCTGTTCTGAGGAAAACCGAGGCAGCGCTGCCTGGGCTCCGAGTCCCGGGAGAAAATGAAATGGTATCTGCGAGCACACACTGCGGAGCCTGGCAGAGAGGAGAAGCCCCAAACCTCTCGCCTCCTCACCCTGGCCGAGTGCGGACTCCGGCGCCTCACCCGCTCCCTCCTCCGCTCTCTCCAGGCCGCGCGCAAGCGCTCTTGTGGACGAATTCCTGCCTCCCGCCCCCTCGACTCCCAGCACCCAATCACCCGCCAGAGCAGAAACCAAGAAACCAGTCCCGGCGTGAGGTTAGGGGGCCCCCGAGAGAAGCCTCCGCAATAAAAACCAACGCAAAGTATTTCGTGGCCCGGAGGCGAACGCTTGAACAGCGATGGATGGGAGCACAGCGCAGCGTTTAAAGGAAAAGTCTTCTCCATTTTGAGATTTTGAAACCGGCGACTTAACCCATGTATCCGTTTCCTTGAAAACTCGCAGTCTCATTCTTCAGGTCTGTAGACCAAGCGAAAGGAAAGCCTTGCCGAGTTCTTCCCAGAGCGCCCGTCAGTGCCGCTCAGCTCACGTTTCCGAACTTCACGTCGGCCCGGGTGTCGCACAGACGGAGGCGGGAACTGCCAGAAGCCTGAGCCCGGCCAGGCTACAAGGCTGGTTGACGAGTGGCCGCAGACCCTCAGGATGTTCCAGGCTTCCCCGGATAGCGACTTCAACCAGAGCAACGCTGTAGAGCGCTCCCGCCCCGGTCACTTCTGCTCCATCAAGGCTCATCCGCCTTCTGTCCCTCCTAAAACCGGGTTGTTATTCTTTGCCACGAAGTACACTTCAGTTTCCTCAAAGGTAGGGAGTTAATCGTGATCTCTCCAAAGTGTGATTTTGTCAATTTCTGAATAGCCTAAGCTTGGCTCCGATACTAGTGTCTCAAAAAAGTAAAACGTGAGACAGTTTCTCAAGTTTGAGCAACTAGTTTGGGGAGAGGTTTGCTGTAGGGGGAGCAGCGGGAGGAGAGTGGATTTGTTTGCTTCTCTTTCAGTTTTACTGCATCTTCCCCAATTGCAAAATGTACAGTGCTAAAAATAAATTCTACCTTTTAATTTAGTAATCTCAGGCTCAAAAATTTATCCTAAAAGAGTAATCCAAAAGAAAGAAAAAGTAAAAATACCTAAATTGATAACATTGCCTATTGTAATCCTGAAAAAAGTCATCAACCTCCCGGTCTAGTAATAGCACCCTATACGGTTATGATACATCAGTTTGATCATTAGGAAGCCAATAAAATAATTATCAAAAGTAAACAACTTGCAAAAAAGATTTCATATAAATTTAAATGAAAGAAAGCAGACTCCCTACTGGGTATTATGAATTCCATTATGTGAAAATATATATGCATAAGCAAAGATGGAGGGAAAGTATAAAAAATGTAACTTACTGTTAAAACAGTGGAATGAAGGATAATTTATCAATACTTAAAAATATCTTCAAATTTTTATTCTGCTTTTACAATTTTTTTAAATATCAAATCCTTTAAGTAACTGCTCCAGGGAAACTACTACGATTTTCGATTTTCCTCCACTCAATTCCTAAGGCTCCCAACCGACTCTAGCCTTGTATGGCCATTTGACGTGTGTGGCGTTAACAGAAGTGGATACACGTAGGCTCTGGAGCCAGACAGTCCTGGATTCCAGTCCCTTGAACTGTTCCTTTCAGGTGAACAGTAGTGAAAGAAAACATAAAAAAACTACAAGTTCATTTGATAAAGAATATGCATGTTTATAAACCAATATTCAAAATAGCTGCACACATCTGTTTTCACTTGAATAAAAAAATCACATTGTGACAAATTTTGTAACCTTAACTTAAAATACATGAATATTAACATTTACTAATATAGTTACACATTTTGTTTACATCATCAACGGATGTGATGAAAAACAGCATGTTGTTATTTAAACACAGCAGGTTTTGATCAGCCTTTGAAAACTGATCCAAGAATGTGCGCTGCATTTAGTTAGAAACCATTTATTTCAACCTTTTTTGAACTCCTAGAGGTTTCCTACTCACATAAAATATTCCAAAGCCTCAGTTTAAAATAAAACAAAACAAAAGAACACAGGACCGCTGTATTTAATCTTAGAAGACTACAAAACAGCCTTGTTTAAAAATATGAAAATTCTTACAGTATTTTTTAAGTGTATGCTTTTATTTTTCACATCGAACTTACTTGATTGAACATTAAGCATCTGATATCTCAGGGAAGGCCAGCCCAGTATCCTGGTTTTCAGAGCTGAACAGGTGTTTCTGATGCAATCTATGGACCAGCAGAGACCCATTTGACTAAAGAAATAATTAATCAAGTGTTCTCTAAACATTGCTGCATAATGGAATCAACTGGGGAATCTTAAAAAAAGAAAATACTAGTGCTTGACTCCCAACCGCAGACATTCTGATTTAATTGGCATGGGTTACAATTGGGGAACAAGTTTTAACAGCTGTCCAGGTGATTTTAATGTGCAGCAAAATTTGGAGCCACCACAATGATGCAAGACACACAGTGATTTAAATCACAATTAGCCACAAATGACAGATGCCTATAGAGGAGAACTCACTTTTAAGGAAGTTTCTCAAGTTGGAAATACTTTATAGTTTCTCTCTGTTTCTTAAGATCAAATTTATGCTTTTTCTGAAAGTTATAATGACTCTTTAATTAGTAGTCTTCAGAGGGGATTTATATTGTTAAACACTCAACAATTTTTTTCAACCATTAAGTTTAGGTTACTGTATATAATCACTGCTATACACTTATCTATTACGTGTAACAATACACTGAAATTACCTTCTAGGCATCACAGTATTAAGAACCATCCATAGTTTATTGACTGTTTGAAGCATTCTCCACAGAACCCCTGAATTCAATAGCTGGTTCATATTGGATGTTAATACTTCTGCCTATGGTATAAGTTCACTGGCAGAGAGTAGAGTCAAGCGTTCTAGAATCTGTATCGTTTCCATATGTCTTACTGGGACAGCTGAAAATGCTAAAGGGGAAACTTAGCAGTCATAATCTAAATTCTATACAGCTTACCAAAGAAGAAGTAACATTTCTCTATCAGACTACAGGCCAAACAAATCAAGAAAACAACGTTGCTCTAAACGTAAAACTTTCAATCCTAGCCATAGTTTTGGCCATACTTAAAATAAGGACCTTAAGAAAAATTAATTTAGGTGTAGTTATTTCACAAAGAACAAAACATATCTCATTTAAGAAATCACATTAGTGACCCAAAGACAAGGTTCATTTCTTTGGTGATTCAGAAAGATTTTAAAAATTGATTGAAATATGAAAATATACACAAGTATTGCCTTTGGTAGTCACATTCATTTGAAAGATTGGAATTTGTTGATACCTATAAGGGTGGCCCCCTTTATAGGTTATAAGCACTCAGCAGATTGCTGTTATTCAATAATATCAATCCTGTGCTCTTCAATAGAACAGACACTAACCACATCTGGCTGTTGAACACTTGAAATGTAGCTAGTCCAAAATGAGACGTGCAGTAAGTATAAAATATACACTGGATTCCTAAGACTTAGTATGGAACAACAGTAAAATATCTCATTAATCGTTGTTTATATCGAGCACCTGATGAAATAATATATTAGATATATTGGGTTAAATGAAATAATTATTAAAATTAATTTTGCCTTTGTTTTTACTTTAATGTGGCTATAGAAAGTTTCAAATTATATGTTAAAATTATATGTGTGTCTTGCGTCTTATTTCTATTTGACAGTGGTGATCTAGAACACTATCCAGTAACCGCAAGTCCGTTGCTCTATTCCGTGGCACTTATTTCTGACTTCTTTCTATCGACCTTTCACACAACCTGTTCAGTGATATAACGTAGGACCTATGAGGTAACAGATACAAGCGTATCAGAAATAAATGGTTAAAACTCCTTAAACTCAAAGAGAATTATTAAAATTATATTCACGAAAACATTATTAATATCCCCAGGGAAATTCTGCATGATTTTAAGATTTCAATGAGCCTAACATCTCTTTGCACTACTAAAGGGGAAAAAGGAGTATCAATCTACTATACCTTCTTGGAGTTGTTTAAGAGAGTGGTTTTTGGCATTATTAGTCAGGAGCATTTCCCTTAACAGGGCGTCAGTCCCTGTGATTTTTTCTTCACAGATCCAATCTTTCACAATGCATAAATGCGAGTAGTTAGTTACAAGGAGACATAGTAAAGCAGAATGCGACCCTTAAAAATTTACAGAAAGTCAACTGGATTCTTCATTCTTAAACACAAAACTCATCTCTCTCCTCTCTCCCCCTCCCTTCTCCCTTTCACTCTCAGCAATCCAAAGGAAGTTGCACTTTTTGTGCATGCATACTACAGTTTGAGAATTTCTGTTAGGTAGTTCAGCCAGGGAATCTGCTTAGATAAAGATCCCCAAGTGATCTGATACAGGGAAGTTGGAAACTACTACTTTTATCAAAAGTTCTCAAGCTTTCTTCCACTCTATCCCAACATAAAAGTCTTTCATCAGGAAAAGTTGTTTGACATAGCCATAGTTCAAGAGTTGAGAGGGGGAGGAAAGAAAAAGAGGAGAAAAGAATGTCCATTTGGGGGAGATCATATATGATTTTAAAAAGGCCTCACTCAGAAATTCTGATGACTAGTGGTGTAGTGATTTGCATGCTCTGCTGCAGTGGCCCCAGGTTTGCAGGTTCGGATCTCGGGCACAGATCCACACACCACTCATCAAGCCATGCTGTGGCAGCATTCCACATACAAAATAGAGGAAGATGGGCACAGATGTTAGCTCAGGGCCAATTTTCCTCAACCAAAAAGAAAGAGAGGAAGGTTGGCAAAGGATGTTAGCTCATGGCCGATCTTCCTCACCAAAATTTAAAAAAAGAAATTCTGATAGGCTTCTATAGGAGAACATGTCCTCTCCTCCAACTCAGTTGACAATCATTGCTATACATGGGTAAAATTCAAGTTGCTCACTTTAAATACCTAAAAGTTCTCAGGCACTTTAGGTATATTTTCTCATTTCACCCTAACATTCCTACAAGGTAAGCAATATTGTCTCCATTCTACTGTAAGGAAACAGGCTGAAAGACATTTATTAATATCCCAAAGCCACACAGCTAATTATGTCAGCCAGTCGAAGCAGTACTGGTGATACCCACAAGAGGATGCATTTGTCTTCCTTCAAGAAGGGTTAAGGAAGCCCCAAAGGAATGGGAAAGCTTCCTTTTTGTAAATCTAATGCTTGTTTTTAACCTTTTGCTTATACCATGGTTTGACTATTCATGACTATTATTGTGTAATATCAATAATGAGAAAGTAAATGATGATATTGTAAAAATGCCTATTTAGATATATGAGATACCACTATGCTAAGTGCTTGGCACATAAATACTTAACAAATATTTTTGTTACTATACTACTAGTATCGTTATCAGAGTTGTAAGTATACTAGTAATAATATTAGTAGCAACAATGGTACTTTAGATACAATCATCAACTTCTCATGCAACTTAAATCAAATGTTACCAGTGCTTAGTCCCAGTAGAGATGGTATCTGCTTCCTTTCTCATAGAAACTGCTTAAAATTGATGTTTCTGTTTGAAAAGACACAGTAACAATCAAAAGTGGTATAATTTTAAAGTTCGAAAGTCTCAATGCACAAGTATGTGTACAGTGAAGACTATCCCAGGGCCGGCACCGCAGCATAGTGGTTAAGTGCGTGTGCTGCGCTGCTGGCGGCCTGGGTTCGGATCCCGGATGTACACTGAGGCACCACTTCTGAGGCCGTGCTGTGGCAGCGTCCCACATAAAGTGGAGGAAGATGGGCATGGATGTTAGCTCAGGGCCAGTCTTCCTCAGCAAAAAGAGGAGGATTGGCATGGATGTTAGCTCACAGCTGATCATCCTCACAAAAAAACAAAACAAAACAAAACAAATTTCCAAAAACAGTCATACAAGTGACTGCTTACAATAGTACAAATCAATCTACATTTCATAATCTCTTCAATAAAACAGTTCCCAAATGCTGCCAAATACAACATAATTTCTTTGCAATTAGATTATGCAAAGATACGAGTAAATAAATGAAGACACCTGGCTGAAGATGACCAAAGAAGCTTCATGTTCCTCCTTGAAACCAACCATAACACAGAAAGAAAAAGAAAATTCCAACTTCCAGGAAACAAACCAAAAAAACCACACTCAAACGTTATTAAAAAAAAGAAAATATTATTAAAAAAATTAAATTTCAAAAATATCACTATTTCTATGACAGTTTTACACTAAAACTATTATAGTAATTCTATGCTGTGGAATATTATAGAGCAATTAGAAACAATAAGGTAGATCCACATGTACTGACATGAAAAGATTTCCAAGAAATATATTAAATCTCCAGACCAAAAGGAAAACGACAAGCACCCAGAAATCAACCCTGAAAGCACAGAAATGTATAACCTTAATGACAGAGAATTCAAAATAGCTATCATAAAAAAGCTCAATGAAATATAAGAAAACAGACAATTCAATGAAATCAGGAATTTTTTCACAAAAGAGATTGAAACTATAAAGAAAAATCCATCAGAAATCTTAGAGCAGTTAGTTAGTCTTCACTAAGTGATTTCAGAGATTTGATCAGTTTTAGAACAAGTAGCAAGGATCTTCCTAATGCACACCCCCTCTTTTCCCAGAGTGTGTGTGGCATGAGGGTGGAGGCTGCACGTGCAAGCCGGTCATGGGAAATGTCACTTCAGCACTGGTTTCTGGGCAGAACTGCAAGATTTAGGGTGGTGTTATTTCCTTCTTTCCTCCTTCTAGGGTGCCTCCCTCTCCCCACAGTCCCCCAGGTGGGCTCAAGCACCCAGGATGGCAGCTATGGTGATGGGTGACCCGAGTCCACTTTTGGTTGGAGAGGCCTACAAAAGGCCAGCAGCAGCCTTTTGTAGGCCACATTTCACATGTGGTGCCTCAGAGAGTCTTTGGAGCCGCAGCAGCACAGGACATCTGATTTCGCTTGTTTTAGTCTCAGAGAAACTGACACGTTGTTTTGCATATAGTAGAATCAAAGGGAATTTGTCCTGCAGTTCTGAGTGTGCCCTGCCCTGCCTGGCTCTCGACTCTTCATTTTTCTTGCCACATCTGCGTCTGTGGGTGCCATCCACCTGTCTTTCTCAGCACCTGAAGCTCAATGAGAAGCGCACACTGGCCTTGCCTCCCTGGAGTTTTCAAGGGCGCCCTGCTCTATGATCACATACTTTGGGACATTAGCTCTAAGCAGCCTGTCCATGGTGGCTATCTGGCTGGTGGCTCACCCTGCCTGGATGCCAACCTGGTTTCCACCCTTCTCCTTGAGCGAGTAGTGGACACCCACCCCAGCCTGCAGAGACTCCTGCCTGGGCTCTGCCAGTGAGCCTGGGGACCACCACTGTGAGTTTTGCAGGAGGAAGAGAGGAAGAAGTCCAATCTCATACCCAACTATGTCTGGCCGTTAGTCCCTTCCAACCTCTTCAGATACTTAACCTGGTCATTTACTGGGAAAGTAACAAGTTTAAAACATGATTCCAGGCCGATGCCCACACCAGGGAGCAGAAGAACAGAGTCTGCCCCCATTAGTCCTGTTACCAGAGGGGCAGGAGCTGGGCAGGGAGCAGGACAGAAGGAAAGACCAGTGCTGCTGCAGCTGCTGTACTTGTCCCTCACCCACGTGTACCAGGTTTCCAAATGAGCCTGTGGGGCCAGCACAGGCCACAGAGGAAAGGCTAGAGAGAAGCAAAATCCTTCTTGACTCTTCTTTTGGGTGCCCACTGGGCTCAGTGGAGGTCCAATGCTTACCCCATTTCTAAGGAAGTGCTTTTGTGGGTCTTCAGACCTCCCGCCAGCTGATGGTCTCTGTCCTCAAGCCCCGGACAGAGGTGATGGTGCTCTGAGCTGACAGCTTGTGACAGCCCTTCAGGCCTGGCCTCTGAGGTCCACTCTCATCATAGGCAGAGTCCCCCTGAAGACAGCTCAGCCTAGGCCTCCTCCCAGCATTCACGCCTGGTGCTTGGGAAGCATGCACAGCCTCACACAGCTCCCTGTGGCCCTGAGGACCTGGGAGTTGGCCAGTCTCTGCCTTTAGAGCCTTGGGACAGGTGTCGGGTACCAGTCTCTGTGAACTTTGAGCCCCAGGGATGCTCCACATGCCTCAGCTCAACCTCACCCAGGGAAGACAGAGGCAGAATGCAGAGACACTGACAACTCACTCAAAAAACAATCTCTCTTTTGGACTTCTGAACCCATAGGCAAGGTGGGACCCCACAGCAGAGGAACCTCTCCTGGAAGGAGGAAACACACTACTATGGTCTGGTAGCTTGACAACACAAGAGTTATCTGGAGGGGAGAAAAACGTGGAAAGATCAGATGAGAGTGATTAAAAGCTGGTGTCTAATGCACAGCTCATACACGTTTACAAAATTAACATGTCAGAACAAAAATAAGCCTTGGTTCTTACAGCTCCTCACCTCCTTCTGAGATTTACTTGCTGCTGTGGGATCCAGGTGACCATCCAGAGCCCAAATGCAGCCCTGCAGGCTGTAGACATCAGACTGGAAAACCCTGCACCCTGGCATGGGAGGGCCACCGGGGGAATATTTGAGCCCCTGGAGCCATTTAAAATTTAGGAGAAACCAGCCATGAAGACTTGGACACCATCCTCAAGGGCAGTTCCTTGCCTTGGTCTGTGTGGATGCACGGTGAAGGAGGGTGCTCCTAGGCCCCAGTGGGTGTCAGAGTCCCTGGCCCACACCAGGTGTTGTCCAGTCTGTCCCCAACACCTCCACTCGGCCTGATGGAAGAGGAGACCAGCAACCAGTAGGGTGCTTACCTGCTCCCCAAACCTGCTGGTCCAAGTTGCACTGCAGGGATTCCAAAAGAACAGAGGATGTTTTGGGGGGGAAAAATAACATGTTCCATCTGTCATTCATTGCTCCTGACTAGACACATTTCATCTTTACAACTGAGACCAAATGGATGGTGAAGGAGTCCTGAGAGGAGAGGGGAAGTTGGAGATGCATGACAGCTATTGCTGGGTTAGCCGGTGTGAGCAACACCAGAGCACACTTCCTGTGACCCCATTCACTCCCATTCAGCTCTGGGCTCTCTGAAGTCCCAGGGAGCAGAGGCCAAGGCTGGGACCTTAGGAGTCAGACGGGCCCGACCAGCTATGTGACCATGGGCCAAGTGCCTCCTGGATAGGGGGACTCAGGGAGACATAGTATGTGCCGATGCTCACTTATTATTATTCTTCTGATTGCTGTTGTCTTTCCCCACCCCAGACGAGATGCTGGGCTGGATTCAGTGCAACTGCGTCTATGGAGTGTCTGCCTGTGGCAGGTGCCAGAGGGGCAATGATGAAAAGGATGCTAAGGAATACTTTAGACCCATCGCAGGCACTACTCAGGAGGCGTGGAAAAGTAGAGGGTGGAGTTCTCAGGAATGGATTGAGTCTTTAGAATATATGTCCCCAAATGTCCTTAAATAAGACAGACTTTTGGTGCTAATGTGCCGCATTATTAAAACAATATGACAAAATAACCCTGTAGGAATTGTGTTCACGGGTTTCCATATCTGAGGGTCTCATCTTTGCAGGGCCTTGATCGAGTGCCAGGCCTGAGAAATACCAGACTTGCTGCCAGTGGCTGAGGACCCAGATGCCAAGATGTGGGGTTCTGAGCCTGCTGGCTGGGCAGGACACACTGCTAGCACATGCTGTCTATGGGCATCCGATCCTTTCTTGACCTACTTGGTGTCAACGCCCATACTCTCTAGTTTTGGGGTGGGGCTTTTTCTAGCAGTGACAACTTGGCCCTCAGCTTCAAAAAGTATGAACCAAAGCATATGCTTGCCTTTTGAAATCCTGGGGCCGAAGGCTCTGTGGCCGCCCCATTTGGCCGCACTCTTCATTCTCACACTGGAACATTCACGCTATGTCTGCAAGAACAAGTTACTCCCTACACATGCAATACAGCAAAGCCTTTTTTCCAGGAACACACATGACATCCAGAGAGCTCATCATGGAGACACTGGGACCCCAAGGGGTTTGACCATGTAGAGTTCATCTTTCCTGCAGACACAACATTTCTATTTCTCCCTTTCTACCCTGGCGCCTTTTTTTGGTTTCTTACTCAGTTGGGTCCTTTGGGAAGTGGGTGCTGAGCTGTGTAGGAGAGCGAGAGGGGTGTGGGGGCTGAGGCCTGATATGAAGGAGAAGGAAGCCCAAAGAGGCAGGAGACGCTCCCAGGAGCCTCACTGGCCCAGCAGGGAGGTGGGGGCCATGGCTGCCCCTGGAGGAGCCTGCAGAGTGGAAAGGCCAGCCCAGCGCCCTCCTCCCCAAATCTCCCCATGTGCTCCATCCTGGGGCACTGCCACTGGTGGCCTTCGGCCTGCTGCTGGTCTTGCAGCTCAGTGGCGAGCTCTCTTGTGAAGAGGCTCTGAGCGGTGCTCTGTGAGGACAACACAGCCCATCTGCCGTGTCATGTGTGCAGGTAAATGCCCCTGCTCACCTTTGGGGAGCAGATTCTCCGGGTCCAGGAAATGTACCTCCTGAGGGGACACTCAGAAGAGGGAGGTCAGTGGTCAAACCACAGCCCCGACCTGCTGCAGCTGGTCCTGGGGCCAATCTGACTGTCATTGCCTCCCCTCAGCTGTCCCTTCTCAATGCTACTCACCCTGAGACCCCCTCATCTCAGTCGTTCCCCGGGTAGGTGATGCCAGACTTCCTCCTGCTCACACGCTGGTCAAGAGGGCGGTGCATGTCCACTCATGGTCACTATGCCTAGGAGCAACTGGTCTGCACATACGAGCTGCCTGCCCACTGAAGTCTAGTTACGAAAGTGTTGGGAAGAACCATCTGAAGCAGGAGTCACGCTGGTCTCCTCCCAGAGGAACTCAGTTTGAGTCTGCCCAGCACTTCAAAGGCCCTGCCATCCAACTCAACAGAAGGAAATGACCCACAGCCAAGAAGCTGGCCCTGTGGGGGCTCACTGACCTCAACCCTAACCTTGCTGGGGTCAACCTTGAGAGGTCCCAGCCATAGATGGGGGTTGCAAAGGCCACTAGGCCAGCTAAGGTCGCTGATCACTGCACTTTTGCTCCACATCAAGTTCAGAAACTCCACTCAACTCCTCCACTGCCCCTTCTGAGAGGCACAGCCCCCGGCCACACCTCCTCCACCCACTGTCTTAATCCAGAATACTTTCATCATCCTATAAAGCTTCCTCATGCCTATTAGCGGTCACTTCTCACTCCTCCCTCCCTTCCCCACCCCCTGACAAACACTAATCTACTCCCTATCTCTATGGATTTGCTGACTCGGGACATTTCTTATAAATGGAATCCTACAATATGAAAATACCTAGCATGATGTTGTCAAGGTTCATCCATGTTATAAGTGTGTGTCAGAACTTCATTCCTCTTTATGGCTGAATGATATTCCATTGCTTGGAGAGACCACCTTTGGTTATCCATTCTTCCGTTGGTGGACAGTTGGGTTGTTCCCACCCTTTGGCTATTGTGAATAATGCTGCAATGAACATGCTCATTCATGGACTTGTCTGAGTCCCTGTCGCAATTCTTTGGATCACACAAGTTTTGTAGGCTCTCAATGCACCTTCTAGGAGTTTTCTATTTCCCTTCACAAGCTGTACGTTTCATTGTCCTACTGTCTGGCAGACCCAGTCCAAGGACACTGGAAAGCTAGTTTTGCCATCGATCTCAAAGTGCAAGGGTCACAGGGGTGAATTTTTTCTTTATGAGCATCTGGACCAATGAGGGTAATTGACTACAAATACCAGAGGAAACTCTAGCTAATTTAAGCAGAAATAAACTACAAGGAGATGATCCTGTAGTTCACAGAATTCACAAATATCTGGACAATCGGCCTGGAGAATGTGCAGGAAGCAGGGGGCCGTGGGATACCCCAGCCCCACCCTAGGAAGAGCTCAGTCAGTAGGCCACCCTGGGCCTTCAGACATGGGGCTGAGGCCACAGGTATCACTCATTGGGATCTGCGCTGTGTTAACACAGCTCCCTGACAACACCTTGATTTCAGACACCTGGTCTCAGAACCGTGAGAGAATGTTTCTGTTATTTTAAACCACCAACATTGTGGTGATTTGTTACAACAGTCCTAAGAAACTTACACACACACACACACACACTCACACAAGCCAATCTCATGCCCAGGGGTAGTGCTCTCCACCTCAGGCTGAATCACAACCCATTGAAACGCCCACATGAAGACTGGAGAACAACTACTGCCTGTGGTCCTGCAGGGGCTGGGCCAGGTATCTTCACATAGACACACCTCCTGTACCTTTTCTATGCAGACCACCCCTGCCTCGTTGTCTGCTGGGCAACGGGACGCCTTCTTGACTCAGCTGAAGTGGTGCTGCTCAAATCACCAATTTCAACAGACCAGTGTTGTTTTTCTAATTCATGCAGGTTCCCTCTGGAGGCTCTGGGGAGGATCCATTTTCTCACCTTTTCCAGCCTCTAGAGGTCACTGCATCCCTTAGCTCCTGGGCTCTTCCTTCAACTTCAAGGCCGGCAGTGTCCAGCAGAGTCCTCCTCACATCACATCACTCTGACTCTGCCTCCGTCCTCACGTCTTCTCTCCTCTGACCCTCCTGACTCCCTCTTCCACTTGTAAGAAATATGATTACTCCGGGCCCACCTGGACAATCGAGGATGTCTCCCATCTCAAGGTGAGCTGACCAGCCCCTTAATCCATGAGCACTTGCATGTCTCTTTGCCTTGAAACCTAACATATTCAGAGGTTCTGGTCCTTGACTGGATGGGAAGGGCATTGCATGTAGTGTTGTTAGAGAATCAGTGAGGATCCGTCTCTCTGACATGAACAATTCCAAGGGCCTCTGGATAGGGCAGTGCACACAGAATGCAAATATACCTTCCTGCCTACAGCAGCCATGGATGGAGTCATTGGTGTGTGAGGAGCCATGAAAGGGGAACACAACAGGGTGGCTGACCCTCCTCAGGAGCAGCTGGAAGAAGTCTCATAAAAGAGAGCCCTGAGCGTTGTGATTACCATATGCGTGATGCACCCCAGCAGGGGTGCAGCATGGTTGGGGTTAGAGGGTTCACAGAAGGTTATGGGGCCTGGTAAAGTTGGATTCACCCACCCCTTGGAGCAAGAACTTGGTAGCAGTGGGAATGTTCTGGAGCCTTCCCCCTGCCATGCACTGGCACACACACATACACATGCACTCACACACAGACACATATGCAGCACAATATGCACACACAGAGACACATACACAACTCTGCATATGCACACACTCAGAAAACACACATGCACACATGCGTCTATGCACATACACGTGGATATGTGTAGGCACAAAAGACATATGCACGTGTACACATGCTGCATACAAATAGAAAGAAACATATGCACAGAAAGACATGTGTACACAGGCATACCCACATGCACACAAACACACAAATGCACCCACACATGCACAGGAGCAAGATGATGCCATTTGCATTTGGTAGAAAGTTCTGGGAGCAGAATGGAGTAGGAAAGAGGGGCAGGGAAAGCAGAGACCACTCAGGGTGTGTCAGTCAGTGCAGTCACCCCAGTACTCACAAGTCTGGAACGGGGGAAGAGCAGCAGTAATAGAGGGAGGAGGTGGATTAGGGGCGTGTGTGGGGCCAGCAGACCTGGTGGTATGGGTAGCAGACATGAAGGTCAATGTGGTCCCCCCCCAGGGTCACTGAGGACACTGACGGGAGTACAGAACACAGGAGCCAGGGTACATTTGAGGGAAAGGAGATCAATTCAGCCTGCAAGGGGTGAGGGGGCTGCAATGGGAGCCATGGACATCATGGTGGGGGCATTTAGAGCAGGCTGGACACTTTGCTTGTAGTTCAAGAGGTCTGGTAGGAAAGGGCGGGGTGGCAACATCAGCTCCAAGGCTGGAGCTGGAGCCTGGACTAGGACCAGCTCTCTCAGGGGAGCTTGGAGTGACCGGGGCTGGTCCAGGATCCCTGGGGCTGGGGCAGCAAAGACCATGGGAGTAGGGGGTACATACGAGGAAGCCATTGCTTTATCTTGCTAGCTCTTAATGCAGAGGTGTACTGCTTCCCATTCTGATAACATTCTCCCTTCCAGATAAGCTTTCTCAGAAGAAATCAAACCCAAGAGTAATGATGGCTAATTATGCAAAATTAAGAACATAAATTCACAGGATCCCCCCCAAAAATGATTTAATCACCACCTACAAGTCAAAATGAGGGGCCTTTATGAAGATGAGGGAGGGGCAGGATCCTGTCTCCAGGTCAGCCCAGGGCCAGACAGGTGAGCAGGGAGGAGGTGTAGGGTCCCCCACCCAGCCCTGCAGCTGTCCCTTGTGACTGCTGGACTGAGTCTGCTCTTCGTGCTGTGAGCTGAGGGACCCAGTTTATTCCTAACCACACTGTGAAGGTCATTTGAGAGTCTCTGGGAGGGCTGGGCAGTGGGCACGTGTGTGTCCCAGGTCAGCCACCTGCACTGGGTTAGGGTCTCAGTCCTGTTGTTCAGAACCCCAGGTGGACTTGGGCCAGAATTTGCTCTCTTGTGTCTTTGATGGTGTCTCCCAGGCAGAGCGGGACATCTTCCTGCCCAGCATGGGAGAGGGGAACTCAGTGAGGCCTTGGACAGATTTCCATCCACAATGGGTCACTGCTAACCCCTTACTCCTGGTGAAGTTATAGGCAAGTCAGGTAGCTTTTCTAAGACATAGTTCCCTCAGAGGCTAAAGTCATGTTTTGGAAGAAACTTTACATATTATAAGCCCATCTATAAATGTGAGGACTGTTGTCCCTATTATGTGTTTATATTTTGCAAGACTACTGCGCTGGGGTTGCCATTAAAAATCAAACACATTGTTACAAAACGTGTTATCAACTTCAAAAATCCATGGTGCTGTTGGAACAATATTTGAGGTCTGCAAATGTCTAGGTGCCACCCAGTCCCTAGTCACTACCCTCCCACAGGGACCGTCACAGCCTCACCTCTTTGTGAGCCCTCTGTGCCTCTTGTTGGTACTCATGTGACCTGGACATCCCTGACACTCAGTACTGGGCTCCAGGCATCCCCAACTGTACAGTGCAAGGTTCCTGACCCCTGTCTGCTCATTTGCCTCCCTATGCCTACTGTCCCTCTCTCGGAGCTGGTCAACATGCCGGCCTCAGTCTTGTCCACCCGGGCCTGAGGACCCAAGTTCCCCTCTCTTTGCCTTTTCCTTCTTAAATGCCCATGTCTAGGTCCTCCATCTCCCCTACCCCTGAAAAAACTGGTCTCATTCAGTTCTGAGAGTTGTCCTCAGCCTCTCAAGGAAAGTGATTCCCAGCAGACCCAGGAGTGAGGTGGGAGCTGGTGCTGGGAAACCAGATCCTGGTGGTTGGTCACACCCAAAACCTGGGGAATATCATGCAATGTGTGCTCATCATCAGAATGAAACTGTACTTGATTTCAGGGGAAACGGTTTGGCAATAGTAATGGTTAGAGGACCTGAGGCCTTCAACCCTGTCAGGACAAAGGAAGGTCTGGACACATAATCATAATAATTTTCATCCCATGTTCCTCAATTAAATGAATGGTCGGATGGATGCTGGATGGATGGATGATGAATGGTTGGATGAAAGGGTAGTTGATGCAAGGATAGTGAGTGGATGGGTGAATGGATGGATGGATGGGTGGGTGGATGTGTGGTTTACCGTTGGATGGATGAATGAGGGATAGATGAATGGATGAATGAATGGTGGATGAATGGATCATGTATGGATGCATGATGGATGGATGGATAGATGGATCGATGGATACCTATGAGGCCAGGATAAATAAAGCACACCTGGACACCTCTAAAGTAATGGGGTCTAGATCCACTTGACCATCACTGTGAGCTCCATGCACATTTGCTCCATCCTCTCCTCTTGCTTGCTCACACCTTCCTTGATCTGGATTGGGGGCATGTCCAGTTCTGAGAGGCATCCAATTTCTTTTGGAGTTCTCCTCTCAAAGGGCCCATTAACTGCCCCTCCTCTTCAGGATCTTAGGGCCACGGCAGCTCCTATGGAAATCTTACAGGACGTTTCCTATTAGTGTCAGCTTCCTATGCTGATCAGATGGGAGGGTGAACCCAAGTGTGGGGACACATGGCTGTTTGCCTCCCACAGCTCCCTCAACCATTTGATCTCTCTTTCCCTATTTCATCCAACTTCACAGTCCATATTCCTTGAGCTATGCACATCTGCTCCGATGTTAGTCATTTGAGAGACATCTGGGCTCAGTTCTATCAGCTTTTTGCATTTTTCTCCCTAAAGCCCTTATTACAGACATCCCTTTATTCCAGCTTTGAGGAAAATGGTATAGAAAGCCCTGGGCTAGACCAGTAACCTCGAGGAAATGTGGCATCAGCCCTGCTGCCCTTCAGCTTCACAATGAACTTCAAGGTCATTTGGTTTTCAAGATGCTCATCATGTGGGTGTTCTTCCCTCCCCTCCTACTTCCAAGCTCCCCAATCCTGAGCCTGGGGTCCTGGAAACAGGCCTCACCCCCTACCTGTGCTCTGGAGCCAGGCCGCAGCCTGCCAAGTTGATCCAACATCCTCTACATTATTAATGTGCTGGTTTTTCTAGCAGACTCAACACAATAAAGATGGTGGTGATGGTAACGAACGTAACCGTGAGTCACCATCGTGTACTGAGAACTAATGTACTGGAGCATAGCATACATACCAGCAAGTACAGAATTCATACTTGCATTGATCCGTGAGTTATCCAAAGGGAACAAAACCGCTAACCAGTACCCACAAAAAAATAGAATATGACTAGCCCTCCAACGGCCCTCTTATGTGCCCCTCCCAGGTCACTTCCCTCTCTCTCCCAAGAGAGAGAGGGCCAATATTCTAACTTCTGAATTTGTTTTTCTTGTCTTTGAACTTGATTTAAATGGAATCATACGGAGTGTCTTCTTTGGTGTCTGGCTTCTTTCATTTTGCTTGTAAGATTCATCAATATTCTTGAATGTGGCTGTAGTTAATTTTTATTTCTGTATAGTATTCCACTATAAAACATATAACCCATTTTATTTATCCATTCCACTACTGATGCGGAATGGGTTGTCTACAATTTGATGATATGCCAAAAAATGCTGCTCTGGACATCTTGTACATCTTTTGGTGAACATATGAACATATCTGTGTTGGGTATATACCTAAGCGTGGAATTGTTGGGTCATGGAGTATGTGTACATCCACCTTTAGGAGATACTATCAAAGAGTATCAAAGCAGATTAAATAGTTTGCACTCCCAGCTGTGTATAAAAGTTCCAGTTGCTCCGCATCTCCACCAACCCTTGGTGCCGTCAGAGGTTTGATTTTAACCGTGGTGGTGTATGTGTAGTGGTAGCTCATTGTGGTTTTAATTTGCATTTTCCTCCTGAGTAATTACGTGGAGCCCTTTTCCATTTCATTGTTCCCATTTGGTTATCTTTTTTTTGAAGTGCCTAGCGAAATCTCCCCTTTTATTCTCGTGGATTGTCTGTAATATTTTTATAAATTTATGCCAGTTAGTCAAATATCCTATATGAGAGTCTTGTGTCAGATAAATACATGGCAAGTGTTTATCCCCTTTGTGCCTGCCCTTTTTCCTCTCTTAAAAGTTTCTTTTCACTGACAGTTCTCATTTTTAATAATTTCCTGTTTATCTTTTGGTTCCTTATGTTTACTGTTCTTTGTGTTCTGCGAAATCTTTGGCTGCCCCAAGATCTTGAAACTGTTTTTCTACGGTACTTACTAGAGAAGTTGTTGTAAAAACCCCCGTTTAGATTTAAAATCCACCTGGAATTGATTTTTGTTGGTACAGCCGGTATGGAAAACAGTGTTTTCTCAAAGATTAAAGATCAGAGTTTTCTCAAAAGATTACAAATGGAACTCTCATATGATGCAGCAATCCCACTACGGGGTATAGTTCCAAAGGAAATGAAATCAGTATCTTCAAGTGATATCTGCCCTCCCATATTCACTGCAGCACTTGTCACAATGTTACCGAACCAAAATGAGTTCCCTATTTGGTGAGTTGAAATCAAAGCCTTTACTAGAAGTTGTTCTCACACAAAGTACGATTCATTTGCCGCAAATAAGGGGACCATAGGGAATCACTTCCAAAGCTGTGGCCCTCTCAGCAAGGGAAAACAAGTGCCTTTTATTTTTGGTAGGGAATAAATATTCAAAAGGAAAGTTTCGTCATCACGTATAGAGGTGGGTATAAGCCAGCCCAGGCGTAGTTTGAAAACGTGCTTTCCCCTACCTTTCATGTTATGCTAATAAGGCTTAAGCTCCTCCTGGGGTGGAGATCTTAACATTAAAATGAAGCAAAAGTAACTTTGGAGACTTCTTGGCCCATCTGTGCAGGCGTTGCTTTTGCAGTTCTGTTTGGACTGGTTCAGGGTGGTTGGTGATTGCGTCTCTTAAAGTAACAGAGAAACAACTTTGAGAAAGAGTTAAGGGGCCGGCCTCGTGGCGTAGTGGTTGGGTTTGGGCGCACCGCTTCAACAGCCTGTGGTTCGCAGGTTCGGATCCATGGTGCCAACCTATGCACCGCTCATCAAGCCATGCCATGACAGGCGTCCCGCATATCAAACGGAGGAAGATGGGCACAGATGTTAGCTCAAGGCAAATCTTCCTCAGCATAAAGAGGAAGATTGGCAACAGATGCTAAGTAAGGGCTAATCTTCCTCACCAAAACAACAAAAAAGAAACAGTTAAGTGCTTTCGAAATTGCCTTTGAATTACTCGGGGCAGTTAGTTGGTGACAACAATAGCCAAGATATGGACACAACTTAAGTGTCTGTTGATGGATGATTAGATTAAGAAACATTACATGTATCTACAATTAAATATTATCCAGCTTTCAATATGAGAGAAATCCTGCCTTTTCTGACAACACAGTTGAACCTGGAGGACATTATGCTAAGCATAATAAGCCAGACACTGAAAGACAATCACTACATGATCTCATTTACACGTGGAATCTAAAAACGTCAAACTCGTGGAAACAGAGAGTGGAATGTGCCTACAAGGGATGGAGGTTGGTGGGTGCGAGGGGAATGAGAGATGTTGGTCAAAGGGTACAAACTTTCAGTTATAACATGAGGATGTTTTCAAGATCTAATATAGAACAAGGTGACCAGAGTTAATAATAATGCATTGTATACACAAGAGAATTGATCTTAAGAGTTCTTAGCATTAAAAAAAGGGGGAGTTATTACAGGAGGTGACGGAACTCTTCATTAGCTTGATTGTGGTATTCATTTCACAATGTGCACATACATGAAATCATCACATTGTACACCTTCAATATATACAACTTTTCTTTGTTAATCGTACCTCAATACAGCTGGAAAAATATTTGTGCTGACTTGAGAAAATGCTTACGAATTAATGTGAATGAGGAAAACAAGAAGTGAAAGCACAAATGCAGCAGGGCCTGGGAGAAAATTTGCCAAATGTTACCCGTGGGTGATACTGGCCTAGAGCAAGTTGACTCGAGGGAAGCCGTGTTGTAACTTAGAGTAACCTCTGACTAGCTCACTCAAGCTCTGTGTGTTTTACCTTGCACTTAGCCTAGGAGATAAACAGGTCTGGGAAATAATCCTGGCTGACACACGTACATCCCAAGAGTGACAGATGATAACTTTATTCTTTTGAATTTCTTAGGAACATGACGACCTCCTCAGGAAGATCATCTATACCGGCATCCATCATCGATGACAACTGAAAGACCTGGTGTGATGTCTCCAGTCTCCGATGCCAGATGGTCAATGTTCCTGAGCCCCCTTCACAGCCCACTAGTCCCTACAGAACTGCCTCAGATTATGTGCTTGTTTAAGATGGTCTCTGGGACATGAGTCCATCATCTTCCAATTTTGCTAGCTAATCGAGTAATTTCCTTTCCTCACCACCGACTCATCTTGTGATTGATTGGCTTCAAGGTTGCAGCAAGCAGAAGGAGCCTTTGCCCAGTTACACGGGCAGGGATTAGCAGCGATTATTAATTTCTTCTTTACACCTTTCTCAATTTCTCACATTTTTTAAAAGCACATTCACTTCACCAGGAGAAAACCAGCAGCAATTGTGAGTCACAACAAAAGGTGGAGAGATGAGATTGTGCACCCCTATCCCTCCTGGCCCCAGGAGGGCTGGAGGGAGAACAGTGGGCAGTGCAGGCAGCCCTGACCCTGCTTGGCCCAGGGTCTCCTTCCCCAGAGCCTTTCTGGTGTCCATCAGGCCCCACCAGTGTGGGGCTCCTGCTGCAGGTGGCCCCCATCAGGGTGAAACCCAGCTGAGTGGTGGCCTCTGACTGACCAGCAGGACCTAGTTTGTGATCTTGGTCACAGGTGGGCAGGACCGAGGAGGGTTGGTAGCTCAGTTGGAGAGTGGTGGTGGGAGGCTGGACAGGGGCTGGGGCAAAGAAGAGCAGGGGCCTGGGAGGGAGTCCCAGCAAAGGAACCAAGGGTTGGCCAAGGGGCAGGACTATGTCTGAGAGATGCTGAGGAGCACAGTGGGGTCAGTGGGGCTCAAGGAAGCTTCCCAGGGCTGCCCTTGACAAGAGTCTCCCTCAAGGTCACACAAGGCCCCTGGCCCTGTGGCCTTCAACCCAGCTCCAAGGCCAAGGGGATCCTTCCTTACAGAAGGTGAAAGGATCAGAACACTCTGGGGCTCTAAGTGTTTCAAAGTCTTTGTTAATATGCTCCAAGTGCAGAGTGCCCATGCCTTCAGGGACCAGCCACCTGTGCTGATTAGGAGCACCTTCTTTATCCCCAGTGACCAAGCGAGGCCAGAGCTAGAATGTCCTTCCCCAGTTTTCCCAGGGGTTCTTACCTGGGCACCCTGGGTGTGGGTTGGGGGTGGCGACAATTCTTCAGTCTGTGGCATGTTCTGCCTCCTTAAATGACAGTGGTCTCCCCCGTTCACTGGCACAGCCCAAAGAGCCTCCACACATTTCCCAAAACTCGGGAGACACGGTGCCGCCCAGGGCAGTGTGAGAACCCGGCCAAACTCAGCAGGTAGAAACTCCAGGAACACTTTTCCTGACCGTCAGTTCCACACCAGGTGTACTTGCTAGCTGAAGGAGGGCATTGGTGACACTTTTTGCACCTCCAATTCCCCATATGACATGGGGACAATGCTGCTCCCAGGGTGGGGATTCTGTGCCGTTGAATGAGATCAGTGCACGTGGAGCAGGCAGTGCAGCGGTAGTTGTCAAGATGAGTAGAATCAACGCAGGGAGGGCAGATATGTAGACACGACTGCACCTGCTCCTCCAACTCTCCTAAGGATAAAATGTGGTAAAATTCATGCCTTCCCACTCATCTAAAATACCAGCGCCCACCTTGAGCCCCTATCCTGTCCTCCCCACAGCCCTGTGAACTCTACTCCGGGCCATTCATGGGACCAGGGAGTTCTGAGACTCAGGGCCAAGGTTTTCCCGCAGATTTCTCATCTGGGTGGTGGTTAGGGAGGTCCCCAGTCCCTTCTGCTCTGTGCTTGGTGCAGGACACCTGGGGCAGCCCTGAGCTGGACCATCAGTGATCTGAGGCTGTTCTCCTTCACTCTGCTGGGCTGACAAGGGGACCTGCATCTGGCAAGCTCAGCCATCTGCGCAGGGGTGGAAATCCCACATCAGCAAAATGCCAGGGCTGCCAGTGCCATTCTCTACTTCATGCCTCAGCTCTCCTGGGCACCGCTATCTTGCATGACCTTTGCCCTCACTCCCCAGTGGAAGAGCCCATGGCCACATTTCCTACTGGCTGAAGGCAAAGGCAGTGAGGGCAGCCAATGGCTCAGGGAGGCCTGAGGAGTGTGTCCTGTTGGTGTTGAGCATCTCTGGGCCATGGCTGGACAGACACGTGCATGGGAGGGCAATGGTGTTCCTGTGTCCGGCTGCCGAGAGGCGGGGTGGGCCAGTGACTGGAGCCCCCACCTGGGCTCCCGGGTGTGTCTTTGCCTCTGTGCTTCTCCCTGGTGAAGAAAGCTCAGACCCTCTGCACAACCCTCACGCCTCGCTCGTCCCTGCACCATCCCTGTACATTCCAGAGTGGTAAGAGCTCAAGGAGGGGAGAGTGAGGGACGAGGGAGCCCTGACCACCCCTTGTCCCTCACCCCCAATTAGAAAAATGTGCTCTGGCTCAACCGTCAGCATGGCCTCCCCTGGTTCCCAAGAAACCCCTTTCTCCCTCAGCCCCCAACGCTAATCCATTAGAGACGGGCAGTGCCACCTCTGCACCTCCTTACTCCACGGGGGTCTCCAAAGCCGCCAAGCAGGTGTTGCCCATGTCACTGTCCTCAGCCCAGGGCACACATCTGAGCTGGAGAGGCATGTAGAACTCTCCTCCACAAGATTCAGGGGGTCCAGAGCCCCTCAAGAACCAGCATTCTCCCCCTCCCACCAACTCTAGGCCACAGGCCCCTTGAGGAGAAGGAGGGAGCCTGGTGACCCAGAGCTGCCCACTGTGGCCTCCCACACCAGGCAACACGGCCTCGGGGACCAGTGTAGTGTCCAGAAGAAGATGACTGGTCTTGTGGGGCTTGTCCCCTCTGAGAGGACAGAGGAGGCCATGGAGGTCAGGAGAGAAGGCTCTGGAGAGATAGGAAGGGCCAGGCTCCCACCCCAAGCCAAGGCACCATTTGCCTGATAATCAAAGATGAACTGGCCCACCCAACTGGCAGCATTTCCCTGGAAGAAGTATAGGAGTCCCACGGCCACCCTGGGCCGCCTATCTGAGCCTCTGGATCTGGAGGTGGGGACAACTAGGGCCCTTGCCGGCCCCAGCGAAGAGAGGAGACTTGGGGAGCACCCACATGAGAGAGGAGCACTCCAGCCCCGTGACTGAGGAATTTTTGATGCCACTCTCTGAGTGGACACTGGGCAGGGGTAGGAAGAAAATACCCCCAATATATCTGTGCCTACTGTATGCCAGGGCGGGGAGCAGCCAGCCACTGCTGTCACATCCATGGAGAAATGAAGTAGGTGTGGCTTCGTGAGTGTAACCTGGGGGAGGATGATGGAGTCTCCCAGCAGTGGAAAGACATGAGCTTTGGCCTTTCAGGTTCCTGGATACTGTGCTGAGGGAGGGGCAGCAGCCCTCCATTCACAGAGGCCTCCTGGGAGGGGAGAAACCAGGGTGGTGGATGGTGATCGGCTCAGCAGAGGGCAGGCTTGGGAAGAGTGGCGGGGCTGTCCTGAGGGGAGTGGAGCCCTGCTGAAAGAGAGACCTCTTCCTACCTCTCAGAGCTCATCTGGCTCTTTTCTTTCTTTCATTTTCAAATTAGAGGCAGCAAAAGGACAAGCTTACCTGTCTCTCATCCCCTTTCCATATTTTCAGCTTTGATGTCCACCCCTCCTATGAAGCCTGCTCTCTTGGGAATGTAAAGGCAGGGGCTGGTGGCTGAGGCAGCCTCTGGCCTTGAGGCAGGCGGCACCAGGAGTGGCTGGAGTGGAGGTAGGAGCCTGCGGCCCGGCCCCTGGCGTCTGTGGGCAGCCTGGTGATGAGGGAGTTTGTGGCTCTTGCTTCAAGAGGGTGGGAGGCTGAGAGAGTCAGGAGTGCAGGTGGCCCCTGCCCTCGGGTCAGGACAGTGTTCTGTGGACAGCCACACGTGTGTTAACACACACATGTTAGGTGTGAGCATGTGCCATGTCATCCACATTAGTGTGTGTGTGAGCACACGTGTGCAGAGCCCAAATCCTAGCTGAGGGACTGACTCATCCAGTATTTTGAGGCCTCGGTAGCACTCTTACCAGGGGGCCACATATGGAGTTGATGGTGGTGTGGCAGGCCTTGCATGCAGGACTGCCCCAGCCTACTTGACTGTGTAAATCTGCTCTGTGGAGGGGGCAGAGGTGTCCCCAGCAGGGGCTCTGCTGTGCAGCACGAGGCCTGGCAGTCCATGCAGCCCAAAGGGGCAAGACCTGCTGAGCCGGCTCTTCAGAAGCGTCCAGTCCTGAGGATACTGTTCACAGGGAGAGGTTTTGGGTGCTGGTGCCCCCTCGCCTACTGGGGATCGTCCCTGGAGAGGGTCCAGCAAGTTGGAGAAGGGGTGGGAAGGGGGTTTGAAAAATAGGCCAAATTCATGTCCCAAGTCACAGACCAAGCCCAGTGAGTGTCCCTGTCCCCTGCCTCAGTTTAGCTATTCAGGAAATGGTCCAGGGAAGAACTGAGCAGGGTTGGCACCAAAACTGGGGTCAGGGGGTAACAAACAAAAGATCCTGCTCTATGCCAAGATCATTTCTGTTACCCTGAGATGGGGTGAGGGGAAGTTGGGGGTATAGTGGGATTCTGCGGAGCCTTACGCTGCCCAGGACCTCATCTTCGGGGGTCTGGCCCTCACCTGGCCTGCCCTAGGTCACCAGCAGTAGCAGTGGCACTTACATCTGTCCCAAGGTCTGGAGAGGGGAGAAGTGGGCAGCCTTACACCCTGGTGGGGACCCTCACGATTTCTTTCTTTCTTGAAGAAACATGAAACCCTCAAGATTCATGTACTGTGTGATGGAGAGAAACAAATACCAACTGTTTCTCCAAAAAGACAATGTATTTTGTACTTTGTAAAGTATTAATTAAAACGGAGAAAAATATCATGTTGGCTGAGGGCATCTGATTTTGTGCTGCTCCAGGACCACATCTCATCTCTTTCCTTCTCCATTCCATGGTCGAGGAACATGGCCAGGGGCTGGGAGGAAGGCAGAACAACCTTCCCGTCCACACCCAGCATCTGAGAGAGGACACACCCCAGAGCGAGAGGGGCTGTATTAGTTACCTGATGCAGGGTAACAAGTTGCCCCAAATGCAATGGATTAAATTGATTGTATACGTGTCACGGTTTCTGTGGGTTAGGAATTCAGGAGCAGTTTGAGCAGCTGGCTCAGGGTCCCTCAGGATGCTGCGATCATCTGAAGTCCTGGCTGGGACTGCAGGATCTACTTCCCAGGTGGTTTATTCACAGGGCTGGCAAGTTGGGCTCAGCTGTTTGCAGGGAGTCTGTTCCTCTCCACATGGGTCTCCCCATGGGGCTGCTTGAGTGTCCTCACAATACGGTGCCCGGATTCCCACAGGGCAAGTGATTCAAGGGCCAGTATAGGAGCCAAAATGGTTTTTTGGCCCCGAACCTCAGAATTCACACCCCTCTGCCTCCACCATACTCTGTCACCATACAGCCCTGCTCTGATTTGACACAGAAGCAGAACACACAAGGGTGTGAAACCAAGAGGCCAAGGTCACTGCTGCCATCTTGGAGACTGTCTACTGTGCCCACCATTCCTCCTAAACCTCTGGCAGAGGTGGGCCTGGGGGTTAGGGGGCCTGCGGAGCAGGACAGGGCCTTGCTGGTGGCAGGGGGAGGATCAGGGGCTGGATCCCGGGCCACAGGGCTTCTGGCACAAGCCTGGAGCCCTGCTGTGGATGTCACACCCCCAGGAAGGTCCTTGGTGCTAGAAGCCCAGGAGCTGATGCCTCCCAACAAGATACTCTAGGGGCACGAGGGAGGGCTCCATGCCCAGCGTCCCTCCCACAAGGGCTCTGGCATTTGGTTCCTGCCCTTTTGGCAGACAGGCACTTGGGATGCCCAGGCAGGACAGAGGTCTTGGACCTTGGACACCCTTCACTGCCCCTCTCTGACATTTCCCACGGATGGCTGGTGTGAGCAGGGCAGCGCTGAAGGCCTGAGCCTGCACTGAACCCCCCAACCTCCATCCTCACCCGCCTCACCCTTGTCCGCAGGAAAAGCAGACCTGGTGATTGAAGGGAGTGACAATGGCGCTGAAGCTTTCTCACCACCCTGAGCCCAAGAAAGTTCTGGATGCTGTGAATGCTTTCCCATCTGGGGTCTTCAGACTACGCCCCCCCTCATTCCTTCAGAGACCCCCTTGGAGCTAGGACATCTACGGGGACTCTTGATTTCCCCCAAAATCTCAAAAGTTACAAAGGCCTGCAGAGCCCGACCTCCCTTTCCCGCCACTCATTCACAGTCACTGTCACTCGGGCGGTGCTGGACCTTGTGCCAGGTCCTGGGGACCCCGAGGAACCTGCTGTGGCCCCTGCACCTGAGTCTCTCTAGGAGGTGAGAAGACAGGGAAAGGATCTATTCCAGGGAGTGCAGGGCCAGGCTAGACCACAAAGGTGTGCTGTGCCCAGGGGGAGGGAATGACCACTGTCCAGTAGTAGGGGGCAGACCAAGAAGCCAGGACATTAGGGTTGAGCTTGGTAAGATGGGGACCCAGCAGAGGGAGGAGCAAAGTCATAGAGGGCCAGAGGGAACCTTGGCTGGAATGGAGGAGTGCGGCGGGGGAGGCAGGAGTGGATGGGGCAGGTAGGGGATGAGGCTGAAATGCAAGGTGGGTGCTCAGGTCTGCCAGGGGCCTCACCCTCCTACAGGCCATGGGGAGCCACTGAGGACTTCCACGCAGGGGACCAAACTTAGCATCTGAGTGGTGATCTGGGTTATGAAGAGGGCCGATAGGTGGAGGAAAGGGGGACTGCCAGGGTCCTGGCCTCAGTTCTCAGGAGGGGTCCCTGGTGGTTCAAGTGTCTTCTGTGTGCAGAGTTGGGGTGTTGGGGGCAGTGGCGCATGCAGGGGACCAGCAGATATCCAGCCAATCCTCAGAATCATGAATTTGCCCCACGCCCAACCAGGGTATAATTCCTCCTGGAGCAGCTCTGGCTGGTTCTTGGCAGGTTCTCACTGCAGCTCACATTCAGATCCCTGGGGGGGTTACCCATGCCAGGACTCCACCCCCAAGAATCTGATTCAGTTTCTCGTCGATGAACTATCTGTTTAAAACCTCCCCCACCCTCTTTCAAAAGGTAACATAAAGAACTCGGCTACAGGAGGAAAGAGCAGCTTCTGTGGTCACATGGCCCCCCTGGTTTTATCATGTGACATTCCACTGCGGGGACGGGGGCTCATGATGGTGAAAACGAGCTCTCCAAAGGGAATGCGTGGGATGAGATCATGGGGGTGGTTGCACCACATAGACAATACGCTAAAACCACTGAATTGTACACTTTAAAATGGTCTTACATCATGTGACTCACATGTCAATGTTTTAAAAATATCAATGTGGTAGAAAAACCAACAGGAATGGATGCTGGGTGTGAAGGATGGCCAAGAAAAAATGTGAGTTATTCTGACACTCTTGAGGCTTAAAGGAAGTCCCTATCAACATGGTGGAGGCAGCACAGAGAAGGAGGAAGAGGACGGAGGCAAGAAACCGGAGCTCCCACCTCGCAAAGGTTGATGGAGGAGCATCTCATTTGAGCTGTTTTTCCAGGAGCTCTGGACCTGAGCTGACCCAGCGGGAAGCTGTGCAGCATCAACGAGACCCAAGCCCATCTGCCACCCTGATGAGCATGGGGCACCAGGAGGGTCCTGATGTCCAGGGAGAACCTCGGGGAAGCAGGCAGAGCCTCTGAGGAGCCTGTAGGTAATAGCCCGAGGTGTCTTCAGGGAAATCAATACTCGGTGTCTTGGACTCAGGGTCACCGAGCGTGTCATGAATTACGTGGTAAAAGTGTCCAAACTTAAAAAATTAAATGAAGGCACCAGTGATCTCACTCCTTAGGTATACACTCGAGAACACTGAGAACACGTTCACACAGACACTTGTATGCGAATGATCCAAAAAATAAAATGCTGGACCAAGTAAAACTCATACATGAAGTTCTGGCATTATTCATAATAGCCAAAATGTGGAACCAGCCAAATGTCCACCAAATGTTGAATACGGTACATCAAAACAATCAATCAGTAACCTCCCAGATGATTCTATCATACAGGCAAGGTTAGAAGCTCAGGGGGAGGGGTTGAATCTGCCCAAAGGAATCCCCTCATGAACACGGCCTCCTTCGGCTGCTCTGGGGGCAGGTGACCTCATCTTGATTTCCTAGTTTGAGGCCAGACTCATGAGAGGCAGCCAGCCCCGAAATGCGCCAGCTGGAATGAATGCATGCTTCTCACCACCACATCCCCAGCACCTGGCAGCTCCTGGCGTACAGTCGGTCAGGAACAGGGACTCAATCAGGCCTTTGCTTCATCTTCAGTGTTCTCTCGCTGTAATGAAGGTGGATGACTGCAGCTGAGGAACAGCTTCGGGTCACAAGCCTGAGCCTGTTCACTTTCCATCTCTGAGGGTGGATGCACACATGGCATTTTTCTGATGGGCACAGATTCCTGTGCTCTTCTCTGGCAATTCAGCTGGCACCACCCTACCAGAGCGACAGCAAGAGCAAGTCTCTCCGCTCCTCATGGGCAGCTCCCCCACCAGCTACATCCCACCTGTTTGCCTCCCTAGCAAGACAATGGACTCCTGGTTTGAGAAGGTGACCACAATCTCTGGATTACTCCTTTTAAACTTGACTGCTCAGCGTGCCCTCAGTGTGGCCCCTGAGAAAAGCACAGCGAGAGGGACTCCAAGCACTGTCTCCAGCTCAAGCTGAATCTAGGCTGCTCCGTGTGAAATATCAAGGTTTGTGTGGAAGAAAGGCTGGGTTTCTTGGTCGCCACAGCATGAGCGTCTGAGGGTAGCTGGGTGATGCACCCTGGGAGAGAGAAAGGCAAGTGTGGGGTCCTTTGTGGAGGGGATACATTCCTGGGGCTCAACCACGGGGCAGGACAGGCCCCAGGACAATGGCTGCCTCACAGATCCACCCCAGTGCTGAGGCCGCCAAGGCCATCTGAAGTGGTCTGTGGGAATGTCAGGCTGCACGGTAGGCCGAGGCACCTGAGCAGCTCCCATGCAGCCCCTGCGGGGAGAATGACCCTCAGAAGGTGTGAGTAACTCTAATGCTGGTCAGGAGGTGCTGGGACCTGAGCGTAATCTGTGAGAGAACAGTGTGGATCTTCAGAAATGCAGCCTGAGTGTCTACCCTGTGCCAGGTGCTCAACGAGACTGTCACCTGCTGTGCCAAGTCAGAGCACTCTTCCTGCAGCGTGGTTCTCAGCGTCTGACTGTCACATGAACACAGTGAGTGCACAGTAGGTGTTTCCTGACCTCCTGAAAATGTGAGCCAACCACATATTCAAGAAACAAGCGTGGTCAGGACAGGACTCTCCTGAGTGTGTCAGGGGCGGACCTGACGAGAACGGCAGGCCAAGTGTCTTTTATTCACTGATGTCAGGGTCTGTGTGCTAGCAAGAGCCCCTTCTCCAGAAATCATCATGGAGTGGCAGCCTGCACGTCCGGCGGGGGCTCAGGGGATGGAAGACGGAGACCCAGGCCCCTGGCAACGACTGTCCACTGAGGGAGACAGTGGTGGCCACCGTGTGACAAGAGTCCCTCCACCTTCTCAGGCTGTGCCTGCCACTCGGGCTCTGCACTGGCCTCGCTTCTTCCCCAATATAGGTGGAATGACAGAGTCTGAGTGTAAGAAGACATGACGGCCAGGTGACACGTCACAGTGGCCCGTGGTCACTGCATTCAGGGTGTCCTCACACACTTGCTGAAGTGACAGGAGCCCGGAGCCTGCCAACACTGACTTTTCACAGGAAAAAAGGATAAATCACACAACCAACGTACTGTAGAAGCTTTCTCTCCATGTGTGTCAAATGTTGGGAGTGTCAGAGGCCTTGTTGCGAATTTCTCTGAAGATGAAATGTATTTGTAAAACCACTGGAGTAAAATAATGACTATCTGGCAATGGCAAAAGACTTAACATGATAATGTAATTACAAGGAAATTTGGTTATTTTATAAGCCACATTTTAAGATAACGACTAGAATTATACCAGGACATATCAGATTTTTAGGAATTTTATATAATTTTTAGAATACTGAAAACATGCTTATTTTCATCAAACCAACAAACTTAAATAAGCTTTCATTTACTAAAGATGATATCATGTTAACTTGAAAAACATTTGGGTTAGTTTCCATTACATTTAGAAACAATTTATATAAATGCTTACTTTAAGCCTACTAGTGGAGCTCTTTTAGAAATTACATCATCCAGAGGTAGAAAAATATCACATATATATAACGCGTACACATAGACATACATAGATACACAGACAGACACAAGCGGAGACCTTAAATAGTTTTCATTAAATGTTTCCTATGAATCAGGTACAATACAAAACTCACTAATTTAAAAAAGAATAGTTGGATCCAAACTGTGTTTTTGGCAGTATTAAACAACTCTATTAATTTTTAATTTAAGTTTCCCATGGACTGTTTAAGGGAATAACGTTAAGTTTCCCAGAAAATCTCTCATGATCTCATTAACTCTGAGAGGGGCTCATACTGGGCCCTTCTTAGAAGGTCGATTATGGGGGTGTCTGTAAAGCCATAATTTAATAGACTTTTAGGTAACTTTTATAGCTTAATTTTTATTAGCTTTTTGCAACCAAACTTTCAGTAGGGCTCTTTTGGAATTTTGAAGGCTTTGCTTTTAAGTGCACATCTTAAGCAATCTTATCTAATTAGATCATTCCTTCTAATGGCCAATGTAACACCCCTGAAGCTGGTGGCATTTTGGTAGGACCCTAGCCACAAATGGAGTTCAACCCATATTTCTGTCCAACCATACCTGACTGCAAATTGGGTGCAACCCGCAATTCTGTCTGACCATATTTTGGGGCGCCCAACCTGATGGTTACTAAGCCAAGCTCTCAGGACACAATACAAGCGTAGCAAGATTTTGCTGTTGTTTTAAATATTTACAACTTCTGCAACCTTTAGTTTTCGAGCAGGTGTGCTGGAAGGTGGCATGCTTAACTCTTTAGAGATTAAAGATTGCATTTAATCTGTCTGTTCCACGGTTCTCAAATCTAGTGCACAAAAAGACAAGTTTTGGAAGCTCAAAGGATCCCCAAAGGTGGCCAGTGTAATTTTAAATTATTCCAGGTTATCCTGATCCAAAGATTCAGCCAATTACAGCTATCCCCATTTGGTTAAGTACTTGCAAGTAAAGGCTCCATACATATTGTACACAGAGCCAGCCAGAATTCCAGTGGGTGGGTGCCCATCTGGCATTGTTGGCTTTGAAAGTGTGGTTTCTCATTTTCTTTTAGTTTCATTTTAATATCAAGTCTGAACAATTTCTAAGGACAGTGTAGCTGGTCAAAACTGTGCTGCTTGTGAGTGTCACTTCCTAAAAGGTGATGAACACTCTCTCACGTGTCTTAGCTTCTCCTGCGGGCAGTCTACAACTACCGTAGGGGTGCAGAGCACTGGATGAACAATCCTTGTGTGCGGGCCCCTCGACAAGACATTAATTATTTAAAGTGAATGATGGTGACTGAGTTCCCTATGCGACTGCCGCTTGTCATGGAGATTGTCCTCAGACACTTACACCAGGTTCTCAGTCACCTGAGAACAACTTGTGGCTGGAAAGAGCAAGTGCCCCTTTTCTTCAGAACGAAACAAATTCAGTCTCTCATTTTGCTGTCAGTTTGTTCAGACTTTATCAACATGTCTCTTTTTCAATTGAAAGCCAAATTAAAGAGGTCAGCTAACCCAGTTCACTCCAAACTTCCCCCTTGGTTCCCCTTACCTAGGAAATGTCTCCCTGTTGGCTCCCCTCACCTAGGAAATGTCCCCCCCAGGTTCCTCTTACCTAGGAAGAGTACCAACACACCCTTAAGATGTTGAAGTCTTCAGACCCAAAACAGCTGGAATAACAAGTCAGGACTGTCAACTTAAATAAGGAGGTCCAGATTTCGGGAGCACTCACCAGACCACCTGAAGAGTGCAGTGAACCCGGGGGGGAGGAGGGGTAGTGGAGCTCAACGGTCCCCTGTGGTACCAGTGTTGGTTGAAAGTAGGCTCCACCTGGACTCAGGTGGGTGTCTCAGAAGTCCCTTCGTGGTTGCCAGGAAAAGGTGCCGCAAATAATCAATAATCGTTCTGTAGCACAAAGTTTTATTTGAGCCCAATTTCATTTGAGGACTCTAGCCCGGAGCACATCTTTGCAAGGGAAGAAAGCGCTGTGAAGAAGAGTGGTTTTCAGCAGAGTTACATCCCGTTTCCAAAGACAGAGACACACATCAAGCATGACAGGTGCACATTCTCTCAAGCATTCAAGGAGATATTTTGCTATTGATGAGCACATAGACAGCAAGTCACCATGGCCTCGGCGCTGGAGGAAATGAGGCATTCAGTCTTATCTTGAAAGGGTGCTGGCATCAAAGGAAGGGAGGGATGCTTTTTTTTCTTCAAAGAGTACATTCTTTACTTTAGGGTAACGATTAAAGTACACAGACAATGCATGTCTGACAAGCCATGAGTCAGGTTTCTTTGCTTCAAATAAATTTCAGGCCAAATCAGGTTCCAACCAGAATGGTTTCCACATATACTTGAAAACGTAAAATATCTTATATCGCACCTGATGACATCCCGAGGGAGTAGATGTTAGAATGACCCCCACTGCACAGATGGGGACACTGGGGAGGCCCTGAGAGGCACGTGGTTGTCCAGGGTGACATCACTGGCAAGAAGCAGGAGCGGGACTGCATTCAACACTGTGTCCTCAAAGCTGGGGCCCTGCTTGCGTTCAGACATCCCCAGAGGCTGTGGGGTGGACTCTGTTGGTGTGACTGTGTCTGGACGTGGTGTGGAGATGGAGAGTGAGCAGTCAGCAGCCCCGGGAGCCCTTAGGGAGGTCTTGTGTAAGGAGGGAGCTTAGGTAAGGTGACCCCAGGAAGTACCCTCATGGAGCCCAAGAGTACTCGGAACCCTGGTAACTAGGCACCCACATCCTAGAGACAGCCCCCAAGCCAGCTCACTTGTCTAGCACTTGTCTAGGAGGAGCAACGTGTTTAGTTGCTTCTTCTCGATGGTCAGGGGCCAGAGCCCCAGGAAAGCTCCCAAAGACCACCCGCAATGCAGATGCTGGTTCCTTTCTCATGGCCGACAATTGTGGCCGTTTAACCGGAGGGACAGAAAGGTAACACAGGGAGTCCTAGGGAAGGCCAATCCAGACCAGACCAGCACTGTGGTCCCATCTGGGCATCCCTACATCCCCTCCCCATGTGTGTGTGTGGAAGGGCGGTTTCATGAGGGTGGACCACCGTGAGCAGGAGCAGGTCGCTGAGGTGTTAGAAGCCTGGTGGGCTTCTAACATGACCCTGGTGGGTCATGTTCACAGCCCAGGTCAAGGCCGGCTGGGTGGGATGTGGAGTGCTAGAGTGGCACCCTTCTGCCTGAGGTGTATGTCTTTCATCCGGGGTGGAATTCTGTGGAGACACAGGTATGTGCCTGATCTGGGAGAATTAGGTCCCGAGGACAGAAGCAGCACAAGGACAGCTGGGCAGCTGGCAGGGCTCGGATGCCTCTGGGTCGGCTGCCGGTCACTGCCGTTGCAGAGCTCCATACAGGAGATCAGCGAGGAGCTGGTAGAAGGGGACATCCAATCCCTCACCCCCAGGGGTGAGCAGCTGTGACACAAGACTGCATCAGCAGCTGTGGGGAGAACGTCTGCACTGACTGTTGGACAAGCCTCAGAGCTACCTCAGTACCCATCATCCATCCCGGACAACTATCATTACCACCAACTCCTGCAGGAAACCAGGAGGCAGCTGCGGCCCCAGCGTCCGTGCAGGGAGAGCCATCCCCTGCACAGGCTCCAGCAGGAGACCAGGAGGCAGCTGAGGCCCCAGCCACCGTGCAGGGAGAGCCATCCCCTGCACAGGCTCCAGCAGGAGACCAGGAGGCAGCTGAGGCTCCAGCCACCGTGCAGGGAGAACCATCCCATGCACGGGCTCCGGCAGAAGACCAGGAGGCAACTGAGGCCCCACCATGCAAGCAGGGAGACACATCCCCTGAAGAGGGTCCTGCAGGAGACCAAGAGGCACCTGAAGCCAAACCATCTGGCCTGGGAGAGCTGGCTCTGCAATGTCTCTCATCAGCAGCTCCTGTACCACCCATTCAAACTGCTCCCTCACCAGAAATTTCCTTCCCTACCCTCATTAATGTGTTTGTTTCCTTCTTAGTTGCTCTTTTTGATTTTTCTTTATTGTTTAGTTCTTAATAATTATTTAAATTAAATGTTTCGATTTTTTAAAATTTATGTTTTCTCATTTTAAATTGTACACTTTATGAGCATTAAGGACATTCACATTGCTGTGCATCCATCACCGCTATCTGGGCTCAGACAATTTCACACTCCAAAAGGAAATCCTGTTCTAAAAGCACTCACTCCCCGTTTATTCCTCAGGCCCTGGCCCGCTCTAATCTGTTTTCTGTCACTGTTTTTTGTTAAATCTATTCTGGATGTTTCCTATAAGTGGAATCATGCCATAACTGGCCATTTGTGTCTGCCTTCTTATTTTCACAGGGCCTGATAGGTTTTCCTTTTCTGTTTTTATTTGAAATAGAATTTCTCTAATTTGATAGGAAAATCCCAGGTGGATTCTAGATTTGATGTATCAAATAAAGCCCTTTCGGTAAATATGTGCATAATCTTGGGGTACAGACTGCTGTTCTAAGTGGGACACCAGAGCCAGAAGCCAGGCATGAAACGCCTGTGGCCAAAACAAAAACAAGACAAGGGTAAAAAGCTGGAAAGGCAAACCACAAACCGGAAAGCATTCCTCATAACCCAAGGCCAGGGAAAGGCTACACATCCCTCGCTTCCAAAAAATGCTTGAAATTCAGTATTTTAATAAGAGATAAAGAGCAAACACACTCAACGCCAATGAGAGGTGATACACAGGGGCAGCATGTGTCAGAGAAGCTCGAGCTCCACGAGGGGGACACCCGCACATGGAGACACTGTGGAGAGGGCACTGGGCCCCATCAGATGGGCAGGGTTCCAGTGTGGTGACAACCAGCCCTGGTGACAATGTGAGGAAGCAGAGGCCCCATCAGACTCCTAGAGACAAGTGTGAAAGGACACTCCTCTCTGGAGACCAGCCTGCAGGACCCATCGCAGCCCCCAGGGGCACGCCTGTGCTGGCGGTGCTGATCCCAGGACTTCATCCCACAGAAAGTCTGTACAGTGTGTGCACGTGTGTGCACATGCGTGCGTATGTGTGTGTGCACTTGTGGGTGTCAGGAACGGAGCATTCCAGGGTGTGTGCTCTTCTAGAGCCTGATTTGTCCAGGCATGGCCACTGCCAGGCAATCCTATTCCACTTGGTATTTTCTCTGTCCTGGCATCAGAATTTATGAAGACCCCCTGCTTGGACCAGGGGCCATTTCCAGTTTTTCACTCTCTGAATAGTGCTGAAGGGAACACCTGCAACCACAAATCTCTGTTTAGGACAGAATCCATGACGTGGAGTTTCTGGGTCAAAATGTATACTGTTTTTAATGAATTGGCCCCAGTTTCCAACACCAGAGGGCTCTTTGTCAGCTTTGAGCCTTCTTTGGGAAAGCAGGGCCACAGAGACCCCGGGGCTGGGACCTCATGGAGTGAGGGAGGACGAGGAGCTGGCAGTGGATGTGATCAAGGTACTTGGGAGTGAGCTGTCTGGCAGAAAATGTCCCACCCCTCAGCCCAACACCTGGCCCCACCCATCATGGTGATGTCATGGGCTAGTCCTCTCGCTGGTGCTAGAGCTGGTGCTGGAGCTTGCTTTAGCTCAAAACATGGCTCTGGTTCTAGAACTGGAGCTGAAGGTGGAGCTGGTTCAATCTCAGCAGCTCATGCGAGAGCCTGTGTTAGAGTTGCGCTATCTCTATAGCCGCCAGTATCTCTAGCTCTGGGGAAGGCACTGGAGCTGGAACTACCTCCAGAGATAATCTAGACCTGCTTCTGCAGTTTGATAAAGCTCTTGAGCTGGCTCCAACTCTTGCACTGGAGCTGGTGTAGAGTTATTGCTGTAAGTGGCTCTAACTGTGGTTCTCATTCTAGACCTGGTTCTTGTGGCTCTAGTTGTATAACCAGTCCTAGCTCTAGCTCTGTAGCTGGTGCTAAAACTGGTGGTGGATTAGGTTTGTAGCTCTGGCACCGGCTCCACCTCTGGAATTGGTGTTGGGGCAGATTCTGGTACTAGAGCAGCACAGGCTCCGGCTGGGTGGTTGGTGATAGAGATGCCTCCATCTCTGAAATCGGTGGTAGAGCTGGTAGCACAGCATGATCTAGTTCTGATGTTGGTGCTAGAGCTGTTGCCAGAGCTGGTTCTTTCTCTTGAGCTGGCATTGGCTCTAAGTCTGCTACTGGTACCCAAGCCAGCTCTTGCTCCAGCACTTGTGGGGGATCTAGCTCTGCAGCTGGTACTAGATCTGTTGCTGGAGCAGGCTCTGCCTCTGAACTTGGTGCTGACTCTAGCTCTCGAGCTGGTGCCAGAAATGGCTCTAACTCTGGAGCCAGTGTTAGAGCTGATGCTGGAGCTCGCTCTTCCTTGGAACCTGGCACTGACTGTAAACTAGCTTCAACCTGGTTCTCACTCTAAAGTGAGCACTAGAACCATCACTGGGACTGGCACAGGAGTTGGTGATAGAGCTGCCTCTATCTCCAGCGTTGATGCTACAGCTAGTGTTCAAGCCAGCTCTAGCTCATGAGAGAACCCCGGCCCTGACCCTGCAACTAGCACTGGAGCTGAAGGTGGAGCTTGCTCTATCTCAGGAGTTTGTGCAACTGTGGGAGCTGGGGTTAGCTCTAGCTATGGAGCTGGCCCCAACTCTGGTGCTAGAGCTGTTGGTAGAGCTGGTGTTGGGGCTAGCTCTGGCTATAGACCTATCACTGGCTCTAGTTCTGGAGCTTGTAATAGAACTGGTTCGTGCAGTGGCTTGGGTGTTGAAGCTGGTCCTGAAAATGGCTCTGAGTCAGGATTCTAGCTAGAGCTGGCTCCAGAGAACACTTAAGCTCTTGAGCTGCTGCTGGAGCTGGTGTTGGACCTGGCCCCAGCTTTTGACCGTTTTCTGGAGTTGGCACTAGCTCTGTGGCTGGTACTACCTCTAGCTCTTGGACATGGGCAAGAAATGGCTCGAACTTCAGATTTGGTACTAGAGCTGGTGTGATGTCTGACACTGAAGGCGGTGCTAGCTGTGGAGCTGGTGGTGGAGCTGGCACTAGCTCTGAAGCTTGTTTTAGAGCGGGCACTGGTGCTTCGAGAGGACAAATGTTCAGCAACATGACTGCCATTCCACGTGCCTTTCCAAAAACAGAAAACGCCCCGCTGCCCTCCAGAGAAGCCCCAGCCCAAGGATCCAAGAAGCCTTCCAGGAAGCCTTCCCAGACTGTAGACAGTGTGCATGTATCAAATAAATTTTTTTCTTCTGTTCCTTATCTTCTTATCACAGAACATCATATGTAACTAGATGTATCAATAACAGTTAACTTCACATGATAGTATGTAAGTCATAGGATATCAAGGAAAGGAGTGCACATCACCCAAGAACTTTGCATCCTCCTTGGGGAGAGTATTTGTGTTTTGAGTTGTCCACAGGAGAGGGGTACCATGTTAGAGGGAAGAATGACTTTCTTCCTGTCCTTATTTGGAGATTAAATGCGGCTAAAGGAGATGTGAGTGGGCGCCAAGTTGAGGGAGCGTGGGCTCTGATGGTTAGTCTTGTGTGTCAACCCGACCAGGCCATAGTATGCAGCTGTTTAATCAAACTGGATATTTAATCGTGTCTTGCTGTGAAGGTATTCTGTAGATGTGGTTAACACGTACAATTAGTTGACCTCAAGAAAAAGAGATTACTGTCAATAATTTGGGTGGGCCTCATCAGCTGAGGGCCTTCAGAGCAAACACTGAGGTTTCTCAAAGAAGAAAATCTGCCTCGAGACTCCAGCATCTAGACACCTGCCTGACTTTCTAGTCTGCAAGCCTGGTCTACAGATTTTGGACTTGCCAGCCCTCATGAGCACATGAGCCAATATATTAGAATCAGTCTCTCTCTCTCTACACATACATATACACACATCTGTGTGTGTGTGTGTGTGTGTGTGTGTGTGTGTGTGTATGTGTGCACGTGCATATGTATCCTGTTGGTTGTTTTCTGGAGAACTCTGACAAACACAATGCTGAAATGCCTTTGTCCTTCCTTTTTCCACTTTAGAATCACTGTTCTTTAAGGGCTTCGGAAACTCAGTGCCATAGGAAGTTTGCAGACGAAGTGTCTGTCCAATCCAGACCTCGTACTGCATGTCGGGCTCTGCCGGCACTGCCTGGTAATTCTGAAAAAGCGTGGCTGACGCTTTCCTGCTGAGGACATGCAAATGACCCCAAAGGCCTCTTACTTGAAACCGGGCAAAATGTGGAACAGAAAGCTCACCCTCGTGAGGCCGGCCGACAACAGGGTCAGCACCCAGACTCCTGCAAGAGAAAAGTGATACACGCGGCCTCAGAAAATTAACCAGACACCATATTTTCAGAATGTGGGCTTCCATGCCAGGAAGGTCTGTAGAGAATATGTCATATTTCCTTTAACACATTTCTTGAAGAAGTCAAGTTTTTTGCCTATTTATTGTTACCTTTCAGCACACACACTTGATATATGTTCTTTCCTGCACAATCCTCTCCCTTCATGCTAAATATTTTCACTCTACAGTCAGTAAAGAGAAGAGAACACGACGGAGAACGCAATCCAGAGGGAGCCACCATCCTTGGAATCACCATGAGTATGTGAATATCTGTCGTCACCTGTTTGGAGTGGGCCCACCCCCCAGTTACACAGCAGCCAGGGCAGGGATGACGGGATCAAGAGGTCTAGACTAGTCATTCGACTGGCTTTCAGCAAGTATTTAATATGTGGGTTCTGGTTTGCCTCCAGAGAGGTTCTGTGTGTTTGTGTGAGGGAGAAAGATGGAGGAAGAGGGGAGGGAAGACAATTTCATGGTTTAAAAGCTGCTGCAAAAGCTAATATCCACTAGGTGCGAAAAACCATATGACAAAATCCAACACCATTTCGTGATAGAAACACTCAAGAAACTAGAAACAGAAGGGAATATCTTGAGCCTCGTCCAGGGCATCTGTGAACAGTCCACAGCTCACCGACGTCATAGTCAGTGGGGAAAGACTGGAAACGCCACCCCTGAGGTCAAGAACAAGATGAGCATTGGCCACTCTTGCCAATTCTATGCTACATTTTGCTGGAGGTTTTAGCCAGGTCAATTAGGCAAGAAAATGAAGTAAAAGGTATCTAGATTGGAGGAGATGAAGTAAAATTATCTCAATTCTCAAATGATGTGACCACATATAGAGGAAATCACAGAGAATACATGGAAAAACTATTGGAACTAAGAAATGAGATTAGCAAAGCTGCTGGATACAAGATTAATTTAAAAAATCCATTGTATAGGAATATAAATTGGTGCAGCCACTATGAGAAAGAATATGCAGATTCCTCAAAAAATTAAAAATAGAACTACCATATGATCCAGCAATTCCACTTATGAATATTTATCCAAAGGAAATAAAAACACTAACACAAAAAGATATCTGCACCCCACTGTTCATTGCAGCATTTATTTACAATAGTGAAGACACGGTAAGCAACCTAAGTGTCCTTTGATGGATGAACCGGTAAAGAAGATGTGGTGTAAGTATATATATATAACAGAATCTTATTCAGCCATAAAAAGGAAAGAAATCCTGCCACTTGCAACAACATAGACGGGCATTATGCTAAGTGAAATAAGTCAGAGAGAGAAAGACAAATACCATATGATCTCACTTAAATGGCGAATCTAAAATTAAAAAAAAAAGCAAAAACTGAGCTAACAGATACAGGGAACAGCTTGGTGGTCGCCAGAGGCAGGGGGTGGGGGTTGGGCAAATGAATGAAGGGGTCAAAAGGTATAAACTTCCACTTAGAAAATAAATGAGTCCTGGAAATGTAACAAAAAACATGGTGACTATAGTTAGCAATAGTGTATTGTACATCTGTTAGATGCTAAGAGAACAGATTTTAAAAGTCCTGATAACAAGAAAAATATCTGTAACTATGTGAGGTGATGGATGTTAACCAGACTTATTGTGTTGATCTTTGGTAATATATACATATATAGAATCATTATGTTATATGCCTGAAACTAATATAATATCATATGTCAAGTTTTAAAATATCAATTTTATTTCTATATACTAGCAAAGGAAAATCTGACAATAAAAGTAAGAAGATATGTTAATTTACAATAGCATCCAAAACAATGAAATAATTAGAAATAAATTTATCATAAGAAGTACAAGAGTTGTACAATGAAAGATACAAAACATTATTGGAAGCAATTAATGAAGACCAAAATAAATGGAAAGGCATTTCATCTTCATGTATCCGAAGACTTGATACTATTAAGGTGGCAATACTCCACAAATAGAACTAGAGATTCAGTGGAATTCCAAGCAAACTCCCAGCTGCCTGTTTTTGCAGAAACTGACAAGCCAATGCTAAAATTCATATGGAAATGCAAGGGAGCCACAAGAGCCAAAACAATCTTGAGAAAGAAGTTCAAAGATGGAGTATTCACACTTCCCAATTTCAAAAATTATTACAAAGCTACCATAATGAATACAGTGTGGTGCTGTCATAAAAAATAGACATACAGACCAATGGAATAGAATTGAGAGTCCAGAAATCAACCTACATATTTACAGTCAATTGATTTTTGATGAGTGAAAAGACAATTCAATGGGGAAAGAACAATGTTGTCCACAAATGTTATTGAAACAACTGGATTTTCACACGCAAAGAAGTTGGACTCCTTGCTTACAGTACTTACAAAAATGAACTCAAAATAGATCCAACAGCTAAATATGAGGCAATACTATACAACTCTTACAAGAAAACACATAGGAATAAAACTTTTATTTTATTTATTTTTTTTGTGAGGAGGACCAGCCCTGAGCTAACATCCAATGCCAATCCTCCTCTTTTTTGCTGAGGAAGACTGGCCCTGGGCTAACATCCATGCCCATCTTCCTCTACTTTATGTGGGACGCCACCACAGCATGGCTTAACAAGCGGTGCGTCGGTGCCCGCCCGGGATCCGAACCAGCGAACCCCGGGCTGCCGCAGCAGAGCACGGGCACTTAACCGCTTGCGCCACTGGGCCGGCCCTAGGAATAAAACTTTTGACCTTGAGTTAGGTGATGATTTCTTAGATAGGACACCAAAAACACACGAATAAAAAATAAACAAATTGGACTTCATCAAAATTAAAAATTTGTGTGTATCAAAAGGCAGTATCAAGAAAGTGAGAAGACAGCCTGCTGAATGGGACACTATACCAGCTCACCATATATATAACAAGCTACTTGCAAATAGAAGATAGAGTGAATGCTTACAACTCAATAATAAAGAAACTAATAACCCAATTTAAAAATGGGGAAAGGAGCTGAGCAGACATTTCTCCAAAGAAGATATACAAGTGGCCAATAAAGACATGAAAAATGCTCAACTCCATTATCCAGGAAGAAAATGCAATCAAAACCACAATCAATAAGTATCATTTCCCATCCACTAGGATTGTTGTAAATTAAAAATATAGATATTAAGACGTCTTGTCAAGGATAGGTAGAAACTGGGATCCTCATACATTGTTGGCAGGAATAAAGATGGAAAATAGTCTAGCAATTCTTCAAAATTTAGAGAGTTTTCATATGACCCAGCAGTTCCACTCTAGGTGTGTACCCAACAGACATGAAAACATGAAAGCTTGTACGTGAATGTTCATAGCATCATTATTATAATAGCCAAAAGGTGGAGACAAGTCCAATGCCCCTCAACCGATGAATGGATCAATAAAATACAGTATATCTATGCAACGGAAAATCATTTGGCACAAAACAGAAAGAATTACCGATACACTACAAACAAGGATGAACCTTGAAAACATGACATATTAAAGGAGCTATCACAAAACAACACACATTGTACTATTCTGTGTATATAAGAGGTCGAAAATAGACAGATCGAGGGAGAGAAAAAGTAGAGGAGTGGTTGTCTAGGGCTGTGGCGATGGGGGAAGGGGGAGTGACTGCTAATGGGTCCAGGGTTTCATTCTGAGGTGATGAAAATGTTCCACTGTTGTGGTGATGGTTGCCCAACTCTGTGACTCTACTACAAGCCATTGATTTGTACACATTAAATGGGTGGCTTACACGGCATGTGAGCGATATCTCAACACAGCTGTTTTACGAAAATACAGAGAAAGATAATTTGTTTCAACTTGGAGATGTGTCTTGGTCCCAGGAGCAGCCGGACTAGGCACTTGCTATAACACCAAGACCCAACCCATCCAAACGATATGGGTCACAACCCCACAAAACCCACCTTCACAAAGCCCACCCCCAGGGAAATGGGGAAAGACGTCCTCAGAAGGAATGGATGGAGGGGTTGGCCACTGGAGGAGGGGGTGCAGACTTGGTCCAGCCAGCAGCATGGGCACGAGCAGCCCTAACCCTAACCTTCACACTGATGAAATTTTACCTTGAATTTACGCCTTGATCTTCCCAAGGTGAAGCACGTGCAGCTTAGAGTGTCTCTCTTGGCAGGAGGGTAGCTGGCAGAGGACAGAGAGGAAATTTTATCTTTTGATTTTCAAAGCAGCTATTCCATGTGGGAAATACATCAAAGGGGAGAAAACATGAGTGTACACGGGGATATCTTCACTACAATTCAATTGGACCAAGACACTGAGGTTTGCTTAGACAACTTGCCCAGAACAGGGCTGGAGATGGGATTTTAAAAAATAGGACTTGGAATTAATGAGTAATATTGGGAGTGATTCACTGGGTACGATATTCAGGAACTCATCAAGTTGAACAGAAATCCTCCCAAAAGACCAATGAAAGTGCCCAAGGTCAACGATGAACTCTGGCGATAGGTAAGGAGCAGGACCTGCGCAGGGAGCATGTAAAGGAGAACTTTCCATGACACACAAGGTGTGAAGGAGTTTCACTGGAATCATCCATCTGCGAGCTGGGCCCCTCTCATTTTCATATTTACTAGCTTATGACTGTTAAGCGGTAACAACACCATTTGTGACCCCTCCTTCATGGCTTCAGGAACATTTGGTAGCTTAAGGCATCACTCTCAGAGCTGTAAGAACTTCTGGAAACCACTTACGACCTCCACAATAGCCCTATTTTACAGATGAGGAAACTGACGCCCAGGGAGGGTTCAAGGACACACTGGGAGTGTCTCTGACTTCTGGTCCAGGGCACTTTCTCATTGGGGAGCCACGAAGAACTCTCCTCTCTATGCCAGAAATGGGCTGATCCTTAGGACATTTTCAAAGAAAGCTGCCTTTTTTAAAATTTTTAAAAATTTTTCCCCCAAAGCCCCAGCAGATAGTTGTATGTCATAGCTGCACATCCCTCTAGTTGCTGTATGTGGGACGCGGCCTCAGCATGGTCCGAGAAGCGGTGCGTCGGGCCGCGCCCGGGATCCGAACCCGAGCCGCCAGTAGTGGAGGGCGCGCACTCAAGCGCTGAGCCACGGGGCCAGCCCTATAGGATCATTTTAGTTCTTTCCCTGACACAGAAACAAAACAGGCTACTGGACAAGAGAAAACTCTAGGGCAAGTTGCCATTTTTAGTTCATCCCCACAGAGATTGGAACAAATTGACTGGAGTCCTGACCCCTCAGTCCACATAGTCGACCCACAATAAATGTATCAGCTCGTCATGAATGAGCATCAATGAGCCGAAACAGGTTTGTCTCCTCGGCCAAGTAGCATCAACCTTCATGACAGGTATGCTCCTGCCACCAGGTCCCGTCTCTCCCACAGGTGCCCAGACAGTGGGCGGGCACAGTGGGCGGGACGGTGCTGCCTCTGGGGACTGGGACCAGCTCTCTCACCTGCAGGCTGGCGGGGTCAGGGCCCGTCTCCCTCACCGAGGCGATGGAGGTCTCCAGCTGTCCCTGCACACACGAACAAGCAGGCCTCCGTGACAAAGGCCCGGGACACAGAGCAAAGGGTTCACCGTCCCCCCGCGTGCAACCCGGAGGCGGAACCAAAGGCGGGTCTCTCTCGGGCTCGGAGGCCAGTCTCTCCGGGAGCCGCAGCCTCTTCTGAAACCTCTCCCTGGGCGCCAGCTGTACCGAGACGAGGGGCTGGGAGTTCTGGGGAGACAGGAGTCCCCACACGCTGTCCTCCACCCCACAGCACCCACGACCCGGCCCCACACTGGATCCAGGGCCTCTTCCAACGCCCCAACCGATGTGGGGGTCACAGAGCAGTCGGCGGAGTGGGGACCCTCGGGACCAGCCCTGTGGCAGCTGTTGGTGTTGCGCATGTGCGCGGAGGAGCGGGGTCACGTGCATGCGCTGTGCGTGGGCCCCGAGAGCGTGCCCGGCTGGGGACGTGAGGCCCGGCTGCCCCGCGCGGGTCCACCCGCGACCGCCCATTGGAGGGAGGCCCGTGCGCCCCGAGCGCGTCCCTACCGCCCCCACGCCGGGGAGAGCACAAGCCGTGTCCACACTGAGCTGGCTGATGCAGTTCCAAGAGCAGGCTCTCAGGAGACAGTTGGGAAACTGAGGCCAGGAGAGACAGGGACTGGCCCGGGCCCATGAGATGGGCAGAGTCCAGAGGAGAAGAAACAAAGGCTCCTCCTGTTTGGATCACACCTGCTTCTGTGTTTTCATTCACTCACCCATTCACTCATTGTTTCGTTTATTCTCTCATTCCTTCAATCACTCACTCAGTCATTCTCTCATTCATTCCTACACTCATTCATTCAGTCATCACTCATTCATTCACTCATTTGTTCATTCACTGGTTCATTTATTCAATCATTCAGCCAACATCCTCCAGTCCTTGCTGTGTGCCAAGCACTGTGACTTCACCAGGGAGCACAACCTGATGTGGTCCCTGCTCACGTGGAGCTCACGTCCACTGTGTGACATAAAAGAGGGCAGTCCCTGGGGGTACCAGGGGTGATGAGCACCAGAAATCCACACCTGAAAATAGAGGCCAGTCATGCAGAGAAAAGTTCAGAGAAAACCCATGCTGGGCACTGCAGTCTTGCATGATCCTTGACCCCATGCCCCAGCAGAAGAGCTGGAGGCCACATTTCCCAACGGCTGAAGGCGAAGGTGGGTGCTAAGGGCAGCCAATGGCTCAGGGAGACCTGAGGATGATGCCCTGTGGGGGCTGAGGATCTCTGGGCACTGACTGGGGAGGCAGGTGGCACAGGAGGGAAATGGGGCTCCTGGGCCAGGCTGCCAAAAGGCAGGGTGAGCGGGCACTCAGATCCACCACCTGGACTCCCGTGTGTGTCTTTGCCTCCGTGCCTCCCCCTGGTGAGAAAAGCTCAAACCCTCTACACCACCCTCGCTCCTCCCTGCCCCATCCAGAGTGGTGAGAGCTCCAGGAGAGGAGAGTGAGGGGCAGGGGGAGCCCTGACCACCCCTTTCCCTCCCCCACCAAGTAGAAAAATCTGACCTCGCTCAACCTTTGGCATTGGTTCCCCTGGTTCCCAAGAAACATCTTTCTCCCTCAGACCTCAGTCCTGACCCAGGAGAGAGATGGGCAGTGCCAACTCTGCACCTCCTTCCTCCATGGGGGTCTCCAAAGCCCCCAAGAGGTGTTACCCATGCCACTGCCCTCAGCCCAGAGTACTCATCCAAGATGGAGAGGTGTGCAGAACTCTACTCCCAAAGATTCAGAGGGTCCAGAGCCCCCCAAGAACCAGCATTCTCCCCCTCCCACCAACCCCAGGCCACAGACCCCTGGAGGGAAGGGAGGGAGCCAGGTGACTCAGAGCCGCCCACTGTGACCTCCCCCCACCAGTCAGCATGGCCTCAGAGACCAGTGTGGTGTCCAGAAGATGATGCACACTCTGGTGGAGCCTGGCACTTTGTGGTGACAGAGGAGGCTATGGAGGTCAGGAGAGAAGGCTCTGGGGAGATAGGAAGGGACAGGCCCCCACCCCATGCCAAGGCACCATTTGCCTGATCATCGAATATGAACCTGTTCACCCACCACCAGCCCCTCCTGGCAGTATTTCCCAGGAAGACTTTTAGGAGTCTCACAGCTACCCTGGGCCACCTCTCTGAGCCTCTGGATCTGGAGGTGGGGACAACTAGGGCCCTTGCCGGCCCCGGCTAAGAGAGGGAACCTTGAGGAGCTCCCATATGAGAACAGAGCACTCCAGTCCTGGGACTGAGAAATTTTTGATGCCACTCTCTGAGTGAACACTGGGCAGGGTTAGGAAGAAAATACCCCCAATATATGTGTGCCCACTGTAAGCCAGGGCAGGGAGCAGCCAGTCACTGCTGTCACATCCACTGAGAAATGGAGTTGGTGATTGGCTTAGTGAGAGGAGCCTGGGGGAGGATGATGGAGTCTCCCAGCAGTGGAAAGACATGAGCTTTGGCCTTTCAGGTTCCTGGATACTGTGCTGAGGGAGGGGCAGCAGCCCTCCATTCACAGAGGCCTCCTGGGAGGGGAGAAACTAGAGTGGTGGACGGTGGTCGGCCCAGCAGAGGGCAGGCTTGGGAAGAGTGGCGGGGCTGTCTTGAAGGGAGTGGAGCCCTGCTGTAGGAGAGACCTTTCCCTACCTCTCAGAGCTCATCTGGCTCTTTTCTTTCTTTCATTTTCAAATTAGAGGCAGCAAAAGGACAAGCTTAACTGTCTCTCATCCCCTTTCCATACCTTCAGCTTTGATGTCCACCCCTCTTATGACGCCTGCTCTCTTGGGAAGGTAAAGGCAGGAGCTGGTGGCTGAGGCAGCCTCTGGCCTTGAGGCAGGCGGCACCAGGAGCGGCTGGATGGGAGGTAGGAGCCTGCGGCCCGGCCCCTGGCGTCTGTGGGCAGCCTGGTGGTGAGGGAGTTTGTGGCTCTTGCTTCAAGGAGGTGGGAGGCTGTGAGAGTCAGGAGTGCAAGGTGGACCTTGCCCTGGGGGCAGGACAGTGTTCTGTACACGGCAAACGTGTGTTCATACACACACATGTAAGTGTGAGCATGTGCTGTGTCATCCACAATAGGGTGTGTGCCAGCACACGTGTGCAGAGCCCAAATCCTAGCTGAGGGATTGGCTCATCCCGTATTTTGAGGCCTCGGTAGCATTCTTATCCGGGGGCCACATGTGGAGCTGATGGTGGTGTGGCAGGCCTTGCATGCAGGACTGCCCCAGCCCACTTGACTGTGTAAATCTGCTCTGTGGAGGGGGCAGAGGTGTCTCCAGCAGGGGCTCTGCTGTGCAGCGCGAGGCCTGGCAGTCCATGCAGCCCAAAGGGGCTAGACCTGCTAAGCTGGCTCTTCAGAAGCATCCAGTCCTGAGGATACTGTTCACAGGGAGAGGTTTTGGGTGCTGGTGCCCCCTCGCCTACTGGGGCTCGTCCCTGAAGAGGGTCCAGCAAGTTGGAGATGGGGCGGGAAGGGGGGATGAAAAATAGGCCAAATTCATGTCCCAAGTCACAGGCTAAGCCCAGTGAATTTCCCTGTTCCCTACCTCAGTTTACCTATTCAGGAAATGTTCCAGAGTGCTGGGCAGGGTAAGCTCCAAAGCTGGGGTCAGGCGGTAACAAACAAAATCTCAAGCCAACCTCCTCCTCTAAGCAAAGATCATTTCCGTCACCCTGAGATGGGGTGAGTGGATGTTGGGGGTACAATGGTATTCTGGGGGGCCTTGCCCTGTTCAGGACCTCGTCTTCGGGGGTCTGGCCCTCACCCGGCCTGCCCAAGGTCACCAGCAGTAGCAGTGGCACTTACATCTGTCCCAAAGTCTGGAGAGGGGAGAACTAGGCAGCCTTACACCCTGGTGGGGACCCTCACGATTTCTTTCTTTCTTGAAGAAACACAAGACCCTCAAGATTCACGTACTGTGTGATGGAGAGAAACAAATACCAACTGTTCCCCCCAAAATACAATGTATTTTGTACTTTGTAAAGTGTTAATTAAAATGGAGAAAAATATGTTGGCTGAGGGCGTCTGATTTTGTGCTGCTCCAGGGCCACACCTCATCTCTTTCCTTCTCCATTCCATGGTCGGGGAACATGGCCAGGGGTTGGGAGGAAGGCAGAACAGCCTCCCCGTCCACACTCAGCGGCTGAGAGAGGACACATCCCCAGAGCAAGAGGGGCTGTATTAGTTACCTGATGCAGGGTAACGAGTTGCCCCAAACGCAATGGATTAAAATGATTGTTTACGTGTCACCGTTTCTGTGGGTTAGGAATTCGGGAGCAGTTTGAGCAGCTGGCTCAGGGTCCCTCGGGAGGCTGCAATCATCTGAAGTCCTGGCTGGGACTGGAGGATCTACTTCCCAGGTGGTTTATTCACAGGGCTGGCAAGTTGGGCTCAGCTGTTGGCAGGGAGACTGTTCCTCTCCACATGGGTCTCCCCATGGGGCTGCTTGAGTGTCCTCACAATACGGTGCCCAGATTCCCCCAGGACAAGGGATTCAAGGGCCAGTGTAGGGACCAAAATGGTTTTTTGGCCCTGAGCCTCAGAATTCACACGCCTCTGCCTCCACCATACTCTGTCACCATACAGCCCTGCTCTGATTTGACACAGGAGGAGAACACACAAGGGTGTGAAACCAAGAGGCCAAGGTCACTGGGGTCATCTTGGAGACCGGCTACTGTGCCCATCATTCCTCCCAAACCTCTGGCAGAGGCAGGCCTGGGGGTGAGGGGGCCTGCGGAGCAGGACAGGGCCTTGCTGGTGCATGGGGAGGATACGGGGCTGGATTCCGGGCCACAGGGCCTCTGGCCCAAGCCTAGAGCCGTGCTGTGGATGTCACACCCCCAGGAAGGTCCTTGGTGCTAGAAGCCCAGGAGCTGACGCCTCCCTACAAGATACCCTGGGGGCACGAGGGAGGGCTCCGTGCCCAGCGTCCCTAACACAGGGCTCTGGCATTTGGTTCCTGCCCTTTTGACAGGTAGGCACGCAGGATGCCCAAGCAGGACAGAGGTCTTGGACCTTGGACACCCTTCACTGCCCCTCTCTGACGTTTTCCATAGAGGGCCAGTGTGACCAAGGCAGTGCTGAAGACCTGAGCCTGCACTGAACCCCACCAACCTCCATTCCCACCTGTCTCACCCCTGCCCGCAGGAAAAGTGGACCTGAGGATTGAAGGGAGTGACAATGAGGATGAAGCTCACTCACCACCCTGAGCCCAAGAAAGTTCTGGATGCTGTGAATGCTTTCCCTTCTGGGGTCTTCAGACTACGCCCCCCTCATTCCTTCAGAGACCCCATTGGAGCTGGGACATCCACGGGGACTCTTGATTTCCCCCAAAATCTCAAAAGTTACAAAGAACTCCAGGGCCCGATCTCCCATTCCCACCACTCACTCACAGTCACTGTCACTTGGGCGGTGCTGGACCTTGTGCCAGGTGCTGGGGACCCCGAGGAACAGGCTGTGGCCCCTGGACCTGCGTCTCTCTAGGAGGTGAGAAGACAGGGAAAGGAGCTAGTCCAAAGAGTGCAAGGCCAGGCTAGACCACAAGGGTGTGCTGTGCCCAGGGGGAGGGAATGACCACTGTCCAGTAGTAGGGGGCAGAACAAGAAGCCAGGACATTAGGGTTGAGCTTGGTAAGATGGGGACCCAGCAGAGGGAGGAGCAAAGGCGCAGAGGGCCAGAGGGAACCTTGGCTGGAATGGAGGAGTGCGGCGGGGGAGGGAGGAGTTGATGCGGCAGGTAGGGGATGAGGCTGAAATGCAAGGTGGGTGCTCAGGTCCGCCAGGGGCCTCACCCTCCTATAGGCCATGGGGAGCCACTGAGGACTTCCACGCAGGGGACCAAACTTAGCATCTGAGTGGGAGTCTTGGTTATGAAGAGGGCTGATAGGAGCAGGAAAGGGGGACTGCCAGGGTCCTGGTCTCAGTTCTCAGGAGGAGGCCCCTGGCTGGTTCTAGAGTCGTCCCTGTGCAGAGTTGGGGTTGTGGGGGCAGTGGAGTATCAGGGGACCAGCAGATGTCCAGCCAGCCCTCAGAACCATGACTGTGCCCCTCGCCTAACCAGGGCATAATTCCTCCTGGAGCAGCTCTGGCTGCTTGTGGCAGGTTCTCACCACTGCTCACATTCAGACCCCCAGGGGGGTTACCCATGCCAGGACTCCACCCCCAAGAGTCTGATTCAGTTTCTCTTGGATAAAATATCGGTGTAAAACGTCCCCCACCCTCTCTTAAAAGGTAATGTAAAGAACTGGGCCACAGAACAGCAACAACTGTGGTCACATGGCCCCCCGGGTTTATCATGTGACATTCCTCTGGGGGGGCAGGGGGCTCATGATGGTCAAAACGAGCTCTCCAAAGGGAATGTGCGGGATGAGATCGTGGGGGTGGTTGCACCACATAGACAATACGCTAAAACACTTAATTGTACACTTTAAAATGGTCCTACGTCATGTGACTCACATGTCAATGTTTTAAAAATATCGATGTGGTAGAAAAAACAACAGGAATGGATGCTGGGCGTGAAGGATGGCCAAGAAAGAATATGAGTTATTCTGACACTCTTGAGGGTTAGAGGAAGTCCCTATCAACATGGTGGAGGCAGCACAGAGAAGAAGGAGGAGGACGGAGGCAAGAACCGGGAGCTCCCACCTCGCAAATGTTGGTGGGGGAGCATCTCATTTGAGCTGTTTTTCCAGGAGCTCTGGACCTGATCTGATCCAGCGGGAAGCTCTGCAGCATCAGCGAGACCCAGGCCCATCTCCCACCCTGATGAGCTTGGGACACCGGGAGGGTCCTGTTGTCCCGGGAGAACCTCGGAGAGCAGGCAGAGTCTCTGAGGAGCCTATAGGGAACAGCCCGCGTTGTTTTCAGGGCAATTAATACTCCGTGTCTTGGACTCAAGATCACCGAGCGTGTCATGAAATATGTGGTAAGTGTCCAAACTTAAAAAATTAAATGAAGGCACCAGTGATCCCACTTCTTAGGTATACACTTGAGAAAACTGAGAACACGTTCACACAGACACTTGTACCGAATTCAACAGTTGGTGGACATTTGGGTGGTTCCACTTTTTGGCTATTATGAATAATGCCAGAACTTCATGTACGAGTTTTACATTGGCCCAGCGTTTTATTTTTTTTGGATCATTCGCATACATCAAAACAATCAATCAGTAACCTCCCAGATGATTCTATCATACAGGCAAGGTTGTGAGGCCCAGGGTAAAGGGTTGAATCTGCCCAAAGGAATCCCCTCATGAACATGGCCCCCAGAGCAGGCGGCCTCATCTTGATTCCCTAGTTTGAGGCCAGACTCATTAGAGGCAGCCTGCACCCAGATGTGCCAGCTGGAATGAACGCGTCCTTCTCACCACTGCATCCCCTGCACCTGGCAGCTCCTGGCGTACAGTCAGACAGGAACAGGGACCCAATCAGGCCTTTGCTTCATCTTCAGTGTTCTCCCGCTGTAATGAGGGTGGATGACTTAGCTGTGGAACAGCTTTCGGTCATGAGCCTGAGCCTGTTCAGTTTCCGTCTCTGAGGGTGGACTCACAAGGGCCATTTTTCTGATGGGCACAGATTCCTGTGCTCTTCTCTGGCAATTCAGCTGGCACCACCCTACCAGAGCGACAGCAAGACCAAGTCTCTCTGCTCCTCATGGGCAGCCCCCACACCAGCTACATCACACATGTTTGCCTCCCTAGCAAGACAATGGACTCCTGGTTCAAGGAGGTGACCACACTCTCGGGATTTTTCCTTTTAAACTTGACTGCTCAGCATGCCCTCAGTGTGGCCCCGAGAAAATCACAGCAAGAGGGACTCCAAGCACTGTCTCCAGCTCAAGCTCAATCTGGGCTGTTCCATGAGAAATATCAAGGTTGGTGTGGAAGAAAGGCTGGGTTTCTTGGTCGCCACAGCATGAGCGTCTGAGGGTAGCTGGGTGATGCACCCTGGGAGAGAGAAAGGCAAGTGTGGGCTCCTTGGGGGAGGGGATACATTCCTGGGGCTCAATCCTGGGGCAGGGCAGGCCCCAGGAGAATGGAGACCTCACAGAGCCACCCCAGTGCTGGGGGCCACCCCCAAGGCCATCTGAAGTGGTCTCTGGGAAGGTCAGGCTGCATGGTTAGGCCGAGGCAATGAGCAGCTCCCATGCTGCCCCTGCGGGGAGAACGGCCCTCAGAGTTGTGAGTAACTCTGCTGCTTGTCAGGAGGTTCTGGGACCTGACCAGGGCTGCCCATGAGGAGAGAGAACAGTGTGGATCTTCAGAAACGCAGCCCGAGTGTCTACCCTGTGCCAGGTGCTCAGCGAGATTGTCACCCGCTGTGCCAAGTCAGAGCACTCTTCTTGCCGCGTGGTTCTCAGCGTCTGACTGTGTCACATGAACACAGTGAGTGCACAGTAGGTGTTTCCTGACCTCGTGAAAATGCGAGCCAACCACATATTCAAGAAACAAGCATGATCAGGACAAGACTCTCCTGAGTGAGTCAGGGGTGGACCTGACGAGAATGGCAGGCCAAGTGTTTTGGATTCACTGATGTCAGGGTCTGTGTGCCAGCAAGAGACCCCCGTCCCCGCCAGAAATCATCATGGACTGGCAGCATGTACACCTGGCGGGTGCTCAGGGAACAGAAGACTGAGACCTATGCCCCTGGGAACGGCTATCCACTGAGGGAGATAATGGTGGCCACCGTGTGATGAGAGTCCCTCCACCTTCTCAGGCCACACCTGCCACTCGGGCTGTGCACTGGCCTCCTCTACAGACCCCAATACATGCAGAAGGACAGAGCCTGAGTGTAAGAAGTCAGGACAGCCAGAAGACACGTCGGAGTGGCCCATGGTCACTGCATTCAGGGTGTCCTCACACACTCGCTGAAGTGACAGGAGCCCGGAGCCTGCAGACAGACTTTTCGCAGGGAAAAAAAGGATAAATTATAGCAACGAAGCTAATGGTGGAAACAGTTTCTGTGTCTGTGGGCCTGCCGAGGTCACAGGGAACCAACAGAGCCAGCGGCAGAGGGAAGGCCCGATGGAAACAGCCCCTGAAACACCAAAGTGCCTCGAAACACTCTGCAGTGGGTTTTTGAAAGATAAATCCTTATTGTATTTAAATTATACATTTTTTTTTGCATTTTTACAAGTGTTTTTTAAAAATGCTTCTCACAATTTCAAAAGACATTATTAGAATCCAGCCTTCAAAGGAAATACTTAGGCCTGTGCGTGCATACGGTCGCGCGCAGGCACACACACGCACTCTCCGCAGTCTGTCTCTGGAGGCAACATGAGAACCAGAACCGGTGGTGCCTCTGGGACAAGAGACGGGAGACTTAGTTTTCATAAGACACTTTGTACCAAGTACGTATGTTCCGTGTTCAAAAACATCAATAGCTTTGTTTAGAAGAACTGATTTAGTAAACAGTAATATAAACTACAATTTAAGAAAGAACACTTTAACACTGAAATGAGCCTTTTGGTCTAATTGCATTCTCCCCGGTATGAAAAACATTATTTTTCACTTTGGTGGCTATGGTAAGGCACTCTAAATATTAAATATCCTGCTTTCTTTTAAATGCATGTAAAACATTCCTCCAAACGGGCCTCTGCAAACAGCTCCTGGCACGCCAGCTTTGTCATTTCAAATCTTTCCCCCTTGGGAGCCCCTCTGGGCCTTGTGGAGCCTGGCCTGTAGCTTCTGCCTCTCTGAGGCCCCGGGGGGCCTCTGTTTCTCTGCTCCACGTGCCCGTGGACAGCCTCTGACAGGGCCTCTTCCAGGGCACAGGGGGACTGGAACCCTTGGTCAGGCTGCCCCCTGCTTGCACAGGCTGCTCACTCACAGCCCCAGGAAGGAGCGCAGCGCCAGGGAGCCTGCAGCCTGAGAAGCTGCTGCTGGGCGCTCGCTCTGGCTCCTCACCACTACGCGGTCTCTCCTGATGCCCTGGCAGAGGGTGCGCTGGGGCAGGAGGAGGCCAGCTGGGACCTGGGAGGGGAAGCAGTGCCCAGGGAACTGGTCCTGGCCCAGCCACACACTGGACGCTGCTGCCACATCAGGTAGTCTGCTCTGTGGGCACGCACTCACGCCCGTCCAGTCCAGCCTTACGCTCCATGGCAAATACCGGTCTTCCAGGCAACCGATTCCCAGGCACCCTCGGATGTTCTTGCCTCACACAAACAGCTCTCCTTTGTCTGCACAGAAAGGAAAAGGGTGGCTTGGCTGGGCTAGGCCAGAGGCAAGTCACCAAGAAGAGGAAGGGTCATGAGAATACGCTTTCTAGAACCAGGTACAAACAGAGCCCAATGTTAAACTTCAATTTCTACCAGGCATTAATGCCTCCTTTTGAAGGGAAAGGTATACTACCCCCAAACCAAAGACATGTGCAAGCCCAGAATGACGGTGTGTCCGTCACATGGAGAAGAGTACATGCACAGAGCTGTAGGCCCAGGAGGCTCCTGGACACGGCCCACTCTGCTCGCCCCATATGCACGCCCCTCACCCACAGTCATGGCCCACTCTGCTCGTCCCTTATGCACACCCCTCACCCACAGTCACATCCGACCACACCCTGCCCTCCACACGTCCTGAAGTCTGAGCACCCTCCAGTCCTGGTCATGCCCTAATAGAGGGAGACCTCCATCCGTCATCCCTTGTCTGGGTTTCCACATCTCGGGAGCATTTGGTCAAGGGACACAGGGTGACTGGGCACCTCTTTGGGCCGGGTCGATGTCTGTGTGCTGGGAGCTGGGACACGACAGTGAGTGAACACGTACGGTTCCTGTCCTCATGGGACAAGAGCTAGTCAAACAGTTAGAAAGAAACAAACGATCAAACCAATATATACGTGTTTACAAACTGTAAAAAGTGCCACGAGGGACAAGAACGGACGAAGTGCTCTAGAGGACAGTCCAGGAGAACAAATCTAGACTGGGCTCGGGAATGCCCACCTCTGGACGGGACCCCAGACCTGGTGGGGCAGCCTCCTGCTACCCAGCCTTCAGACCCCACTTCTGTCCACATCAGCTCTGGGCACTCCTTGGCACAGAGGCCCCATTTTACCACCTCCACCTGAGAAGCAGAAGAAGTAGACAAGACATGGAGAAGCCAGGACTAAAATAATCTGGCTGATTAATAAGGAATCCTTTTGTTCCCATCCATCAGAGCCCCTCTGGTCTGACCACCACCCTGGGGACTCCACCCTCAGATTTTACGTGTTTAATAGAACAATTCAGTCTGGCCCCCAAAAGGTTAGCAGATCTCAGGGGAAACCAACCAAGTCCAACTCCCAGCTGACCACATGCAAACGCTGGGCACAGAAGGAGAGATACCCAAGCTCTGATGCTCCCTCTACTTAGGACAGTCACGGCACCTGGAGGGTGGCTGTGGGGTCTCGGGGGAAATCTAGAAGCGGATTTCATTTTGGTGTGACCCAAAACGTCCACATGGCATGACAGCAAACAGAAAACAGTGTACTCTAGTTGAATATTTTGCACATTTCATATGGATTTCCAAGGATGTGACTCTGCACAGTTTAAGCCATAGATCATTGATACCTCCAGATTGAGTCCATAATGACTCTTAGTTTTTAAATCAAAATAGCTTTAGAAGAGTCTGGCATCCTCAAGACATTAGCATATGGAAGTGCTGACTCCGAGTGACGGTGCTGAGGGACTACCCCGGTCATCACTGCGACCGAGGGTGCTGTGCACACAGTCACCCCCCCACAGTCCACGCCACAGCCCGTGTGTGTTACAGGCCTGAGATCTGAACCTCAGACGACAACTGAAGGGCAATCAGGACTCTGGGTCGGGGGGGCCTCTGGATAGTCCTCACAGTAGCGTAGGGCCAGAGAACACTAACAAGGATGACCCCACTCTGTCCCGGCCCAGACGCCTAAATAGAAAACAATGACTCACCAGAGATGAGTAATTGAGATTTACAAATTAACATTCTTAGGTGCAAGGAAATAGCGAATTTACGTGAGGATCCCCACAAAATGAAATTAATTTTCTTCAGTCTTACCAGTCAGGTCAACTAAAGAGCAGCAGACTGACCTGACAGTTACTGTGGTGGAACGGGAGAGGCAATCAAGGAAAGCGCACATCCGAGGGCGGGAGGCACTTGGGTGTCTGACGGCTTTGTAACTGGGCAAACCTTCAAGAACAGCTCCATTCCAGCCTTGGCTTTGATCATTCTGTCCTGGCACTTTGGAGAAATGGGGCATATTTCCCTCCACAAAACCCCAGGGTATCTGACAAATCAGCGTCCTGCCGTCCCTCATTCCTGGGTTGGGTCAGGGTTTGGGCTTGGCCAGGAGCGGGATGAGCCCCACACTTTCATTTCCCGATGGCTCTCCCGGGGATTCATCAAACCTCTGCTGGGTTCCCCAGCACCCTGACATTCTCGAGGGTCCACCTCCTACCACCGACTGGCATCCTCTTGAGAAAATTCACTTTCACATGAGCCCAACCACAAACCAAAGGAACCAAAAACAAAACTCCAGGATGAAAAAAGACACACATTATACAACTTCAAGCCAAACAACATCTGGATGAGCTGCTCACTGTAATTATCCACGCGGGGCGCCCCTCCACTGGATGGATGGACACTGAAAGCTGCCCACGGCTTAGGATGAACCCAAGAGAGTGCAGCTCGGCCCGTCACTGGGGCCACACAGGCTTCGCCACTTACTGGTAAGGGGAGCAAAGTGGCTGAGTCCACAGCAAATGCAGGAAACCTGGACTTCTGGGTTGAACTCCATCAAGCTGAAGAGAGTGGGTGGAATCATTTCCGGAAGAGCGGTTTCCACTAGGTTTGTTCCGTTGCCAAGAATTCCGTAGCCTCAGACAAAAACATGTCCTTCTACATGACAGTAAAAACAGCGGTCAGTAAGTCAAACCAAGTGCAGCTCTCCTCACCAGGAATTCAAACTGCACCGCTCGGATGCTTTCGATACACAGGGATTGTTTTCTCCTCCTTGGTTGGCAAAATCACGTTAATTACACTTGGAAAAGAATCAGTTTCTTTTCTCCTCTTTTAAATTCTTACTCTTGGCGTATGTCAAGCAAACAAACCAAGCTCAGAATACAAACTTCCCACACCTGGAGGGCAACCTGGAGGGGCCTAGTCAACAAATCACCCAGAAACCCCATGTGAACACAGGAGAGCCTCAGAAGGGCAGTTATCCCCCTACTAACAGCTCTAAGTTTCACACTGACCAGGAGAGCAAGCCAAATATAAAACAACTTCTGGCCAGATGCTGAAAACTCTCAGAAATGATGTTTTGCTTATAAAAAGTGGAATACTCATCAGTGGTGCCAGATGTTTCATCCCAGGGGCATGGACCTCAGCGTCGAAACCCTAAGGCTCTTCTCCCTCTGTCTCTGTTTCTTGGTGCAGCCTCTCTGGAGAAGGCAGGGCCAGAGTCTCTGGCCCAGGCGACAGGAGGGGAGAAAGCAGTTCCTTCTCCACTCCAGAGGTTTACTACAGAATTACTAAGCTCTGGGCTAGCTATTTGTCTACAGAGAAACCAGGGCTACTATCGTTCTGTCAGGAACGTCACCCTCACCCTCTATTAACTGAACTCACTCTAACTAGGTCTTCCCACAGCCACGTTCCCTCCCTCAGGCTGAGGTCTGTGCCTGTGAATCCAACAGACACCGACCCTTCGCCATCGACCCCTCTACACCTTCCCAATGACCTGCCTGCAAGAGGCTCTCACCATTTCATACAGCACAGCCTGTGCCCCTACATGCCACATGCTTAACCGTCCCCACTCCTGAGAAGGGCAAGTATCGGGGGACATTCACCCGAGTCACAGGAAGGGTCCATACTGTTAGGAAGACAAACTTGTGAGAACTTGGAAGGATTCTGGTGAACGGAAAGAGCAGATAAGTGCCAGGTCATTCATTCACCCCACAAATATGTCCCAAACAGTAAACATAAGCTAAACATCTAACTGGTGATGGGAACATGAGGGGAAGGAAGAGACCCGGTCCCTCTCTCTGAGTTCAGTCTAGTGGAGGAGGCAGAGGTCAGCCAAAATTAACACCCAGTTAATCTGTGCTGACTGCAAGGATGGCAGGACAGGGGCCTCCGTGAGGGAACGTCAGGGAGCCTGATGTAGTTCATGGGCAGGAGCAGTCGGGAGGCTTCACTCTATCCACGTAGTCTGAGGGATGAGTAGGAGTGTGGAGGGGAGGGGAGAGCACGGTATTCCACGTAGGGGAGACAGCACCTGCACAGGGAGGGAAGGGCCATGGCCCACTGAGGGAGTTTAAACAAGGGCCGAGTGGATGAAGCCAGGGGACGAGGGGGAATATTTGCAAGACGCCAGTGGGGAGCAGGGAGGGCAGGTCATGCAGGATGCTGTAGACCACGGAAGGGTCTGGTCTTTATTCTAAGCACAATGGGGAGACGGTAAGGGTTCTAAGTAGGGAAGGGACATGATTCCTAGAGGGGAACGTGAGTGGACGTGGCAAACAGTGGAGAAGGAGCGGGGGGGGGTGACGAGCAGGGGTTCACTTTTGGACCCACTGAACTCACAGTGCTTAGAGACGGCCAAGGGAAAACGTCAAGTGGCACTGAGAGATGTTCGCACCTCCGAACAGCAGGCTTGGCCTCACCAGCCAGCTGGAGAGTCCTGAGCACACAGACGGTGACTGCAACCACGGTGAGGGTGAGACCTTCTGAAGGAGAAGGCAGAGGAAAGGAGGAGAGCACAGTCCCGCCTCGGGGACCTCCGACATGGGAGGGCCTGGCCCAGGAGGAGAGCCAGGAAATGAGTCCAGAAGGAACGAGAAACGAAGAGAGCCCTCGGAGAGCCCAGTCACAGGGGCGAAAGGAAGACCGCTCTTCACCAAGATGCTCAGCACGTCACGGCCAATGTCAAACGCTGCTGAGAGATCAAGAAAGGGAAAGATTGGACAATGGTCTCCAGGTTCTTTATTATTGTTTTCAGCAACATGGAGGTCACCGTAACCCTAGCAAGAGCCACTCAGCAAACTGATCAGTGTGGAAGCTGAGTGGAACGGACAGAGGAATGAGAAGGAGACGAAGAAATGGGGACAGTAAGTCAATGCAGCTCCTGAGAACTCTCGCCTAGAAGGGGAGGCAGGAGGTGAAGCGAAGGGGTGGGACTTGGGGGAATGGGAGGATGTGGAGGGCTCCACACAGGGCCTCTTAAGATGGAAGACACCTGAGTCAGGTGTCAAGACTGATGGCGAGGGACGAGTAGAGAGGGAGAGGCTGAAGTTGTGGGGAAGAAGGCCCAGCAGATGGAGTGAGGCTTCTGAGGAACGGGGGGAGAAGGGATCCAGGGCACAGAGAGAATCATCAGCTTCAGCAGGAAGAGACACGCTTCCCCCACCACTGTAAAGGGAAGGGACCCAGGGCGGGGACAGGTAGAGGCAAGTGTGCAGGAGTCCGAGTGGGAAACTGAGGGCTTTCTCAGCTGACGGCATCTGTTTCCCCTATGAAACAGGAGGCAGGTTCTTCTGCTGAGAGTGAAAGATGGGAGGGTCAGCGGTCTGGAGGACGAAGTGTGGCCAACTTAGCTTTCCAGCAGGATTTGATCTTGGTGCCTCTGCTGAGGGATAACTTTGGAAAGACAGATTCTAAGTGCTTTGGTGAAGACCGCGGCACACCAACGGTCCCTAAGTTGACTCAAAAGGAAAAGAGGGGTTTACTGACCCAGAAAGTGTACACCTAGGTGAGCGAGGCTGGCAGAGCTGGGGCCTGGCCTCTGCTGCCTGGCTCGCAGAGAGCTTCTTTACCTAACTGTGCTCTGGCAAGGGCCACTGGAAAGAAATCACTGTTGTCACTGACAGAGGGAGGCTCAGGCCACAGTCAAGATCATGGTTGTGGCAGGCTACTTCTATAATGGCCCCTAGTGAGCCCCGTCTCCTGCTGTTCACACCCACGTGTACTCCCTTGTGTGGGGGCTGGACCTAGTGACTTGCTTCTCACAAGCAGAAGGCCAGCAAACGTGAAGGTGAGGTCACTGCCCAGATTAAATGAGAGGACACTGGCTTCTGTCTCACTGGCACTCCGTCTTACCCTCTCATTTGGTCACTCTGACGAAGCCAGCTGCCATGTTGGGAGCTGCCACATGGAGAAGCCTACATGGCAAGGAACCGAGGAAGGCTTGGCCAGCAACCATTTGCTGGACAACTACCAGCAAGGAATTGGGGCCCCTGCATCCTGCCAACAACCATCGGTGTGCTCCTGGAAGCAGAGCCTTCCCAGTGGAACCCTACGATGACTGCAGCCTTTGAGAGACTCAGAGCCAAAGACCCAGCTAAGCCCCCCCACGATGCCTCACCCACAAAATTCAAGTGGTACTTCTACCCACTGCTGCTGGCAGTATCAACTGATAAAACTTCTGGAAAGCAATTTAACAATACATACTGACAAGAATAAAAATATCCTACTCCTTTGACACTCCTGGGATTTATTCTAGAGCAATAATCCAAACGAAAGAAAAAGTCACGTATGCACACAAGATAAATGTCATAATATCTCCAACGGCCACCGCACTCCGTCTCCAAAGAAGTATGCCACCTGACAACAGGGAAATGCTCATGTAATTTTATAATAAAATGGTTAAATTAATTATTAATTATGATAAATTAAATTGATGCTATATCATACAAATATTAAAAACTGTAACTGTGAAAATATTACCACCATGGAAAAATGCTTTATGTAAGTATAAATGATAAAACAAGCATATAAAACCACACCTATGCTGTGATTACTGTATACTAATGTGCACAAATGGGGGCCGGCCCTGTGGCGGAGCGGTCAAGTGTGCACGCTCCGTTGCGGCGACCTGGGACTCCCAGGTACTGATCCCGGGCGTGCACCGATGCACCACTTGTCAAGCCATGCTGTGGCGGCATCCCATGTGGAGTAGAGGAAGATGGGCACAGATGTTAGCCCAGGGGCAATCTTCGTTAGACAAAAGAGAGGGATTGGCATCGGATGGTAACTCAGGGCGAATCTTTCTCATCAAAAAAAAGGGCCGGCCCCGTGGCTTAGCCCTTAAATGTGCGCGCTCTGCTGCTGGCGGCCCGGGTTCGGATCCTGGGCACGCACCGACGCACCGTTTCTACGGCCATGCTGAAGCCGTGTCCCACATACAGCAACTAGAAGGATGTGCAGCTATGACATACAACTATCTACTGTGGCTTTGGGGGAAAAAATGTGCACATATGAACGAGGATTGGAAGAAAACAGTAGACAATGAACAAAGATGATTTCATCTGCTGGTAGGATTACTGAGGATTTCTACAAGATTTAGTCTTATATTAATGGCCCTCTCTTCAGACCAATATCAGAAACAAAAAGGTTAAATATACAAGCTTGAGAAAATGTCTCAATCATTCCTCCCTGCATTAATCACATTCTTCTCAAATCAGTGAACATCAAGCTCCTTTTAGGGGACACTTGTTTTCTCTTTGAAAGCCTCACACAGCTTCCTGTCTCTGCTGAGAGAAAGGCTCACAGCTCCTCTGCTGAGGGGTGGCTCTAATCCTCCACCCAATCCTTTATTGGTTCCTTTCCATGGGAGCTGGGGATGAGGGAACTGGGAAGGGACAAACAGAACAGTGTCCCCAGGAAGTGATAAGAGAGGTAAGAGTCAAATGAAGGCAGGTGGTTCGAACCCATGAGAGCCCCACTGCTCACAGCTCCAGACTGCACCATCCCAAGGAGGTGTAAGGTCCACTACCTGTTTGCCCAGCTGGGCCCCATCCATCAGAATAGACTTCTCCTTTATCCGTTAGGAACAGACTATGGTCCTGACCACAAGCGATCTATCAGACAAACAGAGGGAAGGTTGATGAGAAGAAATCCTTGGCAGCCCAGTGTCCTGCTCAGAGGACCCAAAGCACGGGAGCATTCCCTACTGCTCCTGAACCTGAGGGGGCCAAGTCCAGGCAGGCTGCCCCACACAACCTCCACTTCTTATTCTTTCTCACTCCACTGCAGCCTGGTTTCTGCCTGCCCCTCCACTGATGCGGCTCTTGCTAAAGGAAAGGGCCAGATGTCCTAAGGAGAAGACCCAAGAGCTCCTCCATCCCAGTCCATCCCTGAAGAACCACTCCCTTCTCCACAAGCCTTTCTCTTCCCCATCTCTCTCTTCTGCCTCTCCCATAGCTTCCAGTCTTGCTCCCTAGCTCAGCCTTACTCCTTACCCTTCAGTGTTGGAATCCTTCTCCAAGGTCTGTCTTCTGCCCTCTTCTCTCCTCCTCTTCACACTCCCCTGGGAGGCTGCATCCGTTTCCAAGGCTTTCTCTGTCACCTGTACACTGCTATCTCCATTCCCAACAACTTTACTGAGTTCCAGACCTGCTTTTCTAACTGCCTAATGAAAAGCACCGTTTACTAAATGCTTATTATGCCAGGCACTGTGCTAAGTCAATAACCAAGAACACCTACGAAGAAACTGAATCTCAGAGAAGGTTGGTAACTTGCCCAAAGTCATCCAGTTAATATGTGGGGAAGCAGGGACTTGAATTCGCATCCATGGGACTTTCAAGTCTGTGCAAGACGCACTATACTCTACTGCATACTAAAAACAATTTCACTCTCTACCTCCTCCTTGCTTCTCTCTCCCACTCAACACGAGCCTCCTCCTCTAGGACTCCCCCATCCGGGTTGAGAACATCAGCAGCCACTCATTTGCCAGTGGAGTCAGGCTCCATTCCCTCTAGCTCACTCCCTGGACCTCTTATCAAGCCCCAAATCTGGTCAATCCTCCTTACATGTCTCTCCACATGTCCCTTCTCCCCACGCCTTCCCAAGTGGCCTTCATCACCTCCTCCCCCAACCCTAGAAAACCCTGCATCGCTCACTCTCCACCTGTCTTCCAGCCTATGCCACAGCACTCCCCTGTAAGCATACCAAACTCCAGCCACCCCACATGCTCTCAGCAGTTAAAGGCTCCACCTGCCACCTCCCCTCTGCCATGAAACCTTTCCCACCACCCATTCCTGGTCTATCTGGTAAATTCCTCTGTCACCTCCTCCACGATGCCTTCTGTGCCTTCCATTCCATCCCCGGAAGACTTAATGACTCCCCTTTGCTACTCTTATAGCACTTTCGGTATGCATTCATTTATGTATTTAAGTATTGATTATAGATATCTACCATGTGCCAGGAACTGCCCCAAACATGGGAATAAATGGTGAACAAGATAAAGCCAGCCTGAAACACACACAGAGCCTGGGCACACTCAGGCACAGCTAGTTTTTTCAACTTGTCTCTCCCACTAGAGTGTTTTCCCCCCAAACCTTATTCAACTTGGTACCCCATGTTCCAGTACTGAACATCCTGGCCTACAGTAGCCAGGCGACCATTTGTATAAAATAATTTATTAATTCAGAAAATCCGCCTAAAAATTTCCCATCACCCCCCCCTAGTTTCCCCCTTTCAAAAGTGCCCTAAGGGGCAGAATGAGTAGCTCTCAGCCCACGCCTCTTACCTGGACCACCTGTCCATCGAAGGCCTGCGTTCTATGGACTTTGTGACTTCTGCTAATGGCTGAGGGCAATCTGGGGAGAAGCAAGACATATGGTCACGGTAAGCATTGTGGGGTTCTGGCCTCTCCTCTGTCATTCCTCACTGGCGGCCCCATACACACACATAGTAACTGTTAGGGAAACTCTCTAGGTCAAAAAGAAGGCAGAGTTAGACACAGGTGCAAAGGTAAAATAATACAAACTAAATCGCTTGGTGATTTTAATATGCTGCCAGAGCTGAGACTGGTGTTTAAACCCACCAGCATAACGCGAGGAACTAGAGGGAAATTTTTTTAAAGACCAACAGAAATAGAACTGAAACAGAGGAATTTTTGAAGTTAATCAATTTGGCTAAAAATAAAGAAGGAATCCAAAGAAGGTCTAGCCATCCCAATCAATGCTCATGCACCTGCCCTCCCACCAGGCTGATGCACGGAGCTCCCCCTGAGATGGAACAACACTCTCCACAGCTCTCCGTGGAGCGCTCACTGCTCCTCTCAGGCCTGAGGAACCTTGCTTGGTACTGCTCTGTGACTCTATCACACAGTAATCACTCCAGAGATGTTTAATGCTCAACACAACTTGGGGAGGGGTAGTCCTTGTGGGAACTCACCTGTAAGGTTCATTTTCCACCACCTTCCTTCCACATTGTCCGTAATAGCTGTTTGCCAGGCTGAAGACTAAAGAATACCACCACCAATGAAATCAGTTCTACAGGTGTGTGGAACCCAAGAATGTCAGGACTGGAAGGGGGTCTGGAAAGTGGTCCTAGTCCAACTGCTCACCCAACTGCCACTGGGTTTCCTTCTCCAATATTCCCAGCCAGTGCAGGCACACCTCCAGGCATGCTGGGGTCCAGACATGCTGCAACAGGCTGGGCCACCTGTACTTTCCCTCTGCTTCTCCTCTGGGCCCTCGTTCTGCCTCTCAGGAATTCCATGAGAGGCGAGCACCTCCTGTGAAAGGACTCAGCACCCCCTTGTCTTGACATGAGTACAGCCATGTTTGGCCACTCCATTGACCTACAGCCACCAGCACAAAAAGAAATATAAAAGCTGCTTTCTGAGTGGTGGGAACTGGCCCTTCTCCCATGAACATAGTTGCAATGTGTAAAAATTTCAAGGCCCTCGGGCGCCACAGCCTGGGCCTGACTGACCATCTGTGCTGGGCTGGGACGATAACCACAAACCAATGCACGTACACAACTACTGGGCTGCGACAACAGCCAGGGTGCTCAGTGCATGTACGCCACTGATAACCTTTTGTGCATGGAAACACTGAATGCTTGCTCTGTAAACTCTGTAACTGCTTATATAAACTGCTGGAAAGCAAGGCCTGGTGAGAGTTCCACTTGTGGAAGGGACGCCTTGCCCAGGACGTGTGATTCCCACACACCCATGTCGATTGACAGGACTCTCTCGGTACTGGGGCGTGGATGTTGTGAGTAATGGATTTATTGTGAAGTAATTGATCTGATGTGTTCTCTTTTCGGTCAACCTGGTGTTTCTCTTTCCGGTTGCCTTGTGTCATTTCCCTTCAGTCGATCTGGTCGAGCCAATGTTTTTCCATTTCTGATCGAGCCAATGTTTTTCCCTCTTATTATATGACCTATTCGAATCTGCCGCTATCTCAGCTGATCAGGGGTTTCCCATTCTGATGGAGCTGGTGTTTTTCCCTCTTATTATTTGACCTATTCTGATCTGTTGGAGGACTACCGCCTTTACTATCCTCTGTATAATAAGATATACCTTCAGTCCATTTGTTTGGAGTGGAGTTTCTTTTACGTCTCCAATCGAATCCCCCGAACCGCTCATAACACCCCATTCCTTGCACCTGTCACCAGGTTGCCCTCAAGGCCAAGTCCCCTCTGGAAAGAGTTCCTAAACACCACCTTCGGCTTTTCCTACAAAGAACCCTAGCCAGAAAATGAAATGTGATGAATTTCATCAAGTTGGCCTTCCCTGGAATAACCACTTTTTTGGAGACGGTCGGGGTTACCCAGGAGCCTGGACTCTGAAAGCCCCGCGTCTTGGAGGAAGTGTTAGCAAACAGGCTTCTCTCAGTACAAGGGAAAAGCCGTTTACACACGTAGCCCAGCTCAGTGACTTCACAACAAAGGCAGGCGTTGATGAGGCTGCCTGGTGTGCACTGTCATGTTTACATATACCTCAGATTTCCCAAGAACCACAGAGAGCAGAGAACAGAAAAGAGTCAGCCAAGTCTGCCCAACATAGTCTCTTGAGCCATGCTCCTGATTTGCTCGGGAAATTCCAACAGCCTCACAATCAGATGTGGGTCAATCAAATGGGCCACTTCAGGCCCTATGGCAAGAAAGTGGTCCCCCCACCATCCATCAATCTTGAACAGGTCAATTCACGTCCTTCACCGTCTTGTCAGGACGACAGTGGGCGCTGCCAAAGGAGACCTGTAGCACCTGTGTCTCCTGAGGTCTGTCCAGAGGCAGTGGGACAGGTGAGAGCTCCAAAACACACGCGTCTCCCCTCGCTGAAACAAACACAACCAGGGCGAGTGCACTGACGCAGAGTCAGAGCACTTCTAACATGAGAGATGACACTGCCCCACCCCTACATTGTTACACAGTGAGATCGGAATGACTTACTCAAGCCACATAAGTTAGTGGCACAGCAAGGACCAGAACCCTGGCCCCCAAGTCCAACCCACTGCACCACACTGCCTCCATGACACATGGGGTTACTGAAAAGCATCCTTAGTCTTATTAAAGAAAGCTCTTCACATGTCATTTCACACCATTTGAATTTTTCAGGAAAGTAAAAGCAATAGCCACTTTCTGCAATAGCCACTAGGATTTCTCAGTATGGTGAAAAACAGCACATGTTATATGACACCACTTCTAATAAAGGAAGCAAAAAGAATACATTTGTAGATGCATTTGCTCGCACATGCATTACATCTCTCCAGAAGGATAAACAGGAAACTGTTAACACAGGTTGTCGACAGGGAGAAAAATCATGATCCTGGGAGGACAGAGGTGGAAAGCAGACTCTTCATCATATGTTCTATGGCGCCATTACGATTCTAAATTATGCAAATATGTTACCTATTCAAAATAGAAAATTTTAATTTTTAAATAAGCATGTAAGATGAAATGTTGTCTAGAAGTCACTCTAAAGAAGAAACTTGGGGCCGGCCAGGTGGCGCAAGCGGTTAAGTGTGCGCGCTGTGCTTCGGCGGCCCGGGATTCGCTGGCTTGGATCCTGGGCGTGCGCCGACGCCCCACTTGTCACGCCATGCTGTGGTGGCGTCCCATATAAAGTAAAGGAAGATGGGCACAGATGTTAGCTCAGGGCCGATCTTTCTCGGCAAAAAGGAGGAGGATCGGCATCGGATGTTAGCTCAGGGCTGATCTTCCTCACAAAAAATAAATAATAAAAAATAAAGGAATTAAAGCAGAAACTTATTCTTCTTTATAATCCTACTGGAGAGGCCAGATTGGTCTATGTATGGAATTCCTCTGACAGGTTTTAAACAATGAACTTTTGACTATTTACAGTGGAGTCTGGAGTTGAGGAGAAGATCTGCAAACGCACTGGTTCTCAACATACTCCTCACTAATGACCCCCTATCTTCTCCTATAATCCTCATCTTTAAAAACATCTCATCCACCAAATAAATGGCATTATGAATGTTATAATAATATACTTGCCCATCCATATTCATCAGTGACTGATATAATTTGCAGACAGAGCTTTTGATCTGCATGAAATAACTGGTTTATCACAATGAGATGATGTGATTCTAGGCAAAATCAAAGAAAATGGACAATGTTGTTAGCTCATATTAGTAGCTGAAAATATGAAGTACTTTAAAATACTGACAAGTGATTCACATCCCCCATTACTATCTGCATGGACCCCTAAGGGCCTGGGAAAAGTTAATATATAACATTGAAAGGGAAACTGGCTCTAGGTCCAACTACCTATTGACAGGAAATACAGAGGACAGAGGATCATGTCAACCAGCACCACAGGGATGCATTCAACAAACTGAAGACTGGAAAATTCTATAGAATAAACAATGAGATTTCTTCGTTAAATGCATTTCAAGGATAAAAGATTCAAACAGACTTAAAAGACTATAAAAGTCTTCTCAACCACTTGCAATGTCTAGACCTTATCCAGCTTTTGATTCAAATAAATTTTTAAAAATAAAATAAAAATCTATTGACACTTATAAGACAACTGTCAGTTTGAACACTGACAAACTATTTGATATTAAGGGATTACATTGTTAATTATTTTTAGGTGTGATGCTATACTTACCACTCTTTTCAGTCCTTATGTTTTTAGATATGTACTGAAATATTTATGAATGAAATCAATTTTCTTATGATTTGCTCTAAATTTGCTGAGGGAGAACATGGGGGAAATGTGTAAAACAAGATCGTCATGAGCTGATGATGGTGGAAGCTGGTGATGGCCCATGCGGTGCATTATCTTATTCCATCCACTTTTGCATATGTCTACAATCATTCTTAACAAAAGGTAAAAAGAAATGTCATTTGGCATCGTACAGCCAATAAAGACTTCAATACTAAGGGTAAAAGGATTCTGATATGAAATTCAGTGAAAAAAGGCAGAAAACAAAATATACACTGTGATCAAAATTCTATAAACAGACATTTGCATACAAATGAGGGAAGAGGGAAAAAAATGAAAAGAAAGATTTGTCCAGTATGTATTTCTGGGTAATTCCCCTTTATTTTAAAAAATGTTTCATATTGTCCTCATCATATTGATTGACTTGTGTCTACTTTTGCAAATATCATAAATCATTTCTAACATTTTATAATCCAATTTCAAATATCTGGAATAAAGCCTCCATCTTAAGGCTTTCATTGAATTTTTTGCCCAGACCACATTCTAGGCACTGTAGAGTGTCTCAGGATATCTCAAGCTAGGAAACAAAGGTCATCACTCTGGGGCCAAAAAATAACATCCCTACTTATCAGCAAAGGACCTTTACCAAACAGGCTGAAAATAATCTAGTCCAGATAGTTCCAAACAATGTGCCTTTCAAGACTCCATCTATGTTGTTGTTACGGTTTGCTTTATGTCATCAGATTCTTGAAAATCAGAGGGAGCTTCCTCAGCAAATCACAGCAGAAAAAGCCAAGGCGAGAGCCTCAATTTTCTCTTTTCGGCTCCTGTGAAATCCAAACTGAGAATCTCTGTTGAGTTCCATCTACCAAACTTTCGTCCCATCCTTAGCTTTAGAGGACAGCAGTGTGAATCCATGGCCACAGGCGGCAGGTGAAATCTGAAAAAAAGTTCCCATAAAGCATTCACTGATCTGGGACGTCCAGTTTTTCCAGCAATAAATGGCAGCTTGTTTACCCATTCCAAGAACACACACTATTAACACAGCAACCAACACTTATGGAATGTTTGCTACATGCTAAGTGCTTGAGATGCACTATCTCATTTCATCTTCACACTCACCCAAGGATCTAGTTATCAGATCCTCCCCATTCACCAAGACACAGTCTCGCAAAGCACTAAAGTTGAACATTACCTTAGTTTGAATCTTGGCAACACCAGAGGGTCTACAGCTGGTAGACCCTGACCAGTTGTGTGATCTGAAACAGACTGCTTGACCTCTCTGTGTCTGTTTCCCTCTATGTGAACTGGAGTTGAGAACAATATCTCTCTTATTGGGTTGTTGTCAGGACTAAATGAGTTAATAGAGCTAAAGCCCCTACAGTGAATAGTACTTGACTTAATGTGTAAGAGCGACGGCACGTACTCACTATCATTACTGGTGGTAGTAAGAAGAGTAGTCGATAGAGGAGAAAATCGAGGCTCCTAGAGATTAAGTAACTTGTCTAATACAGTCACGCGGCTAAGATGTGGAGGCTGTCTGATTCCAGAATGCACCCTCTTGACCCTGATACTGCACTGTGACATTCTCAAAGCCCTGCCATGAAGAAGCATTCATACCACAGCCACAGCGAAAGTGACACATTCACAGCCCAGTGACTCTGTTGGGTGTTTCACCCAAACGCGATGTGATGTTATCAATCCTCACTTTCACTGGCCACATGAGGAAACGGAGGATTTGGTAGGGCTGAAGCCAAGGGCAGCCTGGCTTTAGAATCGGCTCCTTTCCCATAAAACCCAGAGTGAGCACCTTCCCGGGTGGCCTGGGATAGTCCTAGCTTACACCTGATGTCCCAACGTTCACTCTCGAACAAACTGGACAACAAATTCTACAGTGACCCAAATGATGCCCCACTGTCCCTTGGCTGTTTACAGTTTATCACAGGCCTCTGTAGTCAATCTCAGAGACTATATATAAACCTAATCCTTAGGAAAAGCCAGCTGACCAATAACGAGCAAATGTGAAGAATTTTCTTGGCGGGGGTGCCGGCCATGTGGACTAGTTCCCAGTGAGTGAGTTCGGCGCGCTCTGCTAGGGTGGCCTGGGTTTGGTTCCAGGATGCAAACCTACACCACTTTTGGTGGCCAGGCTGGGGCTGCGACCCACATACAAAATAGAGGATGACTGGCACATGTGTTAGCTCAGGGTGACTCTTCCTCAGCAAAAGAAAGATTTTCTTTTTACTTGCAGCATGGCCTGAGGAAAGCTAGCTAAATATTTCCTTTAAATTTGACGTGTTGGTGACTTGTTTAATCAAGTCATCCCAAAGTGACATATCCCTCCTTTTTCCCTGTGATATTTTCTCTCCTCACATTCACAGGGAACATATACACATGCACCCCTGTGTGAGTCAAAAAGCTCAGTTCCCTGGCCTTTGGGAATGGCTTGGGTCCACAGAAACGACCCACTGGGGAGGCAGGAGCCAGCCCCCGACCACACGGCAGGAAACATAGAAAAGAAGCGAGTCCACAGAGGATGCCCAGCACTCTATGCTTTCTCTCATTGCTTGTGGTAGCTGTTGATTCAACACTCAACAAATACTTGGTGAGCACCTACTCTGTTATTAAATCTGCTAGTATGGGAAAAGGCTTCGAACAACACCTGACACAGAGTCAGCATTCGGTAATGTGTGTTATAATAATGTGCCAGCAGAGCACTTCCAACTATGGTGGAGTGAAGAAGTTAGTGAAGCTCTCACCAAAAAAGAACTGCAAAACTGGACAAAATTATTTAAAAAACACCACTTCACGGCCTGGGAAATCAATAAAACACAAAGAAACTGAGGAATTATTCACAGAAGACTGTGAGAACTACAGGTAAGAACAGCTGGAGACTTCAGACTTCCTGTCTTGTGTTGTTCCTTCTGCCCCAGCTCAGTTAGCACAGAAGTTTGAACAGGACAGGGCTGGCCATGAAAACCTTCAGCTTTGTTGCCAGAATGCACAGACCTTCATTGGATGCTGAAACTGGAGGGTGCAAACTCATGCCCATCAGCAAACTAGTAGGAAACAAACAAGTAAAATGCACAACTCGACGAGCCTGATTGCAATGGTGATTGGGGCAAGAGGAGAGGCAGACCAGCCAGAAATTTCATGGGAAAATGCTAGAAAAGAGAGAGCGACAGAAGCCTCTGCCCACATCCACGGCTTTCTGAGAAACTGCACGAATGGACAGATGAGACCTGAGCACCGGTGGAAAGTAAAGATGAGGAGACTGGAGAACAGGCTGAACTTTGATGTGGTTCCAACCTACAGACAATCAAAGGTAGAGAGTAGAAACCTTAGAAGCTCAAGTTGTTTGAGCACAACCTCTGCCCAAATCATTGGCTGACCACAAAGGGATGCAGACTGGGGGCAACCCTCAGGAAGTCAGGCTAAAAAAATAAGAGGAACCGAGCAAAGACATCAGTGGCCACGCACAGCCCAGGAGGCTGAGGCTATAGATCAAGTCCATAAAAATTAAAAAACAAAACAAAAGAAAAAATCCTCAGCATGAAAAATATCAGAATCCAAAATTGTTATAATATATCATGAAAAACTCCAGTTTTTAACAAAAAAAAAAAATACAAGAATTAAGAAAGAGTGACATATACCAGGGGGAAAAAAGCAGCCAACAGAAACTGACACGCAGTTGACCCAGATGTTAGATTTATCAAAGATATCAATGAACTGTTTTTCAAAGACTATTTTAAGACCATGTTAAAAAACCATATGAATACATGATGACAATGACTTCACAAATACGGACGCTGAATACAGAAAAACAAACACAAAAATCCTAAATAGAAATTTTAAAGTTGTAAAGCAAAATAACAAAATAAAGAATTCACTATATAGGCTCAACAGCAGATTTGAGATGGCAGAAGAATCAGTGAACTTGAAGAAATAGCAATAGAAAGTATTCATTCTGAAAAATAGAGAAAAAAAAGACTGAAAAAGAAAACGAATGGTGCTGCAGAGACCTGTGGCACAACATCAATTGTATTAACAGTCAGGAAATGGGAGTCTCAGAAGGGCAAGAGAGAAAGAAAGTAGAACAAAACACTTATAGAAAGAATGGCAGAAAACCCACCAAATTTTATGAAAAAACATAAATCTAAGATCAAAGATGCTCAACAAAACACAGTTAACCTGTTAAAAAACAAACTCTGGAAAGCACCCAAAGAAAATGGACTCATCAGGTACAAGGCAACAACAATCAGATTCACGGCTCACTTCTCATCAGAAACTACGGAGACCAGAAACGAATAGAATGACATATTCAAAGTCTGAAAGACAAAAACTGTCAACCAAGCATTAATTCTATATCCAGCAAAATTACACTTTAAAAAAAATTGAAGCTGGAATAAAGACATGACCAAACAAAGACTGACAGAATTCACTGAGAGCAGACGCGTCTGAACAAGAACTAAAGAAGTCCTTCAGGCTGACAGGAAATGACAGCAGATGGTCAGTAACAATCACAAGAAGAAATGAAGAACATCAGTCAAAGTAATTATAAAGGTAAATATAAAACACTGCACAAATATATTTTGTCTATCTTCATCACTTAAGAGATTTAAAGGACAATCGCACAAAATCATAATTATAAATTGCTTTGCTGGGCTTCAAATGTAGAAAGATGTGGTATAGATCACAACAACCACACAAACGAGAGAGGAGGAAATGGAGCAATGTTGAAACAAAGTTAGTTTCCTCAGGATTAGGTCACTATTAACCTGAAGTAGATTGTGATAAATTAGGACACATATTTTAATCCCAAGAGCAACTACTAAAAAAACAAACAAAATATAGTAAAACACCAAACAAAGGAATTTAAAAAGTCCGCTAGAAAAATAACTATTAACCACAAAAGAGGGCCTCAAAGGAAGAGCAGAGAGAAAAAAATGACATAAAGAAACAGAGCAAAATGGCAGATGTGATCCGACCACATCCGTAACTACATTCAAAGGACATGGATTGAGCAATGTCGGTGAAAATAGTGGAGCAACAAAAACACTGGGAAACTGTCAGAATCCACTTTTCAAAACTCTGACAAAGAACCAAAGACTTCAAGCAATCTGGGGGATGTTTACTCCAGGAAAGCAGCTGACTCTCAGTCAGAACAGCAAGCTTGGTCGCATTTTAATCTGACCTATTCCCATCCACCTCTCCTCAGCTCTGCAGGAGCCCTCAACACAAACAGCTCACAATTTCAGTGGAAATCAGCAATCTGGCAGCCATGGGGGGAGGCAGAAAAGGATTGGAACAACTGCAAAGCCCCACTCCCAGAGAACTCGCGTTTCATCTGTCTGGTAGTGCCCTGCAAGACCCCATTAACAAGGCTCTATTTTTCTGACCTGATGCAGATATCACCCAAAACAAACAGCCTTTCCTCCTGGAGTGTCTGTTGAAAACAATGAGAGGCTAATAACGAACATTAAAGCTGCCTGGGTGGTGCATAATAGTAGGAGCAAACAATATAGATTAACCCAGAAACTATCAACCAACTTGACCTGACATCTCTAGAACACTGCACCCAAACAACAGCAGAATACACATCCTTTTAGAACACACAGGGAACATTCTCCAGGATAGACCATATTCTAGGCGAAAAAAGAAAGTCTCAATACATTTAAAAGGACTGAAATTAAAGTATGTTCTCTAACCACAACAGAATGAAATTGGAAATCCACAAATAAAGAAATTAGGAAAACCATCAATATTTGGAAAGTAAACACTTCTAAATGACTCCAGGGTCAAAGAAGAAATTCCAAAGAAAACTGAAAACTACTTGAAGGTAAATGAAGACAGAAGAAATACAACATATCCGAATTTATGGGCTGTAGCTAAATAGTGCCTAGAGACAAAATTATAATTTTAGCTTTAAACTTTAGTTTAAAGCTTGTAATGTAGCTTTCAATACCTACATGACAAAAGAAAAAAGACCTCGACAATAGCCAAACCTTCCACCTTAAGAAACTAGAAAGAGCAAACTAAACCGAAAGCAAGCAAAGAAGGGAAATACTAAAAATACAACTAGAAATCAATCAAACAGAAAACAGAAAATCAATAGTGAAAATCAATTCAACAAAAATTTGGTTCTCTCGAAACATTAATAAAGTTGACAATTCTTTAGCTAGACTGACAAAGGACAAAAGAGAAAATACAAATTACCAAAATCGGGAACTAAAGAAAGAAGATTACTACCAACGTACAGAACTGTGGGAGATCAGAAGTGAATACTAGAAACAACTTTATGCCAACAAATTAGATAACTAACAAGAAAAAACACATTCCTAGGAAGACACAAATTACCCAAGCTGACTCAAGAAGAAATCGAAAATTTTAATGTGCCTATAACAAGCTTAAAAAAATTAAATTAGTAATAAAACAAGCTCTTCTTACCAAGGAAAGTCCAGACCCAGATAACTTACTTCACTGGTAAATTAACCCAACATTTACCTAAGGAATAACACCAATTCTTCACAAACTTTTCCAGAAACTCATTCTATGAGGCCAGGAATATCCTGATACCAAAACCAGTCAAAGACATCACAAGAAAAAAATCCTCAATAAGATGTTAGCATAACCAACCCAGTGGAAAAAGGATTATTGTCCAAGAACAAGAGGAATTTCTCCCAGGAATGCAAGCTGGTTTAACATCCAACAATCAACTAACGTAATATATCCTACTCACAGAATAAAGGACAAACATCACATGATCACCTCAACAGATATACAAAAAGCATTTGACAGAATCTAGTCCCTATTCAGGATTTTAAAAAAGAAAAGAAACTCCGCATAAGGTAGGACAAGAAGGGAACTTCCTCAACTTGAGGAAAGACATCTGTGAAAACCTTACAGCTCGCATCACCCGCAATGGTCAAAGACTGAATGCTGTCTCCCTAAGATCAGGAACAGAACACGGACAACACTTCAATTCAACACTGTACTGAAGGCTCTACCCAGTGCAATTAGGCAAGAGAAAGAAACAAAGCCATGCAAATTGGAAATGAAGACGTGAAACTGTCTTGATTCACAGACAACCAGACAACACCATCCTGTATGTAGAAAATCCTAAGGAATACACAACAACATATAAAACTAATATACAAGTTCAGCAAAGTCAAAAGATAGAAGGTCAATGTACAAAAACCAAAGGTATTTCTATATACTAGCAAGGAAAGCTCCAAGAATTAAGTTGAGAATACAATTCTATTCAAAATACCATCAAAAAGGATAAAATGCTTAGGAATAACTGTAACAAAAGAAATGCAAGAGTTGTATACTGAAAACTACAAAACATACTTGAGAGAAATTAAAGACCTACTTAAATGAGAGATTCTACGTTCATGGATTGGAAGACAAAAGAATGTTAGAGGGCATTTGTGCCCAAATCAATCTACAAATTCAACATAATCCCTACCAAAATCCCAGCAAGTACTTCTGCAAAAACTGACAAGCTAATCCTAACATTTATGTGGAAAATCAAAAGACTCAGAATAGACAAAACAATTTTTAAAAACAAGAACAAGCTGGAGGACTTACATTTCCCAATTTCAAAATTTATTATAAAGCTACAGTAATCAAAAGAGCATAATTTTAGCATACGGTTAGACATATAGATCAACGGAACAGAACTGACAGTTCAGAAATAAACCCTGACTGTTTACAGGCAACTGACTTGGACAAAGGTGCCAAACAATTCAATAAGGAAAGGATAGTCTTTCAACTAATGATCCTAGGACAATGGGATATCCACATGGAAAAAGGCCCCTACCCCACACCATACACAAATACCAGGTCAAATGGCTGGCTCATAGACCTAAACAGAAGAACTAAAACTATGACGCTCCTACAAGAAAATATAGGAAAACTATCTTTGTGATCTTGGGTTAGGCAAAGACTTCTTACACATACCAAAAACACAATCCACAGCAGAAAAACTGATCAACTGAATTTCATTAAAATTTAAATATTTGTCTCTTCAAAGGACACTTAAGAAAATCAAAAGAAAAGCCGTGGGCTGGCAGAAAATATCCGCACATATCATGTATATGATAAAGGACCTCTATCCAGCACACATAAATAACTCTTACAACTCAATATTAAGGAAAAAACAACGCAACTTGTCATTCCTCTGGAGCTTCAATGCCCCGTTTCTCTTGATCTCCCCTTTTCAGTTCAAGATCACTTGTTACCCTTGACAGACAAGTCAGAAGCCACACTGGTCCAATCTGCTGCTTTTTCATCCCGCATCGAGATTCCCACAAGCATCCCCAACAAGAACCTATCCCAAGCACCTCGTTTTGCTCTTCTGACTGTTGGCTCCAAGAGAAGCTGCCACAGGTCGCCCTCTGCTGCCATCTTTTCAAACCTGAGTCAAGGCAGACGCCTCCTGTGCAAACACCCTAGTGTGTGCGGACCTCCGCTCCTCCTCGCTCATCCCTGTACCTGCTCCAGTTAACGCTTCCTTTCCCTCTGGCCCACCGACTCCAGCCGGCCCGCAAGGTCCCAGAGCTTTTGCAGCCGTCTGTCCTAACATCAGAACTTCCGGGGCCAACCGCCCGAGTGCTGATCCCACTGTACCTCCCCCTACCAGCTGTGGGGTCTGGGGCCTGTCCTTTGACCTGTCTGAGCCTCCCTCTGCTCCCTGATATGTGGGGACACCCCGACCCGCCGGGGAGGTGTGGCTCCCACGGGCCGCCACAACCCCGCCGTTTCCGCGCCTCCATCAAGGCAGGCAGCGCCCCTGTCGCCTCCCCCTCCTGTGCCTGTGGCCGCTCGAGGGGTGCCCTCCCGGAGTCTCACCCTCCAGCGTGGCAGCTTCTCAAGAGGCCGAGGGCACGGGGAGGAGCAGCGGCGGCAGTGGCCGGAACGCGCCGAGGGAGGGGCCGCCCGCTCCTTCCGCTCCAGCTCCAGGAGGGATGGCAGCGGCTCGACCCGGCGGCGCGGACGCGAGCTGGCGCGGGGCTCCGCCCGGAGCTGGGCAGCACGAAGGGGGGGCGCCCTGCGCCCCGAAAAGCTGCAGCCCCCCACGAGGATGTGGTCGGCGCCGGCCGCGCGCTCGCCAACCTACAGGCCCACAGGCGCGCCCCCGGCCTCCGCCGCCTCCTGCCGACTCGGTGAGCACACGGCCGCCGTTCAGAGCCCTCGCCCCGCCCCCGGGGCAGCCCAGCCGGCGCCCCAGCCGGGCCCTCGCCGCCGGCGCCATCGCAGCTTCACCCCTCCAGGCCACCCAGCGAGGCCAATTTGTGTGACCCTTGACCCCACGCCCTGGCGAATGCGCCCGCCTCCAGGTTTCCTATTGGCTGAAGGCAGAGGTGCTGAGGGACCCCAGTGGCGCATCCAGGGGGGCTGGGCTGGGCGGAGCCGGGGACCTGCGATCCTCAGGGTGGTGGATGGGGCCCAGGTCCTGGCCCTGCCACCTGGTGCGCGACCTTCCTCTGAGCTCCAGCTCCGCCTGAGCGCCGTCCCCTTCCCGCGGAGCACACGTTTCCCGAGCATCTGCCCGGCTCCTCAGGGCGCAGGGCGCTTTCCTGTCGCCAGGTCCTTTGCTTCTTGGCATCAGCCTGGGAAACGCTGGAGGGGTGGCGCCCTCCGCGCATCTCCAGGTAAGTCCTTCCCCTGCCCTGTGTAGTCCCTTTGCCACTGTCCGTTGTCATCTCTTCCCTGGCCTTGTCGTGGGCGTTCCCCACCCTCATCAGCTACTAGGCAACTCAGTCCCTGCTCCAGCCACAGTGAGCTAGAGGGTAGCTCTTCCTATTGGCATTCGCTGCCAAAACCCCTGCAGGCATTCCCCACTGTCTTCCACAGTGCATCCTCCTCCCCGGCTCACCTCACTCCTCAGCGCTTCATCCACTTGAGCAGAGGGCTCCACTTGTGCCTTCTGATCCCACCGCTGTTTCAGGCCTCCCTACTTTGCACGCACTGCCTCCAATGCCCTTCAGATGTCTGGCAAACTCCTAGTCATCTTCTAAGATCCAGCTCAAGCACCTCCTTTGAACTTCTGTGAAAGCAAGTACTTCAGTTCCTTCAGGTTGTCCTCACCAATGTTGTCCTCCTACAGGTTGGGAGGCGGCCAGGAACAAGGGGTGTCCTCCTGAATGAATGACCAGGAGTCTGGGGCCCTTGTTTCTAGTCCTGCTTCGGCTACTGACTAGTTGTCTCCCTTTTCTGGATCTCCTGTCTGAAATGAGGGGACGGGTTAAAACAAAAGTCAATACATGAAATGATATTTTTAAAATGAATGAGGTGTTTTGACTTTATGGCTTGTAGGATGTCTTGCAGCCGGTTATGATCCCTGGTGGGCATGCCCAAATACTAGCCCCAAATGCTGAGGGCCAACGCCCTCTGTCTTCCCTCCCTTGCTTCCTTCTCTCTCTTTCTCTTGATATTGCTTGATCCCTAGAAGTAATCCAGTTTTAATCTACTCCCAACACCAGTTCAGATTACCTTGTTGTCCTGGAATGTGCCTTGTATCCAGTCTGAAATGTGTTTTTACTGTTTCCTGGTGAAATGTGGTGGATGTTTTACTGTTCTGTGGGGCTGTTTTGCAGAGAGTGATCAGGGAAAACTGACTGATAAGATATGGTATCCAGGAGACTGCTCCTCGAAGGCCTCCACCTGCAGCAAACGTAATTAACCAAAGCTATGAAGTCAGTAGTCTGCTGGGCTATGAGATCTATCCTCTGTTTGCACTGAGGTCGTGCTTCCCTTGGACTGCTCTGAATCAGTGAGTGAGGCAGGGATAGACACTCAGGCAGACCTGTTCCTGGGAGGCATGGACTCCTCTGCTGATCTGCTTGTGCTCAAGGACTCCCCAGTGGCATTCCTAAGCCTTCCTTAGACTATACAGCAGTGTAGGACACTTGGACCCATCCTTCCCTCTATCTCCCCCTCATTTAGAGTCAGACTTGCATCATGGCCTGATGGCTCTCCCACTTTGCCAGGCTCCCCCACCCCATTTTCTGTTACAGAAGCATTTCCCCTCATAAAATCCTTGCCCGTTTAATCCTGTCTTGGTGTCCACCTCTCAGAGGACATTTGAGCCAAGCCATGATAAATGAAGAGTGAGCCATTTACACATCCTGGGTAGAGGTTCTAGGCAGAGGCTACCTCAAGTACAGAGGCCCAGAGGTGAGAGACTTCTTGGGGGTGTGTGCTGCAAACCAGCCCAAATAACACCAGATACACCAAAATAGTCCTGCCCAACTTTAGGTTGCTTTTGGTAGAGAGGAGAGCCAGCAAAACTTTGCCTTGGTAATGGTTAGCTAAGGCCCACAACCTCATTACCAGGTTATAATGCAAGCGAGTCTCACGTGAAATGTTGTCACACAAGCAGACATTTACTTAAAAATATTCCTTAGGAATCAGGGAATGAAAGAACTCGTAAATCCTATTCTGTAAGCTCAGCAAAGTCTCAGCTCTCTGTCCTTTTAGATGAACCTACCAGCCACATGCTTGCAAGATTTTCTTTAGGCAAATAGCACATTCCAGAAATAGAATTTTTGTTTCCTTTTTCACAGCAGTTGGCATTAGGCTGGATAGAGCTGCTTGGAGATCAAACCTCAGGCAGTCCTGTTCCTGTGAGGCATGGACCTGGTTCTGCAACCTCCTCTTTTCACTCAAAACTACATTGGAGATATTTTTGTAACAATTTGCTTGGACCTATGCCATTCTTTTTCACTGTTACATGTTAGTATGAGTAAACGACATCTCCTTTGACTGTTCTTCTTTTGGTGCACATTTGGGTTGTTTCCAGTTTTTGCTATTACAGTATTAAAACTCTTGTTTTAATTCTCACGTCAACAAATGTCCTTTTTCTAATCTATGGAATGCTACGTTTCTCACCTTTTGTGCTTCTCCTTGGTGCTTTAGCTCTTTAGAATGGCCCTCAAACGCTGAAGTGTTGTGTAGTGTTCCTAAGCACAAGGAGCCTGTGATGGGCCTTTCGTAGAAAATGCTTGTGTTAGATGAGCTTCCTTCAGGCATGAGTTACAGATAGTGCTGTTGGCTGAGAGTTCAACTAATGAATCAACAATCTATATGAAATAAGGTGTCTTTCAAGAGACACACATAAGACAAGGTTGTGCATTGAGAGGTTCCCAAACATGTCACGACCAGAGGCTGCGGAAACCTCACCTTGTCCTTCCCCTGGGAGCACTGGTTCATTCTTGCTCATGCAGTGTCAGCAAAGAATTGACAGAACATAACTCTTCCAAATAAGGAGGGTCAATGATAACATAATGGAGATATTTTCAAACCTCTCTTTTATAAACGTTATCTACAAAGCAGGTACCTTCACAACTAACTGTTGAACTGTTGTCTTTACTTTGAAAGGACAGAGTTTTTAACAGTATCCACTAGGACGCATATCTTTGATGGCCACTTATAACAAAAACCTCAGCAAATTTGGGACGATTGTCTTTTTGCAAAAGACAATGTGTACAAAATACATATATTAACGTCAAGACGGTACTTACCTCTGGGGAGGAAAGAGAGAGGAAGGAGAATGATGTCTTCCACTGTGTAATATTTCTTAAAAAACGACATCAATAAGGTGTGCTCTGTTAAATCTCAGCAAAGAGTAATGGTTTCTGTTATCCTATTCTCCTTCTAAGTATATTTAAAATAAATATGTAACTGGAACTGAGATGAAATAACACTAATGTAATAGATCCTATTTGCTGGAGTGCTCCCACCATCTGATGGACAGCTCATGATGGGTTGGTGATGTCACTGACCCCATCTAAAGGTCAGGACACGTTGTTTACCAGCTGTGGCGCTAGAGAAGGCTCGGTCACCAGCAGCAGAGCCAGAGTTACCTCAACCTACAAAGTTAGAGCCACATGGCACCAGATCCTGCTCCAGCTGTGGACTAGTGAGAGCTCTGGTGCCAGCTCTAGAGCTCAGCTGCGGCCAGCTCCAGAACTAGAGCTCCTCCAGCTCCCACACTTGACCAGCTCCAGAGCAGCAGCCATTTCCATCACTGGCTCCCGCACCAAATCTGTCAACAATGCAGAGCTAGAGTCAGTCTCAGGACCGGAGCCAATTCTAGAAGCAGGTCAGGCACCATCGCCTGAGACAGTCCGAGCTCCAGCCCCAGATCAAGTCCAGCTCCTGGGCCAGTGGCACAGCCAGAGCTGGTGGTATCTCTAGCATCAGCCACAGCAGTGGCTCCAGCGCTAGAGCAGCTGCAGCACCACCCTCATCGTCAGCAACTAAGGCCCAGCCGGCTCCAGCTCCACCCTAGAGCTGTCCTTCACCTTGCCTGTGAGGGCAGGATGTCTTTTCCCTTTTCTATGTTTTATGATTTTTTATGTTTTATGTGTTCAAATTTAGATTCAATAAAGTGTAGTGTTTTCATCACTTAAAGTTGTACAATTCAGGGCCGGCCATTAACTACATCTTCTATGCTGTGTACCGTCACCATTATCTAGTTCCAGATCATTGCTTCACCCCACCAGAACCCCTGTACCCATGAAGCAGCCATGCCCCCATATCCACTTCCCCACACCCTGACAAGCACTGATCTGCTTCCTGTCTCTGTGCATTTCCCTGTCCCTGGTATGGCTGTCCTGAGCACAGCCAACCCTCCTTTGGCCCCACCCCCCCATGCTGAATACCCCTGAGGATGCCAATGTGTTCAATGCAATGAACCCGAAGCCTAGTATGACTTTGACCTGAAGAAGCCCACCGTCACCAAGGGGGTGAGGTCAGGCATGGAGCCAGCTCAACCCAGCCTCACATGAAGAGGAGGGACTCGATATTGCCAAGGGCACCTTCTCCTCAGTCCCTAGTGCTGTTCAGCCACAGGGCTTGGGTGGACGTGGATAAGGTGCCCACACCAAGCTCCCTCCAAATCTAGGATCTAACTGCCAGAGGCTCTGATGAGACTGCTCGTTCACGTCCAACCAACCTGTAGTGAGGCCCGACTCCTTGCCTGAGTCACGGCCCTGTGTGATCTGGTCCAGACACCGTGCCCAGAGTGTACCCCTCACCGCACCCCACCCTCCCTAGAGCCTTCCTCCCCAAGGACCCTGCCAAGCCCCTGCCCCCTTCAGAGCTCCTAGCCTGCAGTGCCCCTCCCCCGAGCCCCCATCCAGGATGGACTCACCTCTGTGCTGGGCTCACAGGCCACCTCCTCAGGCTCCTGTGCTAGCAGAGCCTGTAGGGTCAGATTGACCTGGGGTCAAACCCATAGCTGGGTCACCTCACAGCCCTGTGACAGACAAGGTAATGCGGTGTCTTCTCGGAGACTCAGTTTCCTCCATGAAAATTGGGGTCAGTGACTCTGACCTCAAGAGGGTGTGTTGGGATTCAAGCAGGGAGAAGAAGGTGCCCAAAGTGCTTGGACTCAGGAGGTCGCCTGGCTGGGGGAGCCCCAACACACGACAAGGCCTCGATGGTCAATGCTGGGCTCAAAGCTGGTGAAAAGCAAGGATATCTAGTCCCCTGTTCACGTCTGAACTTGGTCACTTAGAGCAGAGTGACCTTGAATGCTGGGACCACTGGTCATCTGTAAAATGGGGTGCAATCACTCAGCACCCAGGGGGCTCCCTAATAACAGTAAGGCAGTGCAGAACATGGCAGAGCACTGGTCGACTTGTCTGGGGACCAGGGACAAGGCCATCCGTGTCGGAGCCTCGGGGTCCTCCTTTGGAAGTGAGGTGGAGTCATTGGCCTGGCTGGGGTGAGGAGGCCTTGTGAGTCAACGGGACACGCCAGGGCCAGTGTAAGGAAAGCAGGGAGCAAGAGAGGCTTCTGAGGTCCCTCACGTCCCTCCTGGAGCCCACAGGTCCTGCTCCTTTGCACCCTCGGCCCTGGTGGAACAACTACCTTGAGGACCCCAAACAAAGAAAGGTGTGTGTTTTGCTTTCTGCTTTCCTGCTTAGGGCTGCAAGGCTAGGGCTGACCACCAGTGGTGTCCTGTGTCCATTCGTGCTCAATGGAGCAAGTGGAGCAGGGAAGGGACGCCCAGGGCTCGTTCTGGGTGTTCCCCTGACTAAAGCAACAGGCACCTTTCATTACTGGCATCCACGTTCACAATGGGAGCTGATCAGAGGCGGGAGGGGACTCTGAGATCCTCTCATGATTCTGTCAGCTACTGTGGCCCCAGCACTCACCCTGAGCACGGCCCGTGTTTGTCCTGAGGGCAGTGCTGAAAGCACCCACATGGTCCCTGTCCTCCAGGAGCTCACAGCCTGGAGGTAGAAGGGACAAAATCATGAACAAATCCATGCGAAAAAAAGAGCAGGTGATACAGGGCAATGAAGCAGGGTGCTGGAGGAGGGAGGGCCTGGAGCCCCTAGGTGGGTGTAAAGGGCCCCCCTGGGAACAATTGTGCCCTGAGCAGAAGGACAAGAGGAACCAGCCCTGCATCTGTCTGCAAACAGCGTGCTGGGGGGAAGCTCAAAGGCACAGAGACTTGGAGGCAGAAGAGAATTTGACAAGAGAGGAGGTGAGAAAAGAGCCAGTGTGGCTAGAGTGAGCTGAGGAGGAGAGAAGTGAGGGAGAGAGGATGGTAGGGCCAGACCCAGGCTTGGAAGGAGGTACTAGCTGTCTACGCTGGGTGACAGCATTAGCCTCACTTAGCACTTACGAGACCTATCATTGAGCATCTGACAGTGTCTGTACCAGGGTCCAGGCTCAGGTCAGCTGGGAGGCTCCCCATCAAGGTCTAGCAGGAGGCTGGGGCTGTGTTCTCAACTGAAGCTCGATAGAGGCAGGAGCCATCTCGGAGATCATTCACCAGTATCGGGGCAGTGGTAGGATTCAGTTTGGATGGGGGGTTTCAGGCCTTTTCTGTCTGTGGCCCTGGACCCTCTGCCAGTTCTTTGCATTAGGGGGTGCCATAGGGAAGAAAGCTCATAATATCTGATCTGGCTTCTCCTGAATAGTGGATCAGAGAGACAGAAAGAGAGAGAGAAAGAGAGACAGAGACACACAGAGATAGAAAGATGGGTAGGAGAGACAAAGAGAGGAGACTCAGACAGAGACAGGGAGACAGAGAGGAGAGACAAAGAGAAAGACAGAGAGACAGGGAGAGAGCAAGAGAGATAGAGACAGCCAGAGACACAGAGACAGGGAGACAGAGACAGAGAGAGAGACAGAGACAGAGAGATAGAATGAACACAGGAAAGACAGAACCAGGCAGAAGTCACAGACTTTTCATTAAGCCGACCGTGGAAGTGACCACCCATCACTCGGCCCTATTCTATTGGTTAGAAGCCAGCCGCAAAGTCCATTCTCATTGAGGAGCGGGGATTACATAGGATGTGTGCCTAGAAAGTGGGAACCCTGGGAGCCTTTGTGGGGGCTGCCCACCACATACGCTGAGATGACAGCCACTCAGGCACTTGGACCTGAGTCTAAATATAATAGGAGGCCCTGGAGGGTTGCGAGCCCGAAGGAGATGATGTCTGAACGTCATTTCATTTCAACCCTCCGTAGGGACACTGGGAAACAGGCAAGAGGGGAAGTGCCTCTCCCAGACGCCCAGCAGACCCAAGCCTCTTTGCGTTGTATTCTCTGCTACAGCCAGCCCTTTCTGTAATCCTGGCACTGCCAAGTCTGTGCAGGAGCTATGTGTGGGAGCAGCCCACGGGATTCACAGATTCTGAAGGGATCTCTAGGTCTATACACCTGATGACATCCTTAGGAAGTAGATGCTAGAATGACCCCCACTACACAGAGAGGGACATGAACAGAGGAGAGACCCTGAGAGGGGAGGCAGTGAGAGACGCAGGGTTGTCCAGGGTGACATCACTGGCAAGAAGCAGGAGCGGGACTGAATTCAACTCTGTGTCCTCAAAGCTGGGGCCCCGGTTGCGTCCAGACCTCCCCAGAGGCTGTGGGGTGGACTGTGTTGGTGTGACTGTGTCTGGACAGGGTACGGAGATGGAGAGTGAGCAGTCAGCAACCCGGGGGGCCCTTAGGAAGGTCTTGTGTGAGGAGGAAGCTTAGGTAAGGGGATCCCAGGGAGTGACCTCACAGAGCCAAACAGAACTTGGAAACCCTGCTAACTAGGCACACACATCCTAAACACAGCCCCCAAGCGAGCTCACTTGTCTAGCACTTGTCTAGAAGGAGCAACATGTTTAGTTGCTTCTTCCCAATGACCAGGGGCCGGAGCCCCAGGAAAGCCCCCAAACACCCATGCAGATGCTGGTGCCCCTCTCACGGCCGACAGCTCTTGCCGTTTACCCGGAGGGACGGAAAGGTAACACCGGGAGGCCCAGGGAAGGCCATTCCAAACCAGGCTACCACTATGGTCCCATCTGGGCAGCCCTACATCACCTCCCCATGTGTACCTGGAAGGGCGGGTTCATGTGGGTAGACCACCGTGAGCAGGAGCAGTCGGTGAGGTTTTAGAAGCCTGGGGGGTGTCGGTCAGATTCAAAGCCCAGGTCAAGGCCGGCTGGGTGGGATGTGGAGTGAGGGGATGGCACCCTTCTGCCTGAGGTTTATCCCAAGCCCCTGAGGTGTAGGTCTTTCCTCAGGGGTGGAATACTGTGCAGACACAGGTGTGTGCCTGATCTGGGAGAATTAGGTCCAGAGGGCAGAAGCAGCAGCAAGGACAGCTGGGCAGGGCTCTGATGCCTCTGGGACAGAGCCAGTCACTGTCTTTGCAGAGCTCCAGACAGGAGACAGCGTGGAACTGGTGGAAGGGGATATTCCATCCATCTCCCCGATCGAGCGCCGGTGTCCCACAGGACTGAATCAGCAGCTACCGGGAGAGGGTCTGCAGTGACAGTGATAAAACCTTCAGAGCCACCAGATGACCCAGCTTCAATCCCGGGAGAAAAATTATATCCACCATGTCCTGCAGCAGACCAGGAGGCAGCTGAGGCCCCAGCGTCCATGCAGGGAGCGCCATCCCCTGCACAGGCTCCTGCAGGACACCAGGAGTCACCTGAGGCCTCAGCCTCTGTGCAGGGAGAGCCATCCCCCGCACAGTCTCCTGTAGGATACAGGGAGGCAGCTGAGGCACCAGGCTCTGTGCAGGGAGAGCCATCCCCTGCACAGGCTCCTGCAGGAGACAGGGAGGCTGCTGAGGCCCCTGCCTTTGTGCAGGGAGAGCCATCCCCTGAACAGGCTCCTGCAGGAGAAGAGGAGGCAGCTGAGGGCACAGCCTCTGTGCATGGAGAGCCATGCCCTGCACAGGTTCCTGCAGGAGAACGAGAGGCAGCTGAGGCCCCATACTCCGTGCAGGGAGAGCCATCCTCTGCAGAGGCCCCTGCAGGACACCAGGAGGCAGCTGAGGCCTCAGCCTCTGTGCAGGGAGAACCATCCCCTGCACAGGCTCCAGCAGATCAGGAGGCAGCTGAGGGCCCAGCCTCCGTGCAGGGAGAGCCGTCCCCTGCACAGGCACCTGCAGGAAACATTGATGCAGCTGAGGCCCCAGACTCTGTGCAGGGAGAGCCATCCCCTGCACAGGCTCCTGCAGGACACTGGGAGGCAGCTGAGGCCACAGCCTCCGTGCAGGGAGAGCCATCCCCTGCACAGGCGCCTGCAGGATACAGGGAGGCAGCTGAGGCCAATCTCTGCGCCCTGGGAGAGCTGGCTCGGGAACCTCCCTCATTAGCACCTCCAGTCCCACCTGTTCCACCTGCTCCCTTACCACAAATATCCTTCCCTACCCTGTTTATTGTATTTGTTTCCTTCCTGGTTCCTTTCATTGCTTTGTTTTTATTGTTTATATCTTGAATATTTAAAATAAATTTAACTTTCATCTTTTAACAATTTATTGTTTTTCATTTTAAATTGTACACCTCATGAGCATCAAGTACATTCAGAATGCTGTGCATCCATCATCGTTGTCTGGGTTCAGAATATTTCTTTCTCCAAAAGGAAACCCTGTTCTAAAAGCACTCACTCCTCATTTCTCCCTCAGGCCCTGGCAACCCCTAATCTGTTATCTGTCACGGTTTTTTTTATTTTTAATCTGTTCTGGATGTTTCCTATAAGTGAAATCATGCCGTAGGTGGACATTTGTATCTGCCCACTCATTTTCACAAGGCCTGATAGGTTTTCCTTTTCTGTTTTTATTTGAAATAGAATTTCTCTAATTTAATAGGAAAATCCCAGATGAGTCTAGATTTCATGTATCCAAGAAAGACCTTTTGCTACATATGTGCACAATCTTGGGGTACAGACTGTTGTTCTAAGTGGAACACCAGAGCCAGAAGCCACACACGAAATGCGTTGCTCTTCGTGCGGCAGAAACAAAAACAAGAAAAGAGTTGAAAGCTGGAAAGACAAACCATAAACCGGAATGTATTCCTCATAACACAAGGCCAGGGAAAGGTTACGCATCCTTGTGGTCTACAAAAAGGTCGAAAGTCAGAGTTTTAAAAGGAGATAAAGAGCAAACACATTCAACACCAACGAGAGGCGCTACACAGAGGCAGCACGTGTCAGAGATGCGCGAGCTCCCCGAGGAGGAGATGCGCACATGGAGACACTGTGGAGAGGGCACTGGGCCCCATCAGACGGGCAAGGTTCCAGTGTGGTGATGACAAGCCCTGGTGACAATGTGAGGAAGCAGAGGCCCCAGTAGACCCCTAGTGACACGTATGAATGGACACTCCTCTCTGGAGACCAGCCTGCAGGACCCATCGTTGTCCCCAGGGGCACGCCTGTGCTGGCGGTGCTGATCCCAAGACTTCATCCCACAGAAATTCCTGCCCAACTTTTCAAAGATGTATTTTCCAGACTATTCATCACAGCACTGGTTGCAATAGCAAGCAATTGGTAGGAATGCTACTGTCCATGGCGAGGCGATGGGATCCATCCGTCCCATCTGTAAGACCACGTATACGTGATATCAGCCGGGAGACACGCATCTATGAAAATGAATCTGTGTGTGAGAGAGAGACAGAGACAGACAGACAGAAAGAGAGAGACAGAGCCAGAGAGATATGCACCAAATCTTCCATGGGGTTCACCACTGGGGATGGGAATTGCCACTCGCTTCTCTTCTCCTTTAGGGGCCTGCGTGATATTTCAACTTGATAGAATATGCCTCTATTCCTCTTATAATTCTAACAAGATTAAAATCACATGGTTAATGTTATCCATTTATCACTCATCTTTGGACTGACGTACATTATTTAGTTTTTCTTTGTAAAGGTTTTTATTACAAAGACAATGAACGTTTATTAGAATAAAAGAATGAATTCTAAGGGAATTAAGAATTAAGTGGAAACTGAGGAGTGCCCTTAATAGGCAGTGTTTACAGTTTCAGTCTTTTGTCTTTGTATGCACGTGTGTGTGCACGTGTGTGCATGTGCCCATTCAGCTATGTGCATCTGTATGCACATGGGTATGTCTATGTGCAAATGTGTGTGAGTGTGCACTTGCGGCTATCGTGTGGGAAGGACTTCAGGGAGTGTGCTCTTCTGGAACCTGATTTCCCCAGGGCTGGACCCTGGCCAGTCAATCCTCTTCCTCCTCTGCGTCGGCCTCAGAATTTCCTAAGAGCCTCTGCTGGGCAACACGGATCATTTCTGATTTTTCACTCCCGTCAGCGTGCTGAAAGGGACACCTGCATCCATAAATCTCTACTTCTTTAGGACCGATCACTAGAGGTGGAGATTCTGGCTCATAATGTAAACATGATGTTAAGGTTTGGTCACAGTCTCTGACACCCAAGGTCTCCTTCTACCCTGTGATCTTATTTGGGAACAGGGAGTCCAGAGACCCTGAAGCAGAGACCTGAGGGAGGGAGGGAGAAGGAGGAGCAGCTAGGATGCAGGGGATGAAGGTTCCTGGGGTGACCTGCCCAGCTGGAAGGCCCAGCTCCTGTTGCTTCTGTCCCTACCACTCCCCTCACCCCTGGCCCCGCCCCTACCACACCTGACTTCGCTTTGGCCTTGCCCATGCCCCTCCTGCTCCCTAACACACCTGAGCTGAGCAGCCTGGCCTGCCATCCAGGACTGATGATGATGAGGGTCTGGACACTCCTGCCTGCTCCCTCTCCCTCCAAGCAGAGAGCCCCATCCTCAGTAGGGAAAGCACATCTAGGGCAGTGCAGTGAGTCACAGGGACCTCCTTGAACATGCCCCCTCCAGGGGGAGTTCTCAGTTGCAACAGCAGGACCCACTTGAGCTTGTGTGAGCAGAAGTGACTTTGACAAGACACAGTGGAGGTGTCATAGAAGGTGCCAGAAGGTCAGAGCACGGGGCTGGACGCTTTGGAGAAGGTCATTGTGCCCAAAGCACACCTCAGGGTCTTCCAGGAGTGATGGCTGCCTCAGGCACTGTGCCAGCCCCAGCCCACATATCCAGCACATTCAGCCTCTGCGATGGAGGGGCCCTGCTCAGTGGGGATGAGCGAGAGAGCCCTGGTGACCTCGGAGAGGCACTGCCATTGGAGCCTCGGTTTCCTCACCTGTGAAGTGGGGTGGCAGCTGACATTTCATGGTGGTGTCAGACAAGTTCGCTGAGGCTGCACCTGGAGTGCCCTGCACCTTCTCAGATCTCAACAGCTACTAGCTCTACTGAAGAGGAATCACGGGAGGAGAGATGGGGCTGCGTCCTGGATCCCCACCTGGCTGGCTGACTGCCGTGGGACGAGATGGGGTGGAGAAAGGCATTCCAGAGGAACAGCGGAGTCAGAGCGAGTAGGGCATGCCTGGGGGGAGATCAGAGTGGGCAGAGGCGAAGGGCCCCAAGGGGCTCTCAGTGGGGTGACATCAGCAGGAACAGCTCACGGTGATGAGCACTTACTGGGGCCTCTGTTCTCCTCTTGAGCTATCTCCTTGAATCCTCCCCACAACTCCTTGGGGGAGGAGCAATTATTGTCTTCATTTCACTGATGAGAAAACTGAGGCTCAAAGAGACTTGCCCCCTCTGTGCCCTGCAGAGTGGCAGAGCCGGGATTTGAACCCAGTGCCTCTTAGACCCCATGGGGCCTGCCTGAGAAGGGCTCCCCCATGCTGAGGGAGGGACCTCTTTTCCCTAAAGTTCTGACAACTTTTGGTCCTGATGCCCAGAGAGACCTCACTCTGTGGGGGGATAGGCTGGTCCTTGGTACTGGGAGAGCCCACAGGGCCCACGGCTGGCCATTCCCCGGCCACCATACCCAGCCCCAGGCAGACAGAGTGACCCTGTCCCTTTAGTTCAGTGATGGCTGGAGGCCAGAAGGGTGCAGGCCCCAGGGAGGCCAGGACCCCTGGGCCCGAGGAGGCCGCAGTGCAGGACAGTGGTTTGGAATGATCCAAAGTCAGAGAAACAGGGGTCCTAGTGCCTGCTCAGCCTCTTTCTAGCTGGTGATGCAGGTGAGGCTCTCAGCCTCAGTTTCCCCATCTGTACAATGAGGAAATGACTTGGCCTCCTGATGGGCTGTTGGGAGACTTCCCTGCGGAATGGCTTGAGTATCTCTAGCCTGGTGCCTGGAGCGTGTTAAGAGCCCCCTGCCAGGCTGTCACAGTGGTCTTCCAGGGCGCAGGGTCTGGGAAGTCCCTCCTCAGGTTCCCTTCCTGCTGCCCTGCTCCCGGGAACATTCAGCATTGTTTGAGGTGGAGCTGAAGAAGAACCAGGACCACACTGTGTTGCAGGTGACGGAGGCTCAGTGCTGGAAGGAGAGCTGGACATGCTCCATGCCACCGTCTAGGCCTTGTGCTGTGACACCCTGTGAGCCCGCCACAGATAAAGCCTCCTCCTGTATGGATCCAGCTGCTGTGGTTTATTCACTTATTGCTTCATTCACCCAGTCATTCCTTCACTCATTCCCTCACTCACTCACTCCTGCACTCATGTACTCATTCATGCATTCGTTCATTGTTTCACTCTCTCATTCACCCAATAAGCTCTGGTCCCTGCCGTGGGCCGAGCACTGTAACTTCACCAGTATGACCCGACGTGGTCCCTGCCCACCTGGAGCTCACATCCACTGTATGACCTGAAAGAGGGCTGTCCCTCGGGATAGTAGTGGTGATGAGCACCATGAATCCACTTCTGAAAGTAGAGGCCACCCATGCAAAGAGAAGAACGGAGAAAACCCATGCTTGGCACTTCATCGACAAAAAAAATAATTAAAAGTTAAGAAAAATAAAGATATCCTATATTTAACAAAATGTGGGTTCTAATCACAAGTGTGCACTCATTCCTACAACCAAAGAGAAGTAATCCAGAGTGGACTGGGTATTTGTAACACATTTTTACGGCCAATAATAGCATTTCAGTAACATGTTCCACGGCCTCACGATTTTCCTAAGGCCTCTGTGATCCTCTAACACTTAAATCTTTCTCCTTGGAAGCCTCTGTCCTTTCACCCTCCTTGTTAATGGCTCTTCCACTGCTCGGGGGCCTACCCTGCACGGCCACACTCGTCAGTGAATCTCCACGTTGTTGGGACAGGCTGCCCGCGTTCCTCCCTCAGCCTCACGAGCTCCTGTTGCTTTGGCAAGGTTGGTGTTTTACTGGGTGATCACCTGGCATCCTTCTTTGCAGCGGTTTGCATCTTCCCATGCTGTGTCTCCTCCGAAGACTCCGGGAGGCAGGCCTTTTGTCCCCATCTTACAGGTGAGGAAGCTCAAGTCCAGAAGCCTGGACGACCTACTCCAAGTCACAGCCAGCGTGGAGCCTCGGCAGGGTTTCGGCCCCCAAAGCAGACAAGGTTGTATCGCAAGTGGTTTGTTTTCACGTGATGGAGGAGGCCCGAGGGAGACCATGGGGGAAGGGAGCCTGGCGGAGGAGAGCCAGTGCGGGGCCTGACGAGGGAGCACTGAGGTGAGCATCCATCCTAGTCCTGTTGGGAGACGAGATCCCACCCGGACTGGCTCTGTCCCCGTGAGTGGAGGGTTTACCCCGGGTCATGAAGGCTTCTGTGCTACAGGCTGGCACAGGCTTGCAGGAGATGAAGCTCCCGGTGCAGGAGAGAGCCCTCAGGCAGAGAGTGGATGCAGGTGCTCCAGGGGGACACTGTGGGCCTGCTGGGGACTGGCTCCCAGGGACTGCAGGGACTCAAGTGGGCTGAGGGAACTGAAGGGCAGCAGCAGCAATGTCTGCAGCGGGGGTCTGCACACATGTCCCACACTTATGCCCCCAGAAAGGCTGCTCTGCATGGCATTTCTCCTCCCAGATGCGTAGTTGGCCCAAACCGCCCCTCCACTCCACACTCCCAATTCCTTTCCACTCGTCTCAGTTTACTAGAAATTCAGAATATTTTAGTTGGTGTTGGAGCCCAGAGACTTTTGTTTGTCCTGCCCATGTTCTAACATTGCTGGCTTTTTAAAGACCTCAGGGCTTTGACTCCAAAACAGCAAGATGATGAGGATCCCAGAGAGCTTTCTGGAAGCAAGACTTTATGCTTTGCAATACTGCCATCCCACCAGCTCTTCTCAAAATCCCTCCGGGACACAGACTCACAATCTTGGGTCCTCAGATTGCTGAAAGGATGAGCCTTTAGAAAGTGATCGGGGTGGGGCGGCAGGACACACCAAATGGTTGAGTGAGGAATTCAGCCAATCCTCTTCCCGGAAAGCCATGATCACACTGGACGCGCTGTCAGAAAACAACTTCTGGGAAGAGACCAAAGACATACAACCAACTGAGGAGCATTTGAAGCTGAGGGAAGAACAGTGAGAGTCGTGGTGTTTTTGCCCAGGGCAGGTCCCGTCCCCACCCACTCAGTGTGACGGCCCTGTGAGCGGCGCAAGCCTGAAGGGGGGTGGCTTTATTGTCAGAGGTTGCCCACTTGATGTCGCCATGGTTGCGCAAAGCCCGGCCCCTAAGCATTTCTGGAAACAGTAACCATCTCAGTGGCAAGCTGACGTGGAAGGTCAACTTTGCAGCCGCCTGAGGTTGGATCTAGAACAGAGCAGCGAATCAGCCAGGAAGGTGAGACGGACAGCCACACAATGAGACAGACACAGCGGCCTTGATGGGCTGCACATGACCCCAGGGGGTCTGAAATGTTGTGTGCTTGTTCAGGCCTGTGCCCAATCAGGTGAGACCAGGAAGATGGGCATTGTGGGGAAGCTTAGAGACCTTCCACCAGCCTAGGCTCTGCCCCCAGGTGTTGCTGCCTCCCAGGAAGTCCAAGTTGACTGAGGGGACAATGCCCAGCCCTGTCGAAGTTCCCTGTCCACTCTGGGGCTCCCATGGAGAGAGGCCTTCCCACCTGCAAGCTTCTCCCCAGGTCTTCTTCAGAGGCTGAAACGAGGTGCTCTCAGAGCAGAGAAGATGGTGAGCAGTGAGGAGAGGCTCCTGAGGAGTCGGCCCTCCTGGGGAAGGAAGCAAATGAACTGGGAGGGTGGAGTGGTCCCTGCTTGCTCTGGCCTCAGCCTCTTCAGTGTACATCTCCCTCCTGGAGGAGACAGGAGCCCAGGGAACCCGGGAGAGCACACCCGGGTCACGATGAGCAACACTCCCAAGGAGGAGGATCTGAGCTCAACGCAGGATCAGCCCAGGTAGGAAGGGAGCCTTTCGCAACCAGGACACTCGAGTCAAGGTCAGCGTGCCCCTGCAGGGATGACCTCCCTGCCTGTTCTACACGTCCCTGTGGACCACTGACTGCTTAGGCACTGGCTTCTGACCAACAGACCCAGCACAAGTGACAGGACGACCCTTCTCAGATTCCATCACCGAGGCTGTCATTCTCTCTCACTCGCTCTCTTGTGTTCCCTCTTCCCTCTTCCCTTGTTCCCCTCTCTCAGTCTGTCTAACCCCTGGACCTGGGGACATACATGGACGTCCTGAGCTCCCCTATGCAGAGGCCCACACAGAAGAAAACCAAGGGAGTGCCCTGGCCAACAGACAGAAATGAGCCGGGCTCTCAGTGAAGCTGCTCCTGACCGAGCCCACAAGAGTAAGCTTGACAGCACATCTCACCCTGTTCCAGCCTCAGTGGAGGCCACAGCCCCAACATGGAAGTCGTCATGAGCAGAGGCTCCAGCTCAGTTGTGCAGGATTCCTGGTCCACAGAGATGGAGAGAGAGAGAATATTTGCGGTTTAAAGATGCAGGGTGGGGAGCAGTGTTCTCAGAGAGGAGGAGACACCTCACACCATCTCCCAGTTCCTGGGTCTGGCCTGCCCTTCTCCCTCCTCTCCCCTCCAGGCTATCTGCAGCCACAGTGCCCACCTCTCTAACCTCCTCTGGCCAAACTCACTTCTGCCTGGGTGTCTCCACACCAGCAGTGCCTTCTCCCTGGCACGCTGATCACAGATGAGTGCAGCGCTGGGTCCTCCTGTCATTCTGGTCACAGCAAATGTCACCTCAGTCAGGCCTTTCAGACCCTCCTACCCAGTGAGACCCCAGCCCTCCCTGCAGGACACTCTTTATTTTCATTCCAGTTCATGCTCTTCTCTTTCACGTGTCTCTGATTTTGTGCTTTTGTCCATCTGCCTCCAGACTGAGCTCCTGGTGGGCAGGGACCACTGGGTAGATTTCAGTACCACCTTTGGGACCACCAGGGCTCCCGGCCCAGGGTGAGGGCTTGGCACATAGCTGCCGAATGAACAAATAGGGGCATCTTGGATCCCTCCTTCCTGCTTTTGCTCCACTCAGTCGGTGAAGAGGAACACTAGTAATAGGAAGTGCAAGTGGGTCATGAGGCAGGTGGAGGGTCAGCATGACTTCTGCATGACTCCTCCTTTCTCCAATTGCTCCAACAAAGCTCAGTGGGCACCACTGACACAGGAGGCTGCCACCTGATGGCCAGCACAGGAACCGCAGCCTCGGGAAGGGACAGCACAGCACCAGGCAGGAATGTATTTCTTATGGAGAAATGCCTATCCAAATGCATTGCCCATTTTTCATTGTGCTATTTGTATTTTATTGTTGAGAGGGGAGAATGTATTATATATTCTCAATAGTAGACCCTTATCAGATATGTAAAGATCTGTAAAAATATTCTCCCCTTCTGTGAGTCGTCTTTTCACTTTCTTGATCATGTCTTTCAAAGCACTCAAGTTTTAATTTGATGAAGTTGAATGGATCTGTTTTCCCTTTGGTTGCTTATGTGTTGGGTGCCATAATTACAAACACATTGCCTAATCCAGGGCCATGTTTTCTTCCAATCGAATTGTTGAAGTCTCCTGAAGCCGGCTGAAGGATAAGACTGGCCAGAAAGGACATCAGCAAGCAGTGTGCTCCAAAAGTGGGTGGCAGAAACACTCAGAAGAAGAAAACCTTTCCGTTTCTCTTGTTTTCTCTTTATCTTCTCTCCCTTCCTTTTCCTTTCCTTAGATGGTACAGAGCCTGTCCACCCCCCATGGTGGTTGTTTTTCTCCTCAGAGCCCCAGGACAGAGCTGTATCTCTTAGTTGTAGGTCAACCCATGGGGGTTCTTTGCCTGGAGTCCCACGGCAGTTTATTCACATCTCTTTCATTCAAATGATTTCAGTAGTGTAATTTATCTGTTTAGGCATATCTGTCTTCCTTGCAGACCCCCAACATTTCAAGACCTTTGGGCACATAGTAGATGCTTAAGTACTTGAGTGAATCCATGAAGATCTTTTGTTGAATACGATCTAAATAAATACAATACCTACTCAGCACACGAATGCAGGCACTTGAGAGAGAGTTTGGTGTCTGCTGAAGCAGGCTGTGGACCAGCTTAGGGGCTCAGTGCCAAAGTGACCCAATAGATTTAGACAAAATGAACGAGATAATTAACTTCAATTTTACAATTCATGGAGAACAGGAGCAGGATATCTAGGTGTGAATCGGGACTTGATCATTCTTGTTGCATCTTTGGAAAATCCAGTCCTTTTTCTTTCTATGGAAACGTGACTGGCCAAGAGAGTGAACGGAGGACTGGCTTTTAGAAAGGCAATTTTGTCACAGGAAGTCCTGGAGGAAAATATATGGAAGGAGAGCTGCTAGAAACATGGCAGAGACGTTTTGTGTAGAAACCCTAAAATGTGGGTTTACATGCTGTCTGAAAGAGTTGTAACCCAACTTTTCTCCACTACAGATTTGAGCAGCTTTTAAATATCTAGGTATACAAAAGGATTAGAAAGGAAAATAGATCCAACTGAACGGAATTTCGGATGGAACAATGAAATGATGCTGAAGTAAGCCAGCGCACTGAAAAGAGTTTCAGAAAGACCTGCAGTCTCTAAAGGCAGTGGGCAATGTATCCATCAGGTTTCAAGTAGAAAGGGAAATGGGAACAATTGTCTGTCATCTCATGTCCAGGAGATGACAAGCAACAGTCTCTCAGAGAAGAAAAAGATTTCTTTCCAACCGGTCGAACCAGCCACCTGGGCCAGGCCCCTTTCAAGTGGACGAGTTCCAGAGGAGAGAGCCCCGGGGCCTGCCGCCAAGTTTCCTGGGGCGTGTGCTGGGCCCCCTCAGAGGACCAGGCAGCCTGGCAGCCTGTGTGCCAGAGCTGAGATCTGGCGGCCTCCCACACCCGGTTCCCTGTCCTGCCCCGTCCTCCCGAGGGAGGCCGATGGTCCTGGCAGTGGCGAGTGGGGTGGGGCTGGCTGTGAAGCTTTCCTGGGATGCCCCGGGAGAGGGCGCCGGGGGATGGGCTGCCCCTGGCCAGGTCTGAGGCACTGACCCAGCTCAGGGCTGTCGGGGGCGGAGAGAGAAGCCCCTCCGCCTCTTCCCTGAAGCTTCTTATGGCTGGCCAAATCCTTCACAAGACAGGTTCGCTGGAGAAAATAATACCCAGCTTAAGAACACGTGTACAGGGGAGAAACCCGCGAAACTGAGTCTCTCAACACAATGGCAGAGATTCTCCTCCTATCTCCAGCTGCAGACAAAGGAGGATGTTGGGGGTGCGATTTGGGCATGTGAGACTGGAGAAGATAATTGTCATGGAGAGGGACATGTAGACGATTGGATTGTCTGAACCGGTTCCCCTGCAGTGGGGTCAGGCCCGGAAGGGACAGCACGGAGGTGACCATGAAGGGGCCTCTCTGTGGTGTGGCTGGCCCCGGGGGGCCGTGCCTGGGGATGGGGATGGAGGGGGGGAAGTGGGATGGCCTGTGAGTTGGCAGCAGTGGTGGATGCAGATACTCAGAGGTCAGGGATCTCTCACTCTTTCCCTGCCTGTCTGTCTGTCTGTCTCTCACTCTCTCTCTCTCTCTCTCTTTCTCTCTCGGGGACCTGAGGAGAAGAGGTGGGCGAGCCCTGCCCGCCTCGCCTACCTGCCTTCCTCTCCCCTGGCCCCTTCTTTCTCCGGCTGCTTTGAGTGCCCTGTGGGCTTGGGTTCAACCCCTGAGGCCAAGGGCGCATGCGCCACCCGCCACCGCCAGGGCCTAGGGCGGGCCTCGGGGGTCCTCAGTGAAGGCCCCGCCCGCCCGCCAGGCCAGGCCAGTCCCAGCTGAAGAAGGAACGCCAACGCCCTGCTGGACTTGGCTTCAGCTGTTGTCTCCCTCCCATCCCCCACTTGCAATCAGCTGGCCGGCCGCTTCCCTTCTTTGGAAGCGGTGGTCTGGACCTGGTGGCCAAAGGCCGACTGGGGTGCCAGGTCAAGGCTCTGCCTCGGCCAGCTGCTTTTGCCCGGGCCTCATTTCTTCCTGGAAAGGCAAAACCACGGCCTCACCCCACGCCCGCACTTGTCGACTCCAGCCAGGTGGAGGAAAGGCTCTGTGGAATCCGAAGGGCCGAGACAGGCTTATGGCCAAGCAGTGAGTGAGGCCCCAGCAGGCCGCCGGCTTGGGGAGCCGCTGCCACACGGGCAGGCCCTTCCGGCGACGGGTCCCAGCATCATCTCTGGAGTCGGGAGGGCCTGGCCTTCCTAGTGCCCAGGCCACGGCTCTGAGGAGAAATCCGCGTTGGAGGGCACGCGTGAGGCCCTCGGCCTGAGGGCGCTGGTGCCACGCCGGGGGCGACTGGAAGGCTGGCTGGGCTCGCCTGCTTTGTCCAAAGGAGGCTGGCCAACCAGCCCAACCGGCCACCTGGGCCAGGCCCCTTTCAAGTGGACAAGATCCGGGGGAAAGGGCCCTGGGGCCTGCCGCCAAGTCCCCTGGGGCGTGTGCTGGGCCCCCTCAGAGGAGGGAGCCACCTGGCAACCTGTGTGCCAGACCTTAGATCTGGCGGCCTGCCACACCCGGCTCCCTGCCCTGCCCACGCCTGCCTCCATCCACTCCACGGAGGACGATGGTGTTGGCAGTGCGAGCGGAGATAGTCGTTAGAGACTTCACTTGGAGTTGTAGTCCAAGAGCATCACAGAAGAGCACTGAGCTTGGGCTCGGCCATTTATCCGCTTTGTAACCTGGCTGAGTTTTCTAGCCTCTGTACCCGGTCTCTTCATCTAGCAAATGGTGAAAAGAACAACACTGACTATGGCAGGATGTTTTCAGGGTCATGTGAGTTAAGATATGTTCAAGCACAGAGTTTACATTCAGGGTGCAGTCTTTGGCTCAGTAGAAGTCTTCGTTGCTGTTCTTATAATTATCATTATTTCATGTCCTTATCTTCCTCTTGAGTTCCCTGTCAAACCAACCATGATCCACGGTGTCAGCAGTTTGATTCCAGGTCCCTGCTTCAAGGCCTGCAGAGGGAACCTCGTGCTCATAACCTCCTGTTTTGATCCCAGTCTCTGGAGGGATGTCTTGACCTCTATCTTGTCTGCACTGAGGCACGGAATGGGGTCCCACACCCAACCCTGCGTCTCCTCCTCTTAAATATCTGATGCTTTGGAAAGACTGTTTACTGTTCACTCGGTGGACTATACTCCTTGACATGAACAACGCACGGGAGGGAGGAGGGAGGAAACACTGATCCATGTAGGGCTCTGAGTTGACCATAACACAGAGTACTGTTGATCAAGGGCCAAGGTAGAGTTCCTTAACGCAGAGATCTGCCGAGATGAGGGTGTTCTGATGTGACACCACCTGACAATAAAGCAAACACGTAAAAGCATATGTAGTGGTCAAAGGGAAAGCACACAACTAAAAGAACTGATCCCATGAAATACACTATTCTATTGGTTTATGTATCAAACGAATGATAGGAAATAGCCAGGTGTAGAGATGGTAGAATGGATCAATGTCATAGAGAATTCTTTTAACAGTAGTTCAAGCCTTTTGTTTTACATCATTGATTGGGGTACTATTTTCATCTTTTCCTTTCCTAGTGTCTCCATCGTTCTCAACTTTTCCAAGAGCTATATTTACATTATCCTCTAAAATTTTAGGGAAATTTTAAAAAAGTTATGACACGTTTTAAGTTGTTGATGTTGTATATGGGAGGAGCACTAGATTGCAAGTGAATAAGCGATCATTAGAGTTGTAGTTTGGTAAAGGATGGTAGTTGGAATTGATACCAGGATGTTCTTAACCCAGTTTTTACTTCATTATTTGATGTAGATATCCAAATGCCAGAGCCGGTCATTTTTAATGTAATAACTTGTCTCATTTTAGAATATGTGTTCTTGGAGAGGGTGATGCAGGTAAGTAGAAAATAATTTAATGTAGTGACTTGTTTTTCTCCAATGGATCTCTTACAAACCCAACAGCCATATAGCATTCTTTTGTCCGAATGACCTGATGGCACTTTCTTAACTTTTCTTGCTGTGACTCTAGCAGTCTAGGGTCACACCACCTTCTCTCTCCTAGTCATGCTTTCAGTTGTAAGAGTGACAGTGTCAATAGTATAGTGAGCAATTGGCACACACTCTACTCTTTTCTAATATATGTATACATATATATATCTCAACTGCAAACTTTGGTAACATAACTGTTAAGGTGTGAACTATCTGCAGTGCCCTTAACGACTGATGGCTACACATGATCGTGTACTGACATCATGGTTAAAACCCTCTTTGCAACATGTGGCCCCTTTCAATTTTATTGTAAAGGAGAGGGTTCAATGACTTTTTTCTTTTGGAATAGAAAGACTTGCCTTTCCATCTTAGAAAATTGAGAACTGGTTTTTTGCCTTTTTTCTTTTTTTGTCTTCAGCTCCTCGTCCTACTGGTTACTAACTCACACGTCCAGTTACTTCAGATTTATGGTGCTACCCCCTTTGCCTTTTTCATGGCTCTGACATTAATTTTTCCATAATCCCTTCTGTGAACGAGGTTTCTCTCCACGCTCATCTAGCGAGGAAGGCACCGATCCTCCTTTCGGTGAACTTGGAGACAGAGGCCAAGGTGAAGCCTCGGTGCCCCTCCACACCAGTGAGCTGCAAAAGGGCTGCAGAGTCCTGTGAATCTTTGGCTCCCCTCCTGGCTCCCTCCAGACTTGGCATTGTCTGCACGGAGGAGCCCGGCTCGGTACAATCGAATTGTTGAAGTCTCTAGAAGCCGGCTGAAGGAGAAGACTGGCCAGAAAGGACATCAGCAAGCAGTGTGCTCCGAAAGTGGGTGGCAGAAACACTCAGAAGAAGAAAACCTTTCCGTTTCTCTTGTGTTATCTTTATCTTCTCTCCCTTCCTTTTCCTTTCCTTAGATGGTACAAAGCCTGTCCACCCCCCCCCCCATGGTGGTTGTTTTTCTCCTCAGAGCCCCAGGACAGAGCTGTATCTCTTAGTTGTAGGTCAACCCATGGGGGTTCTTTTCCTGGAGTCCCACGGCAGTTTGTTCATATCGCTTTCGTTCACATTATTTCTGTCGTGTAATTTATCTGTTTAGACATATCTGTCTTCCTTGCAGACCCCCAACATTTCAAGACCATTTGGCGCCTAGTAGATACGTAAGGACTTGAGTGAATCAGTGAAGATCTTTTGTTGGAAAAGATCTAAATACAATACCTACTCAGCGCCCGAATGCAAGCACTTGAGAGAGAGTTTGGTGTCTGCTGAAGCAGGCTGTGGACCAGTTTAGGGGCTCAGTGCCAATGTGACCCAATAGATTTAGACAAAATGAACGAGATAATTAACTTCAATTTTACAATTCATGGAGAACAGGAGCAGGATATCTAGGTGTGAATCGGGACTTGATCATTCTTGTTGCATCTTTGGAAAACCCAGTCCTTTTTCTTTCTATCGATATTTGACTCATCCCAAGCAGCTGCCTTATTGGTATTTATGGGAAAATCAAATTGAAAAGAAAACCCAGAAAAGTATAACGGGTAGCCTTAGGGAATGTCTTAATAAAATAAAAGAACAAATTCGGAGTTAGAACAAAGATTGAATGTCAAATTTACTGGAAATTCCCTGTCTCCTTCCTCCTACACTCCCTATATCCCCAACTCCCTGTCCCTGACTCCCCAGAACATCTTTTGGATTTCTGGGCCCCTGGCCCAAATCCTCCCCATCAAGACTTATCTCCTCAGCCACCTCCTCAACCAGTTCCCTTAGGTCCCAGAACTCCAACTTCTCCGACGTTCTTTCAGGTGCCTGTTTTAACTTCTCTCACTGTTGAAGACTTACAGGGGGCGCTTAGGCCTGACCTCCAAGCAAGGGGCATCCAGGTTATTTGTGTAAATGTTGAAAACCAGGAAATAAATTTAGTAGAAACACCCAGGAAGGGCAAGAAGGTTCGTTTTGCTGTGTCTTACAACTCCTCCTACTTTCCAGGGCTTTGTAATCAGGCTCTGTCAGCTTCAGACATTCCTATGCAGTATCCACTGAGGATGTATCCTGGACCTCCGCTGCAGAGAATTCATGTCCCCTGGACAGCAGCTGATCTTTTAAATTATAAAACTCTCCTGCTTCCATTGTCAGAAGACCCTACTAAATTTAGAGAAGAATTAGAAAGATTAGTGGCTATTCATAGCCCCACCCACCGAGACCTTGACTGGCTGCTAAGGGGCGTTCTTCCATCCCATGACTACACTGTAGTTATCAGACAGGCCAGACGGCCCCCTAGCAAAAACCCCCCTCATAGAGGAAATAGATGGCCAGACCCTCTCCCAGACCCTCCTGCAGATAACCAGGAAGTGGCACAGCTACGGGCTGATATTCAAGGTTTAATAGGAGCGATTCTAGAGGCGTTTCCTCCTAAAGTTAATCGGTCAAAAATTGAATTATGCACTCAGAACGAGGGGGAACAACATAAAGCTTTTGTTGAACGGTTTATTCAGACTTTCCAAAGACACACTGCATTGAATCTGTAAGCTTTAGAGCATAAGAATCTCCTAATTTCTGCTTTAGTTGGAAATTTTCTTCCTGATATAAAGAAACAAATTCAAAACCGTGTAGTTGTTTGGGCAGGACAACCATTAAGTGTAATAATGGTGGCTGCTACACAATTCTTTGAAAATTGTCAGCAAGAAAACAAACAAAAAAAAAGAATTAAAGACAACTCTTCTTGCTTTGCAAATTGAATCTTTTGAAAAGCAAAAATTCAACCCTGAAAGTAAACTAAAGCCCACTCAGAGGGCTCCCTATTTGCCTTCCGACAATTGTAGGTATTGCAAGAAACCAGGGCATTGGAAAAGAGCATGTGCCGCTCTTAAGAGAAGGGAAAGTTTTGTGGGAGATTGGGATTTGGCCACCCTGAAATCTATCTCTTTACCTTGGTTGTTTTTTCTAGGGACATTTGACCTCCCCCACTAACTGCCTAAAGAATTTGACATGGTGGCTCCTTCCTGGAACAGATCTATCATGATGGCTGTAAAGATAATGTAGGGTAAATGTTACAATAGGAAAGGCACCAACAAGCCCCTCTTATCAGAAGTTCTGTCTCTCTGGCCACATTCTCTGGATGACCCTGCGAAGAGTTGCCAGACAATCATTTATATTTATAAGGGAAATCTCCATGTGTAAAGGTATCTCCCTCTCTGTTTGGAGAAGAGAGGGGGATGAGCTCATTTCTAGTGACTTATCAATGTAGAAGATGAGGCCTTGAGCTACATAATAAACCTTACTCTTGTTTACTGTACTTTAGTGGTAATCTCCTGTAACTGACTCCCCCTACCCCCAAAATCCTCCTTTGTCATTGGCTGAAAATGATATTTAAGACGAGAATTTCTGCTATTGTGTTGAGAAACGCAGTGTCCCTGCTTTCTCCCATGTATACATGTGATTAAACTTGGTATTATTTTCTCCTGCTAACCTGTCTTGTTGATTATTTGGCCAGCCAGAAGAACCTTAAGGGAAAGGGCAGAGGGAGATTCTCTCTCTTCCCCCGGCAGTTTAAAAAATGTTCCCGCTTGACCCCAGCACCACCAAAAGGCTCATTTTTCTCCACCTGAGGGACATTTCTCCCTCAAATGATAGGGTCAGCTGATCCTTAGTTGCACTCCTGAGCCTACAGTTAAACTTAAAATAGAGGATCGGAAACTGGATTTCTTAATTGACACTGGTGCGACATTCTCTACTATCCATTCAAAGATTTATCTCTACCTGTTACCTCTGATTCTATCAAGCTGTTAGAGTCTCTGGACAGCCTATTTCACTGCCCATATCTAAGCCCACTCCAATATATTTAGGCCCCCTTAACACTCATCATGCTTTTTTAGTTTCTGACTGTTCACCAGCAAACCTTTTTGGCCGAGATTTGTTATGTAAATTCAATGTCACTATAAATTGTAATGAAAAAGATGTTTTTATCTCCTTGCCTTCTGACCAAGCCCCAAGTCTCCTACTTTCCATGATGGAAACTTGTCCTGATTTAAATCCTTCTGAGGAAGATGAGTCTTTAAAGAATGTCCCAACCAGTCTTTGGGCTACACATGCAAATGAGGTACGATTGTTGCTTAGTGCTGAGCCCGTGCATGTTACTTGGAAAAAAAATAAACCGTTTCCATCAGTAGCCCAATACCCGCTCTCCAGAGATGCCGAGCGAGGAATTCAACCCGTAATAGACTTCCTTTTGCAACAGGGTGTACTAGCTTTTACTTCCTTGCCCTGTAACACTCCAATCTTGCCAGTAAAAAAGGAAGGCAAATTTGACTCAGACGGGAACCAAATCTATAGATTTGTACAAGACCTCAGAGCCATAAACTCTTTTGTAATTCCTCGGCATCCTGTGGTCCCTAATCCAACTGTCATCCTGACCTCAATACCTGCTGATGCAGCCTGCTTTACAGTAGTTGACCTCTGCTCAGCTTTCTTTTCAATCCCATTACACCCTGACTCACAATTTCTTTTCACATTTACATTTAAAGGGAGACAATTAACATGGACTCGAATACCTCAGGGATATTGTGAGTCCCCCTCAATACTTTCCCAGGTCCTTAAAGCTGACTTGGATTCTGTAGTCTTTACTCAAAGCTCCACTCTTGTTCAATATGTTGATGACCTTTTACTCTGTAATCCAACTAAGCAGGGGGCTCTTACAGATTCTCTTATTCTCCTGAAAGCCCTAGCTGAACGAGGCCATAAAGCCTCCAGGTTTAAACTTCAGTGGGTGCAAATGACTGTTACCTACTTAGGGCATGAGATATCTCAAGGCATTCAAAAGCTAACCTCCAAAAGCCTTGAGTCAATTTTATCCATCCGTCTCCCCAAAACAAAGAAACAGCTACGTAAATTTCTAGGAGCTGCTGGTTACTGCTGCCAATGGATTCTTAATTTTGCAGCCCTTGCTAAATTTCTGTATTCTCTTCTCCCAGATATCACCCCAGAGCCTATTTCCTGGCCCTCAGAAGCATTAAACTCCTTTGAGGCCTTAAAAATAGCTTTGTCCATGCCTCTGGCTCTTGGCTTACCTAATTTTGACAAGCCTTTTCATCTATACTGTCATGAAAATAATGAAATTGCTATAGGCATTCTAGGGCAATCTTTTGCCTCTCAAATACATCCTATAGCATATTTCTCATGCCAACTAGACCCTGTGGCATCAGGCATGCCCCCATGCTTACGTGCGGTGGCTGCAGCTGCCACCCTGATTGATAAGGCCAGTACTCTTACATTAGGCTCTCCCATTCACCTCTATGTCCCACATTCTGTGTCAGCTATTTTGCAAGTTCATAGGACACAACACGTCTCTACACGGTGACAGACCACCTATGAACAGGCTCTTTTAACTAACCCTTCCATCATCTTACATCGTTGCAACACTTTAAATCCAGCTACTTTACTGCCCCTTCCTGATGATGGAGAGCCCCACTCCATTCCACATGATTGCCTTGCAACTATAGAAATGGTCTCAAAGCCATGAGAGGATCTCTCAGACATCCCTTTAGACAATCCAGACTTACTTCTGTTTTGTGACGGCTCCTGTAAACGAAATTCCCGGGGAACCATAATAACTGGTTATGCCATAGTTTCCCCACATGAAACTCTTGAAGCTTATTCTTGGCCCACCATAAGATCAGCCCAAGCTGCTGAACTCATAGCTCTTACTAGGGCATGCACATTAGCAAAAGAAAAACTGCCACTATTTACACAGACTCCAAATAGGCTTTTGGAGTCTGCCATGTTGTTGGCACAATTTGGAAATCCCGTAGATTCTTAACCTCTGCAAGAACTCCTATTGCTAATGGACACTTAATTACAGCCTTATTACAAGCTATTCACTTTCCTTCAAAAATTGCCATTGTTCACTGTTCAGCCCATACTAAGGAGACTGATGTCATATCTTTAGGGAATGACAGGGCTGACAGAGCTGCTAAACATGCAGCTCACTATGGACCCCCTTATCCGTTTTCCACCCAATTTTTAAACCTGCCTTTATCCCTGACTGATGTTATTAACTATCAGACAAATGCCCCACAATCTGAAAAAGACAATTGGATACAAAAGGGTGCCAAACAGTTATCAGATGGATTATACATTGGACCAAATGGACTTCCAGTAGCTCCTTTTCTTTTGACTTTTTGGCTTGCACTTATCTCCCACCAAATGGGACATATGTGCAAACGGGGGATAGCTAAAGAACTAAAAAACAATTGGTTTTGCCCTGGCATCCGTAAAATTTCTGACCAAATCACCTCCCAGTGCACAACTTGCAAATCTTACCAAGTTTCTGGGAGAAATCGGTGTGATCCAGGAAGTCCTCCCAGGCCTACGCTGCCTTTTGCAGCACTCCAAATGGATTTTATGGACGTGCCCTCAGCTTTAGGTTACTCTCACTGTTTGGTTATTGTCTGTATGTTTAGTAGATGGACTGAATGCTATCCGACCAGACATGCAGATGCCACAACAGTGGTAAAGAAATTAATAACTGAAGTTATTCCTCGCTTTGGCATTCCTTTATAGATTGAACCAGACCAAGGAACTCATTTTACAGCAGAGATAAACCACTTGCTTGCAAAAACTCTGGGGTATTCATTAAAATTTCATACCCCATATCACCCTCAGTCATCAGGGCAAGTGGAACATAAAACTCTAGATATAAAAAGAACTCTAGGAAAAGTCTGTCAAGAAACTGGACTTAAATGGCCAGAAGCTCTGCCCTTGGCCCTTATGAAGATTCAAAATACTCCAAACAAAAGGCATGGACTGACTCCTTTTGAAATAGTTTTTGGATGTCCGATGCCTACTGGCGTCTCTAAACCTTCAATTCCTGGATTAAATGAATATTATGGGAACTTAAGTGAACAATTTGATGCTATGACTAGTTATATACAAAAATTAACTAGTATACTTGAAGCATATCGTCAACAGGTAAAAGAGGCGTGGCCCCCACCTTCTGACAAGCCTTGCCATCCCTTTCGACCAGGAGACCGGGTGTACATCAAGGCCTTTAGAAGAAAACACGCACTGTAACCTCGCTGAGAAGGACTTTATGAAGTCTTACTGACGACCTGCACTGCCATCAAAATAAAAAAAAATATTCCTGGATCCATGCAAGCCACACCAAAATAGACCCAGAACGTCGCTCTCAAGACAGCTGAGAGATAATCCCCACAGGTGACCTTAAACTAAGGATTTCGAGGGCCAAAACCCAGACCCCAGAAGCAGCCGACATCACGAAGTAGACAGCTTTTCCCAAGATCACGGATCAAGAAAACCTTCTTTGACCCATTTCCTCCACCTTGCTTTAAAACTCAGGATATATATACACACTCACACACACAAACTATTAGTGGATATATATATACGTATATATATATATACAATGTATATATATATACATATATATATATATTTTTTTTTTTTGTGAGGAGATCAGCCCTGTGCTAACATCCGCCAATCCTCCTCTTTTTTTGCTGAGGAAGACGGCCCTGGGCTAACATCTGTGCTCATCTTCCTCCACTTTATATGGGACGCCGCCACAGCATGGCTTGCCAAGCAGTGCGTCCGTGCGTGCCCGGGATCCGAACCAGCGAACCCCGGGCCGCCGCAGTGGAGCGCACGCACTTAACCGCTTGCGCCACCGGGCCGGCCCCTATATATTTTTTTTAATCATTTATTAGAGAGCTGACTGGAGAGTGCTGGTCTCTACCTGTCCCTCTTCCCCTCTCTAAGTCTCTGCTATGGGCTCTTTTCCGATCTGTGTCTTGCTTTTACTAACCATCTCCTTTTCAACAGGTCAGGCGGGCACAGACCAAACACCCCCTTATGCCAGTTTACCAAGCCCTAGCCACGCTAACTAATCAATCTGACTGTTGGTTATGTCAACAGCTAGATAGTGCAAAAGAACCTGAACTAGTCTTTGTTCCTGCTGATATGAACACCTGGTGGACTAAGTACGGAAAATGGATGAATAACAGAGTATGATATCCGCAGCAAGGGAAACCTCACTCTGCTTCATCTCCTGGTGAGTCACTTGGGCCCCAGAAAGACTACTTAAAAGGTCAAAGACTGTCCCTTGCCCAAGTACAAGCAATAAGTGAAAGTTTTTCCCTCTGCATTGAAAGTAAACATGGCGCTGGACCTTTCCTGGGTGACATACCGAGACAATATTGCAGTCAAACTCTGTGGTTTGATTCCGCAGGTGGCATCTTCAGAACTCTCAAGGGAATTGTAAGTGACTCTATCACTACTCCCTCTGACACACACATTTGCCAAATCACCAAGTGCTCTGGATGGCTTACGAGCCACCCGTGTGCAACTTGGGGTATAGCAGCTATCCACATGGTTAAGCTGCCCAATGCCACAGACTATATATGGGTGGATCAAAGATCTGGACTCACCTGGTCAGGTGAAAAGACCAGGCTTTATAGCTGCCAAAATCAGACTGCAGGCCTCCTCTACCAGCTATTCTGCAATCTGTTCTGTTCTCGCAGACTGACAGGAGCTCATGGGAAATGGAGATGTTTAGGTAGTAACAGTGCAAGTGGCACAGATCATGAAATAGTCCAGATCCTGGGAACTACAGACTCAATTCTAACCTTGTCTTTAAACTACACTGGTCTTTTCATTTTATGCGGCAACAAAGTGTATAAAGGATTCCCACCTAATTGGTCAGGACGATGCAGACTTGGATACCTGGCTCCTTCTGTCACCAAACACTCCACCTTAAATGCCAGCCAAATTACAAACTTGGGTTCGTTTGTTCATAAGATTGTGCCACATAAACGTGTCAGTCGAGAAATCGTGGAAAATCCACTTGTATATCACAACTCCAAGTTCTTTTCAGCCTTGAGAGTCCTATTCCCCAGCTTTGGAGATTATGAGTTGGAAAAGGCAATCTTAAATCTCTTTATGGTAATGGAGCAAGAGTTCAACACCACCATGCAAACCTTGAACATACTCCAGTCAGAGATTAACAGCCTAGCATCTGTGGTGCTCCAAAATTGACGTGCTCTGGATGTACTCACTGCCCAGCAAGGAGGAGCATGTGCAATCATTGGAGAAAAATGTTGCTTTTATGTGAATCAAACAGGTCAAGTAATATCTAACTTAAATCTATTAAAAGAGAAGATTGACATTTTTCATCAGATAAACGAAGCTCACACATTTTATTGGACTGACTTATTTCCAGGACTGGGGGACTGGTTTAATGGAGTGTGGGGAAATGTGCTCCGATTTGTTCTTTTCTGTTTGTTCATCCTCATTCTAATCTGCTTTCTTTTCTCTCTTTGCAGACTTCTTATCACTCGGATACTAACACGATTTCTCTCTCCACAGTTACCAGCTCAGCTTTTAATATGTGAAACTTTTAGGGAAGTTTCAGAGGAGGGAACTGTTGGTGCTCAGGGCAAGCTACCCCTGGAAGCACCACTCTGGTATGCGGATTATTTCAAGCTGAAGACAATAAGGACTCAGAGAACTCAGGAAGAATATTTGAGTTTCCCCTCCCAAACTGCCTAATGAATTTAAAACAAAAGATCTGTTTCAGGAAGGAGTTATTATCATGACTGCTATAAAGATAATGTAGGATAGAGGTTACAATAGAAAAGGCACCAACAAGCCCATCTTTTTGGAAGTTCTGTCTCTCTGGCCACAGGCTCTGGATGGCCCTGCGAGGAGTTACCAGACAATCATTTACAAGGGAAGTCTCCATTTGTAAAGGTATCTCCCTCTCTGTATTGGGAAGAGGGGGGACGACCTCATTTCTAGAGACTTATCAATGTAGAAGGTGAGGACTTAAAACCGCATAATAAATCTTACTCTTGTTTACAGTGTTTTAGTGATAATCTCCTGTAACTAACACTCCCACCCCCAACATCCTCCTTGTCTTTGGTTGGACATGGTATTTAAGACGAGAATCTGCTATTGTGTTGAGAAACGCAGTGTCCCTGCCTTCTCCCATGTATAAGTGTTATTAAACTTGGTATTATTTTCTCCTGCTACCCTGTCTTGTTAATTATTTGGCCAGTCATAAGAACCTTAAGGAAAAGGGCAGAGGGAGATTCCCCCTCTTCCCCTGACAGTGGTGATGCAGGTGGGCTCTCAAGGTTACGCCTATATTGTGGAAGCAAGCAATCAAGTATTTAATGGAAGCATTTCTATGTAAAAGAGAGAAAAGCAAGGTTAATGGTTGGAGCAAGTTGTAAAGCAGTTTCTGAGTATAGGGGACAGCTAGTTAAGAAGATTTTTAGATGTCAGCATCAAAGCATCTTTTGCAGTTTAAAATGTCTCTGATGATGTCATCGGGTAATCTCTTAAGTTTATATCAAGTCCATGAGCTTCAGTTTGTAAGGCTTCAGGGAAAAGGGCAGGTTCAGTTTTCAGTGATTCCAAATGAAAATGATGGAAAAAATGAAAAACGTTAGTTTGGACACCTGTAGCCAGATATTTTAGGAGACTAGAAGAAATCAGGATCCAGTCCAGTCAACAGATATAAAACAAAAACCTTAACAGACAATTAACAAAACTAGGATCTAATATCCGCAAATGTACACTACAGTTTTTACTGAAATATAATTTTTCTTTCTAAGATCACCCTCATTTTTATCAAAGATAGACAAATTAAAACTAACTAGTTTGCAAAATAAGTCTAGTTCCAATAGTGTTGGCCCAATTATTTACATAAGTACAGCAAGAATAGCAATTGATCACATAGGCTCTTTTAAGTCTGCTTTGCTGGAACTTTTTATAAGGAATCTCAGATTGAACTTTAAAGGCCTCTCCAGGCCAGAAAAGCCAAGCCAAAGATTTTGTCATCAGACTTTGCCTGTAATACCTACAGATTTGGGTGAATTCCTCTGTTCCTAGGTTCCCCCAAAATATTTCGAGGTTCCTTGTGTTTGCCAGATAAGTGACATTCTTTACTTATCCTGGTAAGTGCTGCTTGGAACATAAGGTACCAGGCCAATATTTCCACGTGGCTTTATTCCATAAAGTCCAATCTTCATTCCTCAAAAGCTGTATGGTTATATCGCAAATATGATCTTCCAGTCACAGCCTTGGTAATATAACCAGTGTTTCCAATTATGTCCTGTTATAAGGAGAACAGATTCTTATTGAACTTATGCAAATAACTATATTGCCATGAAAACAACAATACTCACTTACTAAGAGTTTCCAAATTCGAGAGATCAGATCTAAGAAATAGAGAAATATTTCAATTTTACTTACAAAAATATCATTTACCAGATTGTTATAAGTCATAGCTAGCTCAGGAGAAAAGAGAAAAAGTTTTCCTTAACTCTGAAAAATCAAAACATTAAAAATTCAGCAATACTTCAAATGAAAAATCATAAAAATTATAATCATCCTTATCAGTTCATTCAGTCCTGTGTAATCCATTCTTGATCCCAATCTTTCTGTTAGCAGCTTCATGAAGTTATCAGTCTTTCCATCAGGTTTCTGTAATTTCTTACCAAGGTCAGTTTTATGATCAGAAAGTTTGTCAGAAACCTGTACTTCAGTGTAAATGCCAGAGTCCTTTCCATGAATTTTTCTGAAGTTGAAATATTTTGCAAAAGCATTAGAGCAAAGAAATAAGTCTGTAAACAACAAGACCTCAAAATGGCAATTGACAGAGAAATTTGATTAATTTTGTGACACACAACACTTTAAAATAATAATAACCAGAATTATGACTGATAATCAGGACAGATCAGAATTTCAGTAATGTTATACAATTTTAAAACACCTATGTCGATAACATTTGCCCACATAATAGCACCTAAGCAGACTTATCATCACTTGTCTGACAATGCTTTCCATGTAATTTAGCATACGGAATAAGCCTAATAAGTTTAGTATCTTTCCCCTGAGAGGAAGAGAGCAAATTTCTTTAAGAAGTTGCAGGGCCCTTTGAAAATTCTCAAAGAAAAAAAGTAAAAAAAACACTTTATTTAAGATATGAATTTTGGGGAGCTTGTCAAAAATAGAAAACGTTAAAGCAAAGAGAGCATTAACAGTCCAAAAACCTTAATAGAGAAACCTCAGTCTTTTGAACACAGGAAATTATTTTAACAGTTTTTTTTTTCTGTCTTTTAGGTAGACTTACCCAAAGGTAAAGAAAAATCTTTTATAACCTCTTTATCAAGTTCAAGAAAATTATCCTTTTAAGAGAAATAAGACCAAATTATAATTTTGTACCAGCTTCCTTCTGATATTAAAATTCATTTACTTAATTAAATTCATTTCAATCTGAGCAAACTTGACCATACAAAAACTCCTTTTCCAGAATTCCTCTTCCACAAACCTATAACTTTCTTTTTACATTCAGAATTTGTCCCATGTCTTTCATTTCCCTCCTACTACTTGAAGACAAATTTATCTTTCTTAATCAAATAAAATATTTCCATTCTTTGTTCATTCTTTATACATCTTATTTTCCTTGTACACAGACATATTTTTTCTTAATATTTAGTAGCTTCAATCACATATACTAATTAGAAATTTTAACTCTTAGAAACCCCAATTTGTAAGTAAAAACTAAGTAAACCATTATAAACTTTCTTTTACATTAGTATATTGTGGCTTGGAAAATTTATAAACACTTCATAACTTCTAGAAATATGTTACTTTATAGTACAATCTTTTAATAAAACACATGTTTACCAATAGACCCAAAACACCTTTTAGTTTTCCTGTAATGAAAAGCCCAAAGTAGACAATCGTGAGTTTAGCAATCAATGTCTAATATCTTATCTTATTTGGAAATGATGATACTCAGTGAATTTTTATCACAAAATTTAGCAAAACTCTAAAGTTTTAAGTCACCAAAAAGATTTTGGAAGATGTAACCACCATAACACATAATTATTATTTAAAGTTCACCCAACATTCATCTTTTTCACAACTATTTAGTTACTTGTTCCCAATAATTATTTAGATTGTCTAAAAGACTTCATAAGACATTAGATAAAATTAGCCATCATTTAAATTACTATTTTTGTTAACCAGTTCTGTAATAGAAATAACATCAGTTTTTTGTACAAAAGTTCATGTAAATTTCATCACCTCTTATACCTTTAAACATAGTTATCATTAAGATTTTTATCAATAGGTGTTGGTCTTCTAATTTTGGACAAGGGAAGCATTCCCAGTCAGACATTTTAAAACATACACAGGCAAAGTTGATGTAACCTCTTTATATAAAATTAGCTCAAACATTCCAACCTTTATAATCTTATCAACACTTACACTTTTACATGTTCTCAATTCAATTGTAACCTGAGTCAAGCTCTTAAGGCTATTTAAATTTTTCCCTTCCTTTTTCTGGCCCTTTTTTAGGTACCAATTAAACAATTGTGTGAGAGCTCTCAAAACATATTTTTTTTCCCCAATTTAGAAGTTTTCCCAATTCAAAGGATCTGTCGTCGGGCCATTGACGAGTAGGATCTTCATTTGTCTATTTATTCCAATAGTGACTCGATCCAATAAGCCTTTTTAAGGAAAGACCCGGTGGTAACTTTCCCATGCTTAGAATAAATCTTTACCATGGACGCAAGAGGCGTCCCTGGTGAGGGCGCAGATGATGTAGCCCCCATGATCCAAAGAATTCACTCCCAAAGATATTCAGAGAAAGTAAAGACCTTCGTTACACAGGCGGTAAGGATGGTGTAGTGAAAACGGTGTCTCCGGTCTCCTACAATAGTGTGGGACGCCTCCAGTCACAGAGCCGCTAATCTGTGACACCGGGCAGGCAATATTGGAATGGGATTTTTCCAGCACTAACAAGCAACTAAGGTTAAGACGACAAAAGCCCTTATGGACTAGGTCCTTTATGACAAACTCCCCTGAGAGCTTGGCACAGCCAGACAAAGAGACAGTTCAGAACCCCAGTCTATTCGACTGGCCACCAAGGGGCACCCCGGTAAATGCACCTTCCGTATGGTGGAGACCAAGGAGAATATTCTCACTGGTCACAAAGCCAAGTTTTCTCAGGACACAGAACAAGACAGAAGGAAAAACCTCATCCGGTTTTTTTCTTATGTGCACAATGACAGCTTTAGCCACGCCTTAGGTCTCTTTGAGTCAGAATAATACCTGGGGGGGGAGATGCCACGGGGTTGGGGACTGTGTGCTTTACAGAGTACCTCGTCATTGCATGGACATTTTCTTGCAGTTGGCGGGGGACCTCTGTCATCTACCCCGTTCCGTGACCCAACTTATCCTGTCACGGGAGTCTTCTGAAAGTGGCGAGTGCCCTAATGGCTCTTAACTGCTCGACCTGTGCCCACCAAATTTGCGACCTTTTTGGCTTCCAAGATGCCCTTGGCAATGGCCTTCACTTCATGTGCATATTAACCCACAGCAAAGTTTGTCTAAATAGACACCAGTCTGGTGAGACCCGCAAACTCATCAGTCTGTGGGGCCGGCCCGGACATTAGGCTTATAGGGTCTATGCCTGCGTCCTACCCTATGGTATTTCCTTCTTATGACACACGATACAAAAGACAGAGACAAAAGAGAAAAACAGAGACAATCTCTGGGAGGAAAAGGGATCAAGATCAAAACCAAGAGTACTCTACCAAATTTACCAGTGTCACTGAAAGCACAAGAAACTAGTTTCCCAAATATTTGCTCCTGCTAATCTAAATTTTGAAAGAGAAAAAATTTCTCACCACCTCCTTCCACCGGACTCCACAGGTAGAGATTCCGGGAGGCTGACGTGGTAAGAATCTTACATTTTGCCGGCTATCGTCAGGGGGTCCCGTATTTCATCCCCTGCAGTAATCTAGGGAGAAGGCATTTCTTCCAGCCAGAGAACGTAACTTGCCATGCAGTGTAGCCCCACGTTGGGTGCAAAAACTGTTGAGGGAGTGAGAGAATCTCCCTTTTCCCTTTTCTTAAGGTTCTCATGGCTGGCCAAATAGTTAACAAGACAGGTTAGCAGGAGAAAATAATACCAAGTTTAATAACATGTATACATGGGAGAAACTCAGAAATGAGCAACTCGTCCCTCTGTCTAAGCTGCCCGATTAAGTGTTGTAGCTAAAGAGGAGGAAGGTCTTGGGGGTGGGTAGTGGTCTAGGACCACAGAGGGCAAGAAGACAACTCACATGGAGATAGAAATGCAAATGTTTGCCTGACAACTCTTCCCAGGGTCATCTATAGATAATGTGGTCAGTGAGAGATACAGTTTTTGATAAAAGGGGCTTGGTGCCTTTCCTATTGTAACCTCTATCCTACGTTATCTTTACAACCATCATGATAATAACTCCTTCCTGAAACAGATTTTTTGTTTTAAATTCTTTAGGCAGTTTGGGAGGGGAAATTCAAATATACTTCCTGAGTTCTCTGAGTCCTTATTGTCTTCAGCAGGAAACAATACACACACCAGGGTGGTGCCTAATGGGGTAGCTTGCCCTGAGCACCATTACCTCCATTTATAAGGATGCCCCCTTTATATAGATTCTGTACAAAATTGCAAAGATCACGTTTTCCTTTTTAAAATTTATTTGTTTTAACTTTTAATAGTGAGAACTTTAGTGTTGGGTAAACTGCTGCACAATTACTGGAAATGCTGAGAGTCTTTTTGAAAAGTGTAGAAGTCTAAAGATAATGAAAAGTACATTTCTCCAATGTCAAGTCCCTTGATGATCTGATAGGCGTCTGTCTAGTTGTACCCGGAAGAGATGGAAGATTGAACACCAGCACAGCACACAAGGAAACAGGCTGCCAACTTGAGGACTTCCCATGGACCACAGAGTGCCTAGCAGACTCTTGGAGATTAAATCTGGGCTTTGTCCATGGGTTGTCCCTGAGAGGAAGATTTTGCTTAAATGACCAGAGAATAGACAACGTATTTTATTGATAATAATTCTTACCATGTAAATTTCTTTATAAATCTCTGAATAAAATAAAAAAATTTAATCCTCATAGAAATCAACTCTTACTGACAAGCCCCACAGCCTTCTCTAGAGAGCTCAACAGAAAATGTCTCCACTGACTGTGACTTGCTCTTCTCTGAAAGCCAGCCAGCACTTCACTGATAGCCCTGGATAAGGAAGGCCAGATACAATTCTTTGAAGATATTTAGCTGAATTCAGAACCAAAAATCCTACCTCCAGTTGGCTCCTCTGTGAGAATGGATGGCCGGCCTTGTTTCACAGCCTGAGCTGTTGAGGTTTCATATGAGATAAATTGCTCTGTTCTCCAGGGATGGAAAAATTGGACTGTGACATAGATTCAGGGCTTAGATTTTGCAGGTAAAGATAGGGTCATAGAGGGGAATAAAGATTTCAGCAAATTGGTTTGTTGTTCTCTACAATGGAAATAATTTAAGAAGCAGATAGTCTCTCACTCAAACTTCTCTTCCCTGTTCTCTATCTGTCATATCACTGTAAAAATTCTCTCTATGAAAATTTCAGTTTTTTTCTTTGTAGTGTCTTTATTATCATCTTTAGGAATTCTTTGACTTCACCACCTTCTTGGCACCACAACGTTAGCCATTGAGATATTATTATAGATTCAGTTTTGCAACTTTATCCCTTTATCTCTATTTCCTCTGCCATTTCATAGTTTTAGTTCCTATTGTATCTTATGCTTGAAAACACTTGAAGCTTACAGTGTGTATCAGTTCCTTATTTTCTCAAATTTTTATTATCTAAGTGCCCTCAACTATCACTTTTTTTTAGAAAAGAAGTGAAATACATAACAGAACAGTACACTGTAATAAATTGACCACTTATAAAATTAAGTTCAACCTGAAATCCCTCCCCACTTAACAGAGACCATATTTTATAATTCACAATACTTTAGTGTGGGCAGGGTCAGTTTATCAAGGATTTTGGATGTTTTAAACCACGTGAGATATATACAGTGTAAGGTAAAATCGTTAATCTTGCAGAAGTTGTAGAATTTCCTGATGCTTAGGGAAATTGGTGGTGGAGAACCTGAATCATATGAAAAGTAGTTGATTAATTAGTACCTGAGTTTGTTAATTTGGTAAGGATGATGATGAGACATACATGTTGAAAAGATAACTTTGCATATCAGAGTATTGTCAGAGGCCACTGGGAAAATTCACAATATTCTCAAATACTACAAAAAATGACCATTTTTTCATAAAAGATGTCATACATGACGGCATCATATACTTCTGTCAGAAAACTTGCAATGAAGAAAATTAACACTTGAGTCATTTTAATTCTAACAATTTGTTCATGCTTACTAGTAGGTTAAAAAACTGTTTAGAAATAAAGTGATAAGTGATGTACTTGCTTAATTTTTAAATTTTTTTAGTAAAAAACTTTTTCATATTTTTAAAAAATATTTATTTGTATTTATTTTATGCTGAATTTATTCCTGGGCCAAAGACTTTTTTTTTTAATTAACTAACACCAATTCTTTTCAAGCTCTTTCAAAAAGTTGAAGAGGAGAAAATACCTCTAAAGTCATCCTATGGGATTAGCACTACCTTGATATCAAAGCCAAAGACACTAAGAGAAAAGAAAACTATAGGTCAATATCTTTGATGAATATTGATATAAAAATCCTCCATAAAATAGTAATAAACTAAATTCATCAGCATATTAAAAGCATTATACAGCATTTTTAAGTGGGATTTATTCCTGGAATACAAGGATGTTTCAATATATGAAAATGATTTAATGTAATAAACTACATTAACAGAATGAAGGAAGAAAACACATGATCATCTCAATGGATGCAGAAAAAGCATTTAACAAAACTCAACATGTTTTCATGCTAAAATCACTAAAAAAACACTCAGAGTAAAAGGAAACTACTTCAACATAATAAAAGCCATATATAGAAAACCACAGAGAACACCATATTCAAGGGTGAAAGACTGAAAGCTTTTTCTCTAAGATCAGGAACAAGACAAGAAGGCCCATTTTCACCACTTCTATTCAACATGGTATTAGAAGTTCTAGCCAAAGCAATTAGGCAAGAAAAAGAAAGAAATAGCATCCAAATTTGAAAAGAAGAAGTAATATTATATTTGTTTACAAAGAGTATCTTATATGTTGAAACCCCTAAAACTTCCACCAAAAATTTGTTAGAACTAGTAAATTCTGCAGAGTAGTGGGACACAAAATCAACATGCAAAAACTAGTTGTTCTTCTATACATTAATAATAAGTAATCTGAAAAAGAAATTTAAAAACTTTACATTTTTATTTACAATAGCAACAAAAGAGTAAAATACTTAAGAATCAACTTACTCAAAGAGGTAAAAATTCCAATGATGGTTTTGCAAAAATAGAAAAATCTATCCTAAAATTCATATGGACTCTCAAGGGACACTGAATAGCCAAAACAATCTAGAAATAGAAGAACAAAGTTAGAGAACTCACACTTCCTGATTTCAAAACTTACTATAAAGTAATCAAAACAGTGTGGTACTGGCATAAATACACACACTATACTAATGAAATAGCACAGAGAGCCCAGAAATAAAACTTTGCATATATGGTCCAATGATTTTTGACAAAGGTACAAAGATCATTCATTGGAGAAAAGATCAATTTTTCAACAAATGTTGTTGGGAAAACTGGATACCCACATGCAAAAGAATGAGGTTGGACCCTTACTTTACACTATATACAAAAATTAACTCAAAATGGATCAAAAATATAAATGTTAGAGTTGAAGCTATAAAATCCTTAGAAGAAAACACATGGTAAAACCTGTATGTCATTGGGTCCAAATGCCATTGCAAAAATGATTTCTTTAATATGACATCAAAGACATAAGTAACAAAAAAATAACAAATTGGACTTCATCAAAACGAAAAAGTTTTCTGTATCACAAGATACTATCAACAGAGTAAAAAGGCAAACCATGGAATGGTTGAAAATATTTGCAAATCACAAATCTGATAGGGGATTAATATCTAGAATAAATAAAGAACTTCTACAACTCAACAATAAAAAAAACCTCAATTTAAAAATGCACAAAATACTTGAATAGACATTTCTCCAAGGAAAATATAAAATGAACAGGAAACACAAGAAAAGATGCTCAACATCACTAAGTATCAAGAAAATGTGAAATAAAAGCACAATGAGCTACCTTTTCATACCCATTAGGAGAGTTACTATCACAAAATCAGAACATAACAAGTGTTGGCAAGGATGTTGAGAAATTGGAACCCTTGTGCTCTGAGTGTGAGAATATAAAACTGTGGAAAACAGTATGGCAGTTCCTTCAAAAATTGAAAATAACATTACTATATGATCTAGAATTTCCACTTATGGGTTCTGAAATAATAAAAAACATATTTATCGGCCTCTGCATCCAGTTCTTGGCACAGAGCTCCTAAAACCTTTGTAATTTCCCCAGTGATAAGAACACTAAGAGAATCTTTTGTTCTATTGAGGCAATTCTGGGTGGGCTCCTGGATGGCTCCTGGATGGGGGTTGGTCACCAGAAAGACCAAGCCCTGATTAGAAGCTTCGAATTTTTAGCCCTACCTCTTATCCTCCAGAGAAAGGAGAGGGGCTGGAAACTGAGTTAATAATTGATCATGCCTATGTGAGAGAGCCTCCATAAAAATCCCAATAGAAGGCGGTTCAGAGAGCTTCCAGGTTGGCAATGACAAGGACTGCTTGGAGAGTGGTGCACCTGGAGATGGCATGAAAGCTTTGTGTACTATCTCCATAGCTTTCCCTATGCACCACTTCCAACAGGCTCTTCTTGAATTATATCCTTTTATAATAAACTGGTGATCTAGTAAATGTTTCTCTGAGTTTTGTGAGCCACTTTAGCAAATTAATCAAACCCAAGGAGGAGGTTGTGGGAACCTCTGGTTTATAGCCAGTAAGTCAGAAGTACAGGTAACAACCTGGGCTTGTAACTGGCATCTGAAGTAAAGGTGAGGTTGGATGGGTGCACAGAATTATAGGACGGAGCCATCAACCTGTAGAATCTGATGTATCTCTGGGTTGTCAGCATCAAATTGAGTTGAATTATCTGGCAACCAGCTGGCATTACAAGAATTGCTTCTTGGAGGTGTAGGGGACCCTGTTATATGTGAAAAAGTGAATCTGAGAACACCATTTATGGGTATACACCCAAAAGAACTGAACGCAGAGGTATAAAGACATATATGTACACCCATGTTCTTAACAGCATTATTTAAAATAGCTGGAAGCTGGAATCAAGCCAGGTGTCCATCAGTGGATGAGCTGCCAAAAAAATGTGGTGTATACACATAGTGGAATACTATTCACCCTTAAAAAGGAAGGAATTCTGACACATGTTATGACATGGATGAACCATGAGGAATTTATGCTAAGTGAAATAAAGCCAGTCACAAAAAGAAAAATACTGTATGATTCCACTCATATAAGGTAATTAGAGTAGTCAAATTTATAGGAATAGAAAGGAGAATGGTGGTTCCTAGGGGCAAGAGGGAGGGATAACAGGGAGTTGTTGCTTAATGGGCACAAAGTTTCAGTGCAAGGTGAAAATAGTTCTGTGGATGGTTGGAGGTTATGGCTACACAATTATGTGAGGGTATTGAATGTCGCTGAACTGTACACTTAAAAACGGTTACAATTTTATGTTCTGCATATTTTATAACCATTAAAAAATTACTTATTTTCAACAAATGAACAAACACTAGCTACATGCAATAGCATGGATGAATATCACAACCATAATGCTGCATAAAAGAAATTATATTCAAAAGGCTATATATTTTATAATTCCATTTATATAAAATCCAAGAAAGAAACAAAACCGAGGTCTGGCTTCTAGTAATGGTGGAGTAGCCTGTTGAACTAACACTCTCAAAGATAACAATGATAAAATCTGCACAAAATATTATATATATTTATACAGACTCGTGTGGCTATATGTAATACACATAAAATAAATGTGTACTTGTGTGTATGTATAAATCACTTCCAAAAGCAAGCAGAACTGAGAGGGAATCTTCCTTTAAATGATGGGAATTGCACCAGGAGATATTTGCAAGCTTGAATCTTTTGCCTCAAAGCATTCCAAAATCTGTACATGGCCTAGACAGGGGAAAAACTACAGTCTTACTTGTAATGTTAGAGGATGTATTTTTGGGCTGGCAGAGTAGCTGGAAAGTTAGGGGAGAAATTCTGGAAGGGAGGGAGACACAAAGAGGAAAATCGCAAAATATATATGTAAGTCTCTCCCCCACACACACCAAATTGGCAGATCTTTGAACAACACACATACAGGGTAGGCCCCAGAAGGCCTAGTGTAAAAACAGCAGTTGGAAGATGAAAGAACTGACTGAGGATTTCAGCTATGCCCACTGTAAAGGAGATAGGATTGGAATTTCAGTCCAGCCAAGTTGATTCCCTGCTAGAAAAGTAACAACACTCTTCAAAGTAATACAACAGAATCCGGAGCCTCTATACCTATCTTTCATGATTTCCAGTACACAATTTAAAAGAATCATGAGATTTGAAGAAACAGGAAAATGTAATCCATATGTGACCAAAAGCAGGCAGTAGAAACTCTCTCCAATGTGTTGCAATTAGCAGTCAAGAATACGAAAGCAGCTATTATAAAGATGATCATGGTGGTAAAGAAAAATATTCCCATAATGAATGAACAGATGTGGGAACTCAGCAGAGAAGTGGAAATTACACAAAAGAACCAAATAGGAAGATGAAATAAAATAAATACATTTGAGTTTACAAGTAGATGAGAAACAGTAGAAAAAACATGGAGATACAGCAATAGAAATTTTCCAGTCTGAAGAAAAGAATGTAAAAATTTTGAAGAAAAACGAAGAGAGCCTTATGACCTGTGAGATGATTGAGTCCCCAGCAGAGAGGAGAAAGACAGAAAAATTAAAGGAGGCAGAAAGGCAAATCAATAAGTAATAGCATAAAACTTCCAAAATTTCTTGGAAAATCTAAAATTTTAGATCCAAGAAAGTCAGCAAACTCACAAAATAAAATATAAATTAAAAGCATACTTAGGTACATGATAGTCAAGCTACTAAAATCCAAAGATAAAAAGAAAATCTTGAAAGCAGTCAGGGAAATACATATATACAGGGGAAGACATTACATACAGGGAGAAATAAGGTGAATGATGGATAATATATTATCAAAAACAAAAGAGACAACTCAACAACAAAATGACATCTTTCAAGTGCAGAAAGAAAACCCAAAAGTCAACACAAGATTCTATATTTAGCAGAACTCACTTTCAAAAATGAAGCAGAAGCCACAATAAGATGCTGCACGCCTATTAGGTGCCTGAAATAAAAAATAAAATTGCAAATACCACATGAGGAGGTGGGTCAGGAGTAGGAGCAATTAGAACTGGGAATGCAACATGATAGTTGCATTCAGAAAACAGTTGAGCAGGTTCTTATAAAGCTAAACATATACTTATTATATGACTCAGATATCCCACTCCTAGGTATTTACTGAAGAAAATTGAAAACTAATGTTTAAACAAAAATCTTTGTGGGAACCTTTATAGCCATTTTATTCATAATTGCCAAAAGCTGGAAATAAGCTAAATGTCCTTCATCAGGTGAATGGAGAAAGAAACTGTGTTGCATTGGTACATTATAATACTACTTGGCAAGAAAAAGGATAAACTCTTTTTTTGTGTGTGTGTGAGAAAGATAAGCCCTGAGCTAACATCCATTGCCAATCCTCCTCCTTTTTTCCCCCCAAAGCCCCAATAGATAGATGTATGTCATAATTGCACACCCTTCTAGTTGCTGTATGTGGGACACTGCCTCAGCATGGCCAGAGAAGCGATGCGTCACTGCGTGCCCTGGATCCGAACCTGGGCTGCCAGTAGGGGAGCGCATGCACTCAACCGCTAGGCCACGGGGCCAGCCCCAGGATAAACTCTTGATTCACACAACAACATGGATGAATCTTGGATGCATTTCTCTAAGTAAAGGAAGTCAGATTCAAAAGGCTGTATAGTATATGATTCCATTTATATGACTTTCTAGAAAAGGCAGAATTACAGGGATGGAAAATGATCAGTGGTTGCCAAGGGATGGAGTAGGGGAAGAGGTTGAATACAAAGGGATAGCATGAGAGAACTTTGGGGGTGAAAAACACAGCTCTGTATGGTACTGTGGGTATGGATGCATGACCGTAAAGTCAAAACCCATAGAACTGTACACCACAAAGAGTGAATTTTACTCTGCAAATTTTAAAAATCAATCAGGATGCTGGGGAACTCAGATGGAATGCAGTGACAAATGAATCTCACTGTATTACAAGCATGTGACCTAACCATACAGAAGGGGTGGGGATGAAAGGTCCTGACCTAAGTTACTTTGGAAGATAGTGATTTGACGGGATACTGTAGAACTAAAGTACTGGACACAAACACTGTACTCTAGGTGGTCAATTTGTTTTTCATAAGGGTATGGATTAGCAATTCTGAAACTAGTTGACACAGTAAATATATTGTAGCTAACTGGAGTTAAGTTTCTCACTGTTGGTGAAAGAAGTTACAAATAAACAAAAGGAGAATGCTAGAATAAACTCTGTGGTGCTGGATTGGAGTTCGAAGTATCAGTATGAATCCATGTCTCTTTTAATATATCTATCCAAATAGATAGATAGACTGATATATAGATGGATAGATCGATAGACAGATTTGTCTACCTGAGTTTATATTCATACATACATTTCCAAGCTCTGCTGAGAGGGTCCAGAAGCAGTGACACTCTAGTATTAATGAGCACACCTAGCTCCCAGATCTTGTTTTTTAAATATCATTCTCCAATAAAATAAAGCAGATTTTCTTGGAGAAATGGCTAATTCTAGGGCTGGAGATGAAAAATACAAGATGAGCCTGGATCATCTTGTAGTGCCAGAAAGTAGGAAAGTGCTTTCAAAAAAAAAGCACACAGAAAATGATGGGACATGTCAAAAGGAATCAATCTGAAAGACTTTCCAATGACTCAAGCTGGAAAACTCTGAGCAACAAAATAAATAATGGTAGCATTGGATAATTACTCAGAGAATAAAATAAATATCCACGAGGCTATACTGATATAAAAAAGATTAAACAAGAAAGGAAGGGAAGGAAGAAAGAAAAAAGGGGAAAAAAAAGAATGAGAGAATGAGAGAAAGAAAGGAAGAAGGAAGGGGGGGAGAAATCTTGCTCACAGAATTCCAAATAATAAAAGCGCTAGATAGCATGAAATAGAAAATTGCCACTTTAACACTACAGTAATAATTATTGTTGGAAAGAATGACTGATGAACGCAAAAACTGTGGATGAAACTTAAAGAAGAAACAGTACATTTGCAGAGTCTCAAAGCATTTCCTTTCCAAACACTTATTTCTCTTATTTCTTTTTATGATTTTATTTATTTATTTATTTTTCCCCCAAAGCCCCAGTAGATAGTTGTATGTCATAGCTGCATATCCTTCTAGTTGCTGTATGTGGGACACGGCCTCAGCATGGCTGGAGAAGTGGTGCATCGGTGTGCGCCAGGGACCCGAACCCAGGCCGCGAGCAGCGGAGCGCATGCACTTAACCGCTAAGCCACGGGGCCGGCCCCTCTTATTTCTTTAAAATACCTATGACTATTTAAAGCAAAAATTATAACACTGTATTGTGGGATTTATAACATAAGTAGATATGAAATTTATGACAGCAATAGCACAAAGGACAGACAGAGGTAAATGGAACTGTTCTGTAGCAAGGATTCCATATTTTACATTGATTAAACTGGTGCACTATTAAGTCTAGGTAGGATGTGATATCTTAAAGGTGCATATTGTAATCTGGACCACCCAGTAAGAATACAAAGGTGGGTCACTTAAATGTTAATAAAAGAATTAAACAGCATGCCAAAAAACGTTTTTACAAGACTGTTCGCAGGAGATGACCTGCACGTCCCCAGGAGGAAGATGAGTGCACTTTGGGACCTCCACAGAGCAGAACGCCCTCAGCTGTGCCGAGGAGCAAATGCTGACACACACATGCTGAGAGAGACTCATCAACCTCGTGCTGAGGGAGGCAAGCTGGACAGAAAACAACACACATGGGATGATTTCAGCCAAGATGAACCTATGCTGAATAAACCAGAACAGGGGTTGCATCGGGGCAAGGAAAAAATAGCCTGGGAAGGAACAGGAAGGAGTTTTCTGGGGGTGATGGAAATATCCTATTCTTAAAGGGATGAAAGTTATATGGGCATGTTTATTTGCCAAAACTGTACGGTTGAGATTTGTGCCTTTCAGTGTGCATACATCTTACTCACCACACATGCACAAAGGCTTAAAAGAATAATAAAGTGAGGTGGGAATGGGATGGAGTGTGGATGAAACAAAAATAGCAGATGATTAGTAGTTGTTGAAACTGGGTGACGGGCCTACTGTGCTATTTTGTTTATTTTGTATATTGTTTAAATTGTTCTGTAATAAAACACTTGTATAAGAAGACAAACTTGACATACAGTGTTCGCTGGTCAGATATCAGTTACCTTTGGGGAGGAAATAGGGAGAAAGGGATTGTCGGGGCCTGAGTAAAGCTGGTGTTAGTTCTTGGTCACACAAGTGTGTTCACTTTTTAATAATTCTTTGTGATTTACGTGGATGACTTCTGCATATATTTCTGTACGCATGTTATATGTCAATAGTCATTTTAAATCCTGCATATTTGCACAAAGATACTAACTCAATATCTCAGAATAACAGCTGTGTTTTGTTTTGAAGTGGAACACATTCACTCATGACACCATTAGATGGATTTTAATACTCCCAAGTATCTATTAATGCCCTCATCCTTGCATGGACGCCTGGGTATTTCCATTTTTGCCTCAGTTTTGTAAGCGGCATGGATTTGAGATTTCATGATGTCATCTTTCTCCAGCAAGGTCCACCCCCACCACGATGCTCACCAAGGCTTCGAGACCTAGCACAGTGCCGTGTTCACAGCATGCACTCAAGACCTGTGGGACTGGGTTGGAAGGAACAAAATGAGGAGCACACGATGTTCGTAACTTAAGTCTAGGTGTCATATTGTGACTTAGGAAATTGGTATAGTTTTTCGATAGATTTGCTATGCCTTCTAGATTTTCCTATTTAAAACAATGGGAAATAGGGTCTCAGAGTTCTTTCTCAGAGAAAGTCTGACATTTCAGGCACAGATTACTGACAATTATTAATGGCATATGACTTTCCCACCTCATCTTAGTGTTAAGTTTTTAATTCCTTACCTTGGAAATGACCTAACTTTGCTTCTTCCAAATCTTGTAGTAATACTGGTGCCCCAGAAAGTCAGGCCACGGATATTCTGCTGTTGTGCGTTCTCCCTGGAAAGAAGTGGAGCTGTGCATCCACCAGTCTAAGAAGCGTGTGGTGCTGTAGTATTTGGAGTCAATCAGAAAAGCTAAATGGAAAAACGACTTCAGAGAATTAGCACCATAACCCTCCACAGCACCAAATTATTTTGCTTAATTATTTTGTGATTCTGCGGGTATATTTAAACAGGAATATTAAAACTAGTTCCCAAGGAGCCAGCCCTATACTAGAGCAGAAATTGCATATTACCTTCCTGCACAAACTTGCCTAACACTGTGGGAAGGACCAATGGGAAGTTTCGGTGTTGTTGCCTATGTTAACGAGGCCAAGAGGTCCACACTCGGATAAGAAAGTCCAGTGAACCAGCCTATGTGCAGCGTGGAAATAGGGGCATGCATGTGTTCCCCTGAAGTGGCTTAGGGGTCACTTACCAGTGCACCTGAGTTTCCTGTCTGTATAATGCAGGTATTGGGGCTGTCCAATGTGATGTTTTCTCCTTTTTATGACATGGCTCAGGGCAGTCCTTCTAAGACTCCTGACCAAGGTATGGGCCCTTCAGGCAGATTGGGTCCAAAGGGAGGATCTCTGCAGCGACCCTGACCACGGGTTCCAGAGGGAGGATCATGGCAGCTTGGAGAGATAGGGGGGATGGTAGGACAGGTGGCATTGAAAAGGCAAATTCCAGGATCCCAGGCACCCGATATTTCCATTTTAGATATTGAATTTACATTTCAAATACTGGCCAGGGGGCTTCCACCAGGGCTGCAGGCAACCTCAGCAATAGCCAGGCTGGTGAGCCCCACCCCTACCTGAGTCCCGGCCTCAAGGGATGCAGCCCAACCACACTGCACATACTCTGGGGGGGTGGGCAGGTCATGGAGATTGGGCGTGGTATACAGAACAGGTGGGGAAGAGGGTGGGATGGAGAAGCAGAGGGGTGGGGCCCAGGGGCCGAAGGACAAGGCAAGAGTTGGGGCCACGAGCTGTGCATGCTGGGAGCTTTTCTCTCTTAACCGCTCCCAGCTGGCAACCTGTAGGGCTGCAGGACTAGAACGCCCAGGATGCTCTGGGCACAGGGCGGTGCCTGGCCCTGGGGGGAGGAGCAGGGCGGTGTGAGCTTGGCCGAGGGCCAAACCATTGACTCAGGACTCAGGTCCTGCACCCGCTCCATGTGGACTGATTCCCAGAGGGATGTGACGAGACGAAAGGTACCAGGGAGTTAGGAGGGTGTGGCGGCTGCATGGGAAGCCGCGGGCCTGCAGCGTGCAACTGCTTTTGTCCAAAATTGAAGCCCAAACTGGCGCCTCTTCCCCACCGCCTCCCTCCTTTGCTTGATTCCTCCTCCCCCCTGTGTACCTGTGGGTCCTTCCACAGCCTCCTACCTAATCCAGGGCCAGGTGTTTCTCTAAAGTGCTTATGGGAACTGGTTAGACATTCCAGAAACTTTCCACTTTGCCTGCTGCCCTCTGCCTTCTCCAGCCAAAGTGCCATCATTTCATCAGCTTTTGGGAGAAATTCACCCTTGTGGTCCCTCTTGGATGCACAACTTTGGAGTTTTGCAAAGTGGTAACATTGGCTGTTGCTTGCCTTTTTCACAGATGTGGAAGTTAAAGCATCCGTGAGGTTAATCATTGGTTTCCCCAGGATCTGCTAAGGGCAGAGGAGAACAACACAATTCCCAGGCAAGTATCTAGTAGGCCGTTTTCACTAACCTATTCCAGTGCAGAGGCCTCCAAAACAGCATCGTTAGGATGAGAATAGCTTAAGCATTTTGCCCTTCAGATTGATCACCTAATCTCAGCTCAGGCCTGAGTGGCCAGTCTCTCAGGGACATAAGTGATGACTCTGATCCCTCAGGAAGAGACCGGTGGTCCGGCTTTGGGAGAGGCATGTTCATGGTAGACAACACCTGGGCAGCATTTGAAACCCGTCAGCTTTAACATCTCTGCTTTGGATTCCGGCAAGGTTCCAGGATAAACATGCCCAGGGATAGTCAGATGTAACGTATTCTTTAAAAATTGATTACAGCAGTGAAAGGAACAGAGCATAAAATATCCTGATTATTTGCAAAAGATGAAATGCAAGCAAGACCTTCTTGTTAATTTTTTAATGCTCATTCTCTTGGCTGTATTGTACGCTTGAATGCATAAAAAAAATTTGAATTGAAAAGTTATCTTTTCCTGAGATTGGTAAATTAACTTAAAAGTCTTATTGAAACCTGTGGAGGAATGGTTAGCAGCTTTCACGATTTATGTCCTCCCTAAAACTTTGGGTGTTGATCTCCATGAAAAAAAGTCCTTGTTTATATTACACATCCCAATAGGTTACATTTCCAATTCCTGAATGTGGGGTATTATCAAAACAACTGAATAAGCTGGTCATGGAAACTGGACCCTGTCACTATGTGAAGAATTTGCCTCGCTGTGAATTAATGACACGAATTCTTTAACATTTTTTTAAAGAATGGATGAGAAACTCTGCAGTATCTCTGAATGTGGCAAGACAGGGAATTCTCGTTGGACCACATCCTCGGGTTCTTCTCTCATGTTCAATAGACCCGGGTGATAGTCTGTGTTGTCAGGTGCAATGCCACCCCCCAGCCCCCAGTGTTCCACCCTACTCTGGCCTGTGACCTCTTCAGGGGGTTCTGATGACACTCCTCCACAAGGGTTGAAAGGAGATATTGTAACATGAGGATATTCATCATCTTGAAACAAAGATTAATGGAGAGGAAAGTCTCGGGGTCTGTGTGCTCCGATGCAACTGCTGTTGGGGTGTGGCTGCAGTGACCATTATGCTCCCAGCAGTCCCCACAATGGCTGTCTCAGAAGTTTGATCTCCTGGTGCAACCACAGAAGCTGTTGACAGAGCTGAGCGCTCGTGGTTCAGTGTCTTCCGTCAGATTTTGTGGCTCTGACCCTCCTCTGCTCACCCCCTTCCCATTCCAAACTGCTGCGTTGATTGCTTTGTAGTTGTTTCCTAGGAGCCACTGTGTGTAACTGGATTTCACAGTGTCTTTAGGGACCCACTCTCACTACACGAGTCACTGTACAACAACGACTTATCCTGGTGTAGCCCGTGTTCATCGTCTCCAGTGGAGCTGTGAAGAACCCTGCTTTCTTGGAGCTCCTCTCATTCTCATGCTGCTGGGGTTGCTTACGAAGTTGAGCATCCCGTCTTTGGTCTCATTAACATTATTCTTTTCATCGATTATTTTGAAGTTGGATATGACTTTGTTAATAATGTGGACACTGGCTGTCACAGGCACTTTTATGTATCTTCCCCAACAGCTCTGTGAAGTAGACCTGTGATCCACACATTACAGGGGGGACAATGAAGCTCAGAGAGATGGAGTAGCTTCCTTCACTTCACAGTTTCTTGGTACATTTTGTGTCTCCACCTGGAGCTCCGCCTCTCAGGTGTGTGCACTTAGCTGGTGTTCCACTTTATGCCTCTCTGCCAGCCTCCCCAAAGGCACACGCTCCATCCTGAGTCCATTGTCTGCTTGATGGCAGTCACCCTGCACAAACAGGCTCCGTGCAGGGAGTGGACTAGCGGGCATGGTCCTCCGGCTTACCCTGGGCAGATTCTAGGTTCATGGCGAGAGCTGGAGCAGTGGAAGATACTGACAGTCACTCACCTGGAAGGTTTCTTATGGAGAAATACTCCACTGACTTTTTGCAGGTGTCATGTCTTCTTTGTCTTCATTGCTCCTCTGGGCTTTCTGCTACAGTCCATGCTGTGCAGTAACATAGAGAACAGAGACTGGTGAACATCATACTGTTGCCCTGCACCAAATGGTCACATCACTCATTTTTCTAATTATGAAACAAGTACACACTGTAAAAAAAGTCAAATTGCACTGATCTATGTAGAGTAAAGTGAAACATTCCCCTTTCATCCCCTTCCCTGAAAACTCACTCTTTTACTCAGAAGGAACTATTGTTAAGAGGTTGTGACTTATTCTTCTGGAAATTTCCTATGAATTTGTAAATACAGAAAGTTTTTTTAAACATAAATTACATAACTACATCGTTTTTCAATTTGTTGTTTCCCAAACCTTATATCATAGACCTCTCTCCTTATCAGTGCACATCATTCTAACTTACCTTTTTAGAAGTTTTAGAGGTATTCCAAAGAATAGGCATACCATGATCTGTTTATATCTTCTTTGATAGCAAAGGGATTACATCCAGTTTCACTATTATACATAATGCTGCTATAAGATCCTTGTGTGGAATTTATTACACTGCTTTCAACTGCTCGATTTGCTTTGTTTCCTTTTAGTCAGAGACTATGATATATTTGTAACAATTTTATGGTAATTATTTTATAGGGAAATTAATTTTATCACTGAATAACGACATGTATGGGGAAGCTGCACTTCAAGGTCATCCATCTCAGTATTCTGGAGAAAAATCATGAAACTTAGAAGGTATTATGGTTGCTCCATCACATTCTAACAAGTCATGTTAACAATTTAAAGTTGAATCTTTGAATAGCCTCTACTCTTTCTGTTCAAATGAAGGATGACTTTTTCTTGTCTTGAAAACTTCTGACTCCAGGGGCTCTCAGTTGTGCTTCAGAGAGTGTAAGATATTGTTGTTGTATTTATTTCTCTTCAGCTATAGGCTGCGTCTTCTAAAGATCATAGAATTGAACATGGTCCAATCGATGTATATGATTTGGTTCAAAAATTCAAAGTAATGAACCCAAGATAGGAATCTATAACTTTGGTTCTTAATAAAGAATTTCCTTTGATATCCTTAAGTCCCTGTCATTACTTGTAAAAACTCATCTATGGGTGAAGAGATGTGGTTCTGCTGGCAATGTCTGGCTTGAACATCCATAGTTGATCCTGCCACATCTGTAGGCAGATTAGACTTGACCTCTTGATGACCTCTGCCCTTGGTCTTTGAGCTGGGAAAAATAAGAATTTAAAAAAGTTGCAGTTATTAGCACTCAATGCCAGAAACGACCATTAAAGAGTGAGTTTGGTTTGGTAAACCAAAGGGAGTATAAGCAGAACAAAGTCTTTAATATTTATAAAATTTCAAAAAATTCTAATTTTTAAAAATATAACTCTAGTTTTGCCACAGTGCAAACTGTGTATATATGAATGAAGTATCCCTCTGTCCATTTCTTAAGTTGTTTCCATTGATTTGATGGATTTATCTTCGAACCCGGATTCCAAGTGTGAAAGAACATCTTGGTCCTTCAAAGAAAAGAAACCATTGAAATTTAATTTTCTTTTAGCTCGGCATCCCACAGGTGTGAGGAATAAATGATCACGTAATGATACAATGATTTTGAAATCTAATTCTTAATTAGGGGGGTGTAAGGGATGATTGAATGGTGGTTCATCCCCATGGTCAGGGGTATTGTACACATGGACGTGTAAACACGATTCAGGAAGCTGCTTCAGCTCCGTGAGATCCCTAAGAACCACAGTGCAGGAGGATCTAGGTACACAGCCATCTGCCTCGATCTCCTGGGTTACATGTAGATCCAGGGGTCTTGACAGTGGCTTCAGAGCAGCTAACTTTTATCTATTTCTCCCCTTCCTTAGCTCCAGTTTATCTCAAACAGTCCTGACTACCATATTTTAAAGTAAGACCAATTGTAGTTATCTACATGAGTTTCTTGTTCATTATTGCAGAGTAATAATCAAGGATACCATTATATATCATTTAATTGACCTTATTAAATTTGTTGTACCTTATAATTGATTAGAACACTGCGTTTAGTTCGGCGTTTGATATTTACCAATCGTGTTAATCTGCTTACAACTGCTATGTGCCTCATTCCTCTTAGAAGTGTATCTTTGGCCCATCACAAGATTTTAATGGCTCAAATCATCATAAATTAAGATAATGTACTGTCTTTTGGATGATAGGGAGGCATATGGGTCCATTTTGGAAATATGCCCATCTGTCTTTGCTCCCCATGGGAAGTTTCTGGTCACTAGGTCTCCAGGTGGCTTGCACAAGCCCTAGGTCTGTAATAGCTTGGTGCCTCTCCTTCTACTTGGGGTAGAAATAAAAGAGATTAGAGAGACTTATTAAAGTTTTGGTTGCATGAAGTCTTCTATGAAGACCATCCATGCATATTGTTCTGGATAGCTCTCTGTTCCTAAGACTACTAGTTATTTTAAGGGCTTGTCAGGAACTGTGAAAGGTCTGATATTTTACCTTACCTGCAAGCTAATAAGTTAGCCTACAATGGTTTAGCAGATGCTGACAAAAGACACGAGACCCATGGGTCAGAGACAAAGGACTCAATGACACAGCAATAGCAGTGGCCAGAGTATCATCATCTGCACCGGCTCACTAAATCTCACTTCCTACAGGGTGATACACAGTGGGCCAGGTGACATGCAGAGTGTTGCAAGATCTCAGAGCCTAAGGAACTCAAATCTTTGATAACGGGCAGGATGTCTGCTAACCTTTGCCCTGGGTGGTTGTTATTTTTATTATACTGGGCAGTAAGCAAGCCTGCCCTTTGTTCCAGAGGAGGTCACTATTTCTATCTTCCAAGGCTGACAGCTCTACACACATCCTTGAAAAGATAACCTGGTCTTACTGACTTTCAAAGATAAGCTTGGATGAGACTTGATCATCATTCAATTCTTCTGTTTCCTTTATTGAGATTGTGCAAATATGATCTTTTCTCTGTAAAGTTCATTAACTTTATTCATACATAAGGGATGCTGTTGGTTTTATTTATTAAGTTGAAATTGTCTTATTAGAGCAAATGATGAAACTGTTATGGGTTGGATCTGAAAGTATGATTTCCAGGAAAAATGTGAAAGAAGATTAGTGCGCACAGAACTTTGCCACAAGGAGCTGATAGCAACTTAAAAGATTTTAATTTGAGTACTGTTTTATACAACTTTCTTCCATTTACTTCATCCTCTCTGCTTCCTTTAACTCGCATATGGGAATGGGGCACTTTCAGGGATTCACTGAACTCATTTACAATATTCAAATGGTTTTGTCTGTTGTGGTTTTTTTTATTGAAGTAAAGTTGACATACAACATTATATCACTTTCATGGGTACAACGTAATGATTCAATGTTTGAGTATATATTGAAATGATCACCACAATAAGTCCAGTTAACATCCATCTATACATAGTTACAAATATTTTTCTCTTGTCATGAGGACATGGCATATTTCAAGGTGCAGAATAATCAACGATGGTGTCATACTTTTCTATATACAGCTTGATGAATTTGGACATAAGTATACACCCTTGAGACTGTCATCACCATCAAGACCACAAACATATCATCACTTTCCAAAGTTTTCTCTCACCTCCTTTATTACTATCATTCTGTGGTAAGAACTCTTAGTATCTACTCAAGTAGCAAATGTGACGTATGCAATAGAGTTTTGTTAGCTGAAGGCACTACGCCATATCCTACATGTCCATAACTCATTTATCTTGATAACTGAAACTTTGTATCCTTTGATAATCAGCTCCCCATTTCCCCATCCCTCCAGCCCCTGGCAACCACCATTCTAACCTCTGCTTGTATGAGTTTGACAATTTTACATTCCACATATAAGTATTTGCTTTTCTCTGTCTGCCTTATTTCACTTAGCATAATATCTTCTAGGTCCCTCGTGTTGTCAAAAATGGCAGGAATTCCTTCTTTTTTCAAGGTTGACAAATATTCCATTTCTTTATCCATTCATCCATCAATGACGTTTAGGTTACTTCCATATCTTCGCTATTGTGAATTAGCTGCAATGAACATTAGAGTACAGGTATCTCTTTGAGACCTTGATTTTAATTCCTGTGGGTATACACCAGAAGTAGGATTGCTGGATCATATGCTAGTTTTCTTTTTTGGAGGAACCTCCATACTGTTTTCCATAATGGCTGTACTAGTTTACATTCCCACAAGGGTTCCTTTTCTCCACATCTTCACCAATATTTGTCATCTTTAGTTTTTTTGATAATCGCCATCTTAACAAGTGTGAAGTGATACATCATTGCGCTTTTGATTTGCATTCCCTGATGATTAACGATGCCAAACACCTTTTCATACACCTATTGGCCACTTGTATGTCTTCATTGGAAAAAGTCTATTGTGGTCTCTTGCCCATATTTTAAATTGATTTGTCTTTTTGTTATTGAGCCAACAGCAAAAAAGGAGAACAAAATTTCCAGGCGTTATGGGTGCTTCCCAGTTGATGCAGACGGTTTTGTGTTTACAGTGGTACCAAAAGGTCATGTTTCATGCTTTTTCTTCAGCTTGTTATAAGACCAGCAGTAGCTGCGGCATGGCAGATAATCGGGATCTTCTGGGTTTGGAGGTTTACAAAATAAATGAGTGGTAAGGAATTTTTTATATTTCCAAGGAAATTATTGTGATCGTAGTCCATGGAATCCAAGATTAGATAGGTGTAGGAGGAAATTAAGGTGAGGATTGGTGATCTGGCATTACTTCTGATCTTGAGGGACAGGTATCTACTGTATGAGTGTTTGAATAAAAATATTAGAGATCAGGAATTTGTGGTGGGTGAATATGTTTTCTGAATTATTTACTTTTGAACATAACCACTAGGATTATGTGAACATCTGGGAGATTGGAGGAAGTCGTTAACAGGGGGTGGTTGATAATATCACTACTGATTTAACCTCTATGAACACCATATGGTCAATGGATTAAGCAAATGAGTAGACAGAAAACACAGAAATGGTGAGATTTGGGTTTTAGTAAGGACTGGGGACTGACTGTCTTGAGTGGGAGTGCCAGGACTTGTGCAGTTGAGAGTGACAAGGACAAGAAGAGAATAGAATCACACTCAAACAAGGAGAGGATGTTAACAGGATGGAGGGGGAGAAATGATCTGGAGTAGCCTTGAATTTTGACCTTGAGCTTTCTGTTCTTGATGCAAATCTGCCTGATGACATCCCAGGACACAGGTCAGATCTATCCCCAGAGGATAGAGGGGGGGTGGAAGTACAAAACAGCCAGGATAATTGTCCTAAAAAGGCAGGCTTCTTTTATCATTTGACCCACTTTCATGATTGGTTTTTGTAGGATAAGAGGAAAAGAAGGATGATAAGAAGGATGACAGTCACGTGTTCGCAGAGGAAGCAGCATAACTGTGAAAACCAGTCCAAACCAAAGCCTGGTTTAAACATCTCCATTCCTTTGAGGATGTCCAGTGACATATTCAAGAGGACGGTGACTAGAATCCCATCACATCCTGGCAATGACGGGTCTCTGGGAGGATTCCTTGGACCAGCCGCACCAAATCTGCTGGGCCGAGAGACCGCAAGGACTCCAGGCCTGCAACAGTGCAGGACAACTTGTAAGTCCTTTCAATCTGGCCAAAGCATTGCAAAAACTTGCACCTAGTCACACAGGTGAATCCCTGCCAGGTGTGCTCGCAGGTGGTCTGCATTCCAGGTCCCTTGAGCACTCCTGCTGGCCTTCAGATTTGGCAGAGATGATTCCAGGAGCTGATATGGGCATTCCACAGCTCGACTGCCAACAATTTCTGACGACTGAGGAAGGTATCAGGAAGGAGGAAAGGGCAGTGAAGAGCACAGGAGCGATACTGGTGATAGCACTGATGGCGGACAGACTTGCTAGTGAGGCAGAGAAAGTGAGGGGCCAAGAAGGCCGTCCTGACAGCAGATGAAATGGAGCAGGCACCTCAGTGAGGTCTCATGGCTGCGTCCCTAATGTTCCTTGCTTTGAGCTCTTGAACTTTTAAAATATACCAATACTTTTCTTTTATTAAACTCTCTTGCGTGACATAGAAAATAGAGATAGCGGTTTCTTTCTGAGGTGAGAGGTTGAGTTTCAGGTGAGGAGAGAAAGATCTTCCTTTTTCATGCTGTTTTCTCATTTTCCTTTACTATTTACAATATTTATTTGTACTTTAAAGTCAGCAGCCAGTTATCAACGTCACGGGATGATTCAGCTTTTCCCATCACAGTCACAGTAAAACCTACATAAAGTGGATTATTCTTTTTGTGTAATATTCCAATAGACTCCAAAATATTATTTCAAATCACTTTTGTGTCTATGTTCTCAAATTAGATATTTACTTCTAGGTCTCCATTTTTCTGTTATCTGTTGCATGCCAATTCAGAGTTGCATCTAAGGAAATACCAGATATTCCACAGTTTTTTAGATCCATATGTGTTGGAAACGTGATTCATGGAAATGGACATGGCAGTTAGGGGATCGTGCTATTATCGAAAGAGAACTTTTCAGCATCAGTAATGCTGAAATAAACCACTGCTTGTTGGGATTTAATTGTCTATTTGAGGGATCAAGCATTCACTGTTGGCACTTCTCTTTCTCTTTGGAGGGAAAGTACGGCCTTCCCAGTATTTCCATTACCAAATCACTTTCCTGGGTGGCTGTGCCATGTCAGGAAGGTCTTGAGATGACGGGAACCAGGGTTCATCCTCAACTTCTGGCTGTTCTGACAAGGCTTCCCTGGCAGAGTGTAGCCTGTGTGTCTGGGTGACACTTGCAGCCATCAGAAAGGAGGGGATACCTCACAAGTGCCAAGCGATTCATCTGTCCCTTGTCTTACAGGGTGTTCCCAAGTGATGAGGTTCAAAATGCCACTTGGTAACCATTTGAAATCTCATAGTCATGGGGTGGGTTCTCTGTGTGAGCTCAGAGCAGTGTCTGTTCACCACCAGATGGGAAGCATTTCAGTATTTTAATTGGTAAGGCTGGGTTCATGCACGTTCATGGACCACCAGTTCAGTGGCATTCTCTGCTGGAGCCCCAACACCCCTGTCATACCTCATCTTTCAAAGCTCCAAACAGTCTTCACACCCAGGAGGTTGTGGTAATGTAACCACAGCACAGGATTGGGGAAAAAAAAACAACCACCCAGGGGTGACATAGTTTAAGGGCTCGGGCCCAATTGCCCCATTTGGACGAGTTGGTAACACCAACACTTAGTGTGTAAACTGGAGGATTGTCCAAGATCATGGACTTAAGAACGACACGGGCTCAGATGTCACCTTGGACAGCAAGGGACAGTGTGGGGTCACTCACTGGCCAGGATTATGGTCGCTTATACTGTCAAAGTAGAGCTCACCGGGGATCCTCTGGCCAAGCCAGAGAGGAGGCTTGGGACCTTCTAGGGAATTTCTGCCCTAAAGGGAATGGCTTAAGGAAGGCAGGGGTGCTGAAAATCCTAGTTCACAGGGAGCAGTCATGTTTATGGAACGAGGCCCAGCAGTAGCCTTAAAAGCTGCATCACAAATCTTTCCGCCTGGATACAAAACAAGCAGGAAAAGGAATTCAGAGTCTTGGACAAGGATCACAGCAGGATTCAAATCCAGGTCAGGGGTGAACAGGGAGCCCCTAGAGGGGCCTCAGGAGCGAGGTCCTTCCTGCCTTTAGTCCATTTGCAAATGAGCTTCCTTGGGCCTTGTCCTCTCCAAGTGCACGTTTTGATCTTTTTACATTGTTTTCCCCACTTAGAGCTGATGCAATTCCAGAGATTGAACTAGAAAACTACAAGTTCCTAAAATTTAGTCAAAAGAAATCTCAACAAGAGAAGCAGAAAATGTTCCCTGTTCCTCAAGAATGTAGAAAGGCAGCCCCTGCCTGTGGCACGACATGGTCCTGGGTAGTGCTGTTTTAAAGACACCCACATTTCAGTGGTTGTTGCTCTGCCTGTGAAAGTACCTTCAACATTTAAATCCCAAGAGAAAGGGCGGGGTGACACGTCTGCTCCTGGAGGAGTTGAATGATACTGAAATGAACTGGTCTTCGGAATTAGGGGAATTTGGGGGTGTCCCCACTAGCCAGGGTAGGGGCTGGCCTTTCTCCCTTCTCCCACCAACAATAAGCTGATGACCCGGAAGAGTTCGTGATTCAAGGAGAAATGTGAGATTCAGTGTCTCACTTACATGCCTACAGAAAGCTACAGAACCACATCACAACTCCCAGACTGTAAAGGGAACAGGACTTTAATACAATATTCAAATATGGCATTTATTGTTTACAACAAATAACTTCTGTGCCTCCCCATTTGGTGAATAGTTGCTGGGGTAGAGATGTCAGGGAGCTGAGGTGGGTGTGTCCCCTCTCTCTTGGGCATCAGGGGTCACAGGAATCAGCTTACAATGCTCCGCTTCCCCTCAGGAGGGAGGAGCTGGCCCAGTGCATCCCAAGCATCCCAGCTGTGTCCCCGCTGCTGAGGATGGGGCTGTGATCGGCCACTGGTACGGGGGTTGGTGTTGGGGCCTGGGGACCGAGTAGAAGAGTCGGGTTATCTTGGTGGCCTGGAAGAATCATGGCCCCCACCCTGTCCCCACTGCACTGGGTGCTCCTGACCCTGTGCTCAGTGCTGTCAGCCACCAGTACCCCATTTGTCCCTGCCACGCGAGCGATCATTTAGTATCACCTATTTCACAGAGGGGGAAATGGAGTCTCAGGAAGCTGAAGAGAGTCACCCCAATCACAGGACTGCTCAGTAGTGGAGTTGGGATCCCATTGCCAGCTGTTCGACTACCCAAGGCCATGCTTAGCTCGAAGCCTAACTGAACCCATAGGAGTCAGTCACCCCGGCCCAGACACTCACTCACCCCTTACCTTGATGATGGCGGGTTCTTCTTGGCCTTGAGTATTCTGCTGGCCAACTAGGTCTGGGGGTTCAGCTGGCAGGACAGGCTGTAGCTCCAGGACAGAGAGGCTCCTGTGAACCTAAGAGAAACCACACCTCAAGTGTCCCCTCACTGCCTGCCCAGCAGCTGGAGTCTGAGTGTCCCAGAGGTCGCCATGCAACAAGGCCTGGGGCTGAGTGGGGGGCCACGGAGACAGGATCTCTGGACTGGCCAACAGGGAGAGTCCACCCCTGCCCTCACCCAACTCCTGCCCGGCCTCACCTATCACTCTCGTTGAGCAGCTCCATGTCCTGGAACCAGGCCCCAAATCGCTCCTCAGGCTCTAGGTTGTAATACTTTGTGGCCACCTGGAGCAGCAGGATCTCCCTCATGACTGGCTATTCCTGGGACCAGAGGGAAGGAGAGGCTGCAGTTAGGGCCTGGGTGAGGGATGCTGCATGGGCCTTGTCGGGTGTCAGGGGTGGGGCAGGGACCAGTCCTGGGAACTGTCCTTCCCTCCAGTTCCTACCAGGTTTTACCTGTTCTCAGAATGGGAATAAGCAGTGCCTCCTCCAGGATTTTTTCATTGATGCCATCCTCCCCTCAACCCACCTGCCAACTGGATGGGTCTCCCACTTCTTTGTTATCAAACTCTTCTACTCAATGTAAGATACAGGGGGTGGAGCCAGGGACTGTTCTGCCCAGAGGGTCTCTGAATTCCTCCTCCTTCCCCTCTCCTGAAGGGGGTGGGGCAGCTGTTCACTTCAGTCCTCTTCTCAGGTTGATCTCATTCTCCTGGAAGGCAGACAGCCAGAGTCCATCAGACAGAGCCCCCTAGCCTGAATAGCCCCCTATGCCTACACCTTCTCATGTTGCACTACTGCCAGGTCCCCAGAGGGGGCCGGGCATGCAGAGAAAACAGGACTTGGACCTAGGCCTGGCTCTGAGCTCCAGAGAAGGAGGACATGGGGGAGAGGCTGAGGGACCTGGCAGCATAACCCTCTCTGATGACAGACTTGGAGGCTGAGGCCTCAGGCAGAGGGGACTGCTCAGCCACTTATGTGCTGCCTGACTTGGAGGGGCCCGAATCCTCTCTCCCTCCACGGGCAGCATGGGAGGGAGAGGCTGAGTCCAGCTCAGATAAAACCTCACGCAGCTGTGCCGTCAGGCAGCTCTGAGCTTCCCCAGCCTGGGGAACCGGAATGGGTGTCTCAGGTGGAACCTCTGTTCACTCATCCCTAAGATGTGCCTGATGCCCCAGCTCCCGGAGGCGGCTGTGAGGCTCTCAGGAGAGATGTGCCAAGTGCTGAGAGCTCAGAGCACAGTTCGGGGGCTCCCACATCCCAATGCTCAGGATCCTGGGCCTCAATGCCTGGTCCTCAGGTGCACTCACCTCGAGATTATCACCCATCAGCAGGTGCAGCATCAGCAGGTGACCAAGGAAAGTGCCAATATAGGGGATGACACTCTGTGACATCAGAGTGTGGGTGGGATGAAGCTTTGCTCCCAAGCCGGCCCCCTGCAAACCCTCCCCTGAAAAGTCCTCACTCTCAGCCTCCTGGCCCACACCAGAGTTCGCACTGGGAGCAGCCTAGGACCCTTAGCAGCCTCCCCTCAATTCCTCCTCCCTTCACACCCCAAGAACACCACACTCCTCCTCCTCACCTCCCAGGGCAGGCTTCTGGAAAATCACAGGGTATGCGGTCCCTGGTCCTCCCCACAACAACCCATCCTGCACCAGATCTCCCAGGCTCTCCTCCTGGTCACTTCTACTGGGGGATTCAGGCACTGTGGCAGCAAGAGGAAGGGCCATCCTCTCTTGATTTGAGGCCTCCAGCTGGGAGGGCAGAGCCCCTCCCCCACAGGCACACTCACCTGCTGCTGCTGCTGTTTCTCCTGCACTCTATGGGGGCTGATCTGCCGGGGGGGGGGCAAACGTGGAGGGTCCCTCCTGCCAGGATCGAGGAGAGTGTCAACGAGCCATACTACCCTCACCCCATTTCTCTCTAGCACCACTGGCCTCCGAACCTGGACATCTGACTCGAGTCAACTGGTACCAATGCCAATACATCATCCAAGGTGTCGTGATTCTAGAGCAAGCCCAGCTCCAACTCTCACTCTGTGTGTGAGCTTGGGCTTTCTGTCTGGCCTCCCTGAGCCTGTTTGCTCATATGGAAGGTGTGAGAACTCCAGCTACCTCACAAGTACTCCTGAGGATTCAGTGTCACATGACTGTCATCATTGTGCTCGCCCTCACCCCTCCAGGTGGAGCAGGCAGAAAGCTCCCACAGTCCTGTCCACCCTCTTAACTCCTCACCACCCTGTGAGGCCTGCACCACACAATCACCATCCCTCCCTTCCCAGATGAGGAGACAGAGGCCCAAACAGGGACAGTGAGTTGCTCAGGGGACCAAAGAGGAGAGGCCGCTTGCCCCTCCCAGCCAGATGCCCTGTTCCCACATCCTCACCTAACCCGCAGCCCCACCACTGACAACAGTCCTGTCCTCTGAGCTCTCAAAGCTTGGTCCTGGGCCGAGCAGTGGAGAGGACGATGTGTCTTGGGAGTCTGGTTGCATGGCTCCTGCCTGCCCCAGTCTCGTGGAGTGTCTGGCCCCCAGGCTGGATCAGAGGCCATGCCAAAGCCTTCTCCTCCCCAAGGAACCCCTCAGGACATTCCCCTGCCCTGAATTCTTTCTTTATCCACTCAGGAACTGAACTCTCAATGTGCCACCTCTGATCCACAGGGAAGGTGGTGACAGGATGCTTTGCTTCCTCATTTACGTGAAGCTCCTAACGTCCTTTCAGCAGGATCCACTAAGAATCCATGAGTTGCCTAGACGCTTCTCATAAGCCCCTGGGGGCATATGTCATTGCCAACCAGGCACTCAGATGAGACTCTTGTGGTTGACTCGAGTGACTGCTCTAGGGGTCGGTGGGGGGGCCCGAAAGCACACACATCTGTCTCTGATCCAGCCGTTCAGGCCCAAGGATGAGCAGCCTGTTTGTCCACCTGGACCATGGGAATCCTCTGCCATGCATGTCCCTGGGACAGGCAGGGTGTCCTCCCCTTGGAGACATGGTGAAGACAGAAGGAGCAGCAGGGGCCTGGCTTCCTGAGGACAGGTTTAGGCTGAGGGCTAAACCCACCGCAACAGCTTGGAAGAAGCTACATCCAGCAGGATGGACGTGCATGGAAGCCAGAGACCTGCTGATGGCACCAGCTCAGCAACTCTTCCTGGAACAGCCCAACCAACACCACTGTGTCCCATGGCCAGGGCCTCCTGCCCAAAAATGGCACCCTGCTTCCCATTAGCTGAACACATCCCTCTGCTTGTTAACCTGGACAAGATAGACTGGAATGTTTCAGAGAAAGTTCAAGTGAGAAACTATCAAAACCACAACCTGCCCAGTACCCTTGCCCCTCTCCCCCCTCCTCTCTTTCCAGACCCGCAGCCTCCACTCTATCTTGGTCATCAGTTCTCTGCTCAAGGACTCATCTTGGCTATAGAGCTCCTTAAGTTTTTCAGAGCTTTACCCGAGGGGAGGGGAAAGAGGGAAGGATAAATTTAGGGATAATGTGAGGGGTCTGAGTGCAAATCCCTTTTCTTTGACAACCCAAGAGATTCAACCTGCCTGGAGGAGTGTTCTCACTGGGCTCCTCTGAGCACTAAGGTCTCATAGGACTGGGAGGGGGCTCTCCTGTTGGTCACTGGGGTCTCCACTCCCCAGCTCTACAGAGCAGCTCTGTTTTGACCACTATGAGTTTCAACTGGCCATAGAGTTCTGTTGCTATAAACACTTGGAAATCTCCAGTGTGGCTCAACCCAATAGCTGACATTTAGGGAAACCGAGTCCTGAAGCAGAACTGGTTCACAAGGACACCAGGAGACTTAGAGACCAACTACCCACTCCCAGGCCCTGTCCCCAGCATTTGCTGCCTCCCAGGAGTTCCTGGTTGACTGAGGCGCCAATGGCAGACATAAGGAGATCCCCCATCCATCCTGGTCCTCCTATGCAGAGAGGCCTACCCACAGGGAAACTTACCCCCGTGTGTTCTTCAGGTGGCTTGTGGAGGTTTTCTGCAGAGCAGAGATGAAAGTGCGGGGTGAGGAGAAGTTCTTCCAGATGTCGCACTCCTGGGGAAGGGAAGAGAATGAGGTGTGAGGTTGGGCACTGGAGCCCCGCTTGCTCTAGCTTCAGTCTCCTTCTATTTACATCTCCCCTCCTGGATGAGACAGATGCTCAGGGAGCCCCAGAAAGACATTTAGGACCCAGAAAGTAACACTCACAAGGAGGAGGAGTTTAGCTCAACCCAGGGAAGGAGCCAGGTAGGAAGTGAGCATCCTCCCACTGGGACCTGGAGTCAAGGTCAGCGGGGCCCCTGGCAGGAAAGGCCTAGGGACTTGCAGGAGCTTAGACCACACACTTCAATCCTGGGAGCTGATAAAGGTGGAGAGGCAGTTCCCAAGTCTCCAGAGAGGGGCTCTACTGGGCCTCCCACGGCACACCTGGGCCACCTGGACCCAGTGCTCTACCACCCTCGCCCTGTCCTGGGCTGTCATGCTCGCATCACCGAGGCAGGTGGTGATGACGAGGCTGGCCACCCTTCTGAACTGGTCGATGGTGGCCTGGATGGTGGGTGTCTAGTGTTGACTGCCAGGCTTATTCTTCTTGTGCCAGGTGGATCCCAGGCACTGAGAGGGCACCACCTTCCAGAAGAGCTCCTGGGGGACAGGGGGAGTGTCATCCAGCCCTGCCACAGGCCACCTCTGTGTCCACAGCCACTAAAGTCCCACACAGTTGTCACAGTTTAGAGCTAGAGCTCAGGAAGCTCAGGATGTGGCCTGAGCCTTGTGAGAGTCCCTAGGTTTTCTTCTCTGTCCACCGAGGGTACCCAACACACGATGTCCCAGGACCCAATCCCGGCAGGGAAGGGAGAGGGGCATTTGCATCCAGCCCGTCCTGGCTAACTCCAAGCTCCAGACGGTGGCTCAACTCTGCTCATGCCAAGGGGGCATCTGCCACCACCCTGATCTCCGCTCTGGTCCCACTCTCCATTCTGATGCACATTCCTCCGTGGCAGCTACAACCACTGGCCTTGTCTGTCTCCCTTGTAGTGAAGCACACTTCAGGTGTCAAGTCCTGAGGCTGTTGAGCCTCCTGAGGAGACGGCTGGGCCACCGTAGACCTGGCTGCACACAGTGAGTTCCCCTCCACCACTGATGGGCCAAGCCCTGCCAAGCTTTCCATCTCTTCTACCTCATGGAGCCGGCACAGCCACTCTGTGCAGCAGGTCCTGTTAGTGTCCACCTCTACGGTCT